>NC_084762.1:42254463-42566130 GCF_028858725.1 Colius striatus
CTTGAATAACTCCAGAAATGCTTTTTTTTTTTTTCTTTAAACTATATTGTGCACAATGTAGAGATAGAAAAAAAATCCATTCTTTAGGAAATCTTCAAACTTCAGAGAAAAAGAGATGTGTGAAAAACCTTTGCAGAATGTCTTGGAAGAAGAGAGGAAACAACAGGGGAGATTGGCAGATGCTTATATCGCCCTTGGAATTTATTTCTTCACTGTTGTGAGGATGTGTTTATTTTGTCTTTGTTATTTTAATGACTTATGTAATGATTGTTTAAAAGCACTCCAGATCCACCTTTTGAAGTTATGTTTCAGCTATTATAAACTCTCTGTTCCTACAGAAGGAAAGCAAAAACAAGCTCAAGAAAAGACAAGATATCAAACTAAATAAGTAGAAAGCGGACACGCATAACAGAGAGCACGACTGCAAGGAAAAGAAAGAACTGGAAAAGCAAAAATTATAAATACCAAAAAAACATGGAATATTGATATTTAGGGCACCAGCTGAATGCATCTCACTTGCTGGCATCTTTGTCCAAAGAAAGGCATTGCTTTCTCAATGTAAGAGCAAGCTCTAGGTAAGAGTCAGGGTCCCAAGACAAAAGGGCCCAGCTCTCCCATCCCCTTTGATGGAGGCATGTACAGCAGTGTACAACCTCAGCCTTCCCTCTTGCATGCGCCCATTGCTGCAGGTGTGGGGGCTGAGCACAGTGTGGCTGTCTTTCCCTCCTTGCCATCAGTGGGTAGGAATTCCCATCTGCCCAGAAAGCCATCTCTGAGGGAAACGTATCTAAAAAACAGCCCCATTCATGCCTACACAGTCTACGGGAAGGGGACAGGAAGAGGAGGATGTCAGCGTGAAAGCATACTTTCCTGTGGGGTGGGATGGATTGAAAGATAACTGCAGATGTAAATAAATAAGTAAATACACAGATCTAAACAACTGCACAGCTACAGTAGATTCTAACTTTACTTCTGTGTTTAAATCCCCCGTATGAGCTTTATTTACTCTTAAAAATCTCTTCTGCAAAATAAGCAATCTTTTCAGCTCAGTTTCTGAGACCCTACAAAATATGTTGTAAATACAGGGTTTTCATATTATATGCTTCCAGTATTTCCACCTGACCATTAGATCTCAAAACAGTCTATTTAAAAATGACTTCCAGACTTCTAGTCCAAAGCAAATCCTATAAAACGGAGCAAATATACTTACCTCATTAAAATGTACCGATCTACTGCAGAGGAGTACACTTGCCTGCAAATTGCCTCCTACACAGCTACCCGATCCCTCTTTCCCAGGTGACTAAAGCCTTCCAGAAAAATCCTGCTTCGTTTCAAGACACCAAGTACCATGATCCAACTTTCACACTTGTTTTTAACCCCTTTCTTATCTGCACCAAGTTCTTCAGTATTTCTTCTCCTCTGCTGCTCCCACTGCACACGGTCAAGCACACAGGAGGATCCTGCTCACACATGCCAAACATGTCTGGATCCTGGCCTACTCTCCATCACAAGGCAATATCCAGATCGCAGTCACCACATTAGCTTCAGCTTCTGCAATGAAGCCACTTTTGCCTCACCAGCCTTACTTACAGCAACCACTCCCCCCCCCTTCCCCAATCCCTCATTCCTATAGCTCTCAATGGTTGTCATCTCTTACTGCTGCCATGGCTACATCAAGGCAACCTTGTTGGCACCCTGGCACTGGTGAGCTAATGAAGGTGTGGGCTTTGACCTAAGCTGTCTCTGCAGCATCTACTTTTGGGCTTGCAGTACCCTCGAGGTAGAAGTCACATTTGGCAACATCTGCCATAGGGAAGAGCCACAGTTATTTAAAGGACAGAGAATTCAGATTTTCTCCAGCTGATAAAGGAAAATGGGCTAAAATATTTTCATTTAATGTTTCTAGGATGGTGGAGAACTACATACAAACCAATACCTTAGGTCAGTGCAACACAAACAAAGTTTTATGAGTAAGTTGTAATCTCAGCAGCTTATGTTCTGAGATGGCCAAACTAAGACTTTCTTAAGGGTCTGACTTCTGGAAAGTGGCTATTCCGAAGTTCTTAAAATTCAGGAGCCAGGTTTAAGAAAACTCAATAAGGACACAGAAAATCATTAGGGGCATCTGATACACTTGGTTTGCAGATATACTAAGTCTCAAAGCACTTTCAACCTTGTCCTACTAGGAGTTACAACATGGGCTTGAAATGTAATTTTCCTTATTTTGGAAACTAACTTATTTATTGCTAGAAATCTCCTCCTCCTTATAATTGCTACAAAAAAAAAAATCAAGTATCTAAACACCAGACTTGTTTCACTTTTCAGCTGCCTAAATTGGGACTAAATATTAGTGATGATTAAACAATGATATATCTTCATGAACAAATCTTTATGTATTTTGGGAACAGAACTTTTCACCTAATTATTTTACAAACCACAAAAGTTCACGTTAGGTCAGGAACACAGTTTTTATTCTATTAAGGTTCCTTTCTGTCTTCCTTATAGATGGAGCATACATATATTAGCTATCCTGATGTCACCTTTCTGTCTCCCAGAAACTGGGATGCAGAAGACTCTACTGTATTTTCTATTCCGTATATTTCTTTATTAATACATTGTAAATCTGGAAACAGTTGCTTAGATCAATATGAAATAAAATTGATCTCCCTTAAGCCAAAATTCACACTCTTATTCTCCTAAGCTTCAGGACTGTAAGATAATTTCTCGCCTAAAACACAGATTAAACCTGTCTGATTAGCCTGATGACCATTTAAAGTGGCAAATGTTACCCATTTTCATAGTTCTGTCACTGTGAGTATGAAATGAAGCCGTCACTTCTATTCTGAATTTCAGTTACTACTTCTTCTCTTACATATTTAACCAAACAAAAAATAAATTACGCAATGCCTTAAAAATTCTCACCCTAACACCTCCCTAACTCCAAACAATGACTGTGGCACAAGATGATCCATAGAATTCATACG
Organism: Colius striatus; assembly: GCF_028858725.1. Classification (NCBI taxonomy): domain Eukaryota; kingdom Metazoa; phylum Chordata; class Aves; order Coliiformes; family Coliidae; genus Colius; species Colius striatus. The sequence continues at coordinate 42,257,448 of NC_084762.1, forward strand.
GGAAGGTGTCTCCCTGCTGAGTGTGGCATACCCTCCTTGTATTTCCCAACGTAAAGGGTGGGCTGAATCTCTCATCCACGCGACTATGGAAAAATTTTGTGGAATAAAAAGCGTGACAATTGATTAGTAACTTCCAGTGGAGTCGAAATAAGGTTGCATAGGCAAACTACCTTCAGGGTTTTCTAAATTTGATACGTTTGACTCCATAATTCAATACTAGCCTTTTAAGCATTCTTTTCTTTGTTCCACATCTGAACCAGATCCATCAGCATGGCAGCAACAGCAAGCGGCAGGATACCGTGCTGTTACAGGGAAGGATGGGCAGCAGCGGGGGCTGGGAGAGGTAACTAGGAGGAAGGACTCTAACCTATCACTTTCTCCACTTCAGCAAGAGCTGTGAGGAAGCCCTTTTCCATGTGCTGCCCAGGGGTCAGCATCTTGAGTGAAGGAAAGTTCAGTTGAGCTCCTTGTTCATGATCCTGAAAGCTTTGTAGCTGCTGGGGGTGTTGAGAGGGCTGCTGCTTCTGTACTGGCTGCAATAGATGCCACAAGTCCAGTTACCATATCAGCATTCTGTTAGGTTTTGTAGCATAAGCCATGTAAAGTAACAGAAGAATGGCAATTTAAAAAAGTTTATATTTCAGACAAGCAAGACCTGGAATTTAACAGCTACTTCTGTGGCTCCAGGACTCTCCTGCAAGCCTCTACAGTTTTACCCACTACAAACAGTTTTCAGATACTCAAGATTAAGGTTAGGTCAATTTAAATTTAAGAGTTCCTCTCCTGTATCCACCAGGTTCTTTTTTCTTGATATTAATTTTCTTATTAATTCCAGACATGCATTTGGAATTGGAGACTTTCCCAACATTGCTGCTGTGACTGGGTTCTGTTTTTAAATTTCATTTTCTCTCCAACATAACTGCTAAGAACAAAGAGGAAAAAAAAAACCAAAAAACCAACAGAGAAAAATCTCTGTGATTCTAAACATAATGACCAATATATTCCCTAGAGAACTACAAATCTCATCAAAGGAAGAAAAACACTTTTTTCTGTGGAGGCTACTGATACATCCCAGTTCCCTGGGTATTTCTACAGTCCATCATCGTGCTTACCCTATATAAGCATCTCTGAATCTCCAAATAGGATGGTACTGCTATACATAGTAGTTTCTTAATCTTTCAAAGCCTTTAAATCACATATGATTATCTTCCTATAAGATATACATGGCAACTTGACATAAGATAATCCAACAGCTAAGATTTTTTAGTTATCACAAAAAATAAATCATCCACTTTTTGTTTTAAGGATGTGTAGTAATACTATAAATAACGTATTATAAGAGTGATAATGAAAACTTGCCGAGTGAATAAACTTGAGGAAATAATAGCTGGGACTTCAGTGAATTATGAGAATAAAATAAAGGTACTTCAAAACTATGCAACAAATCAGGGAGTTAGTAGGAAGATAAATTTATGTCAAATGAGCAACTTTTTGCCGTAATTTTTTGTGTAGTATTTATTTTCCATTGCCTGGGCTTTTCTCTGCAATCTAAGACTTGGAGTTTTATAGTAAAAATAAAAAACCATCTAAAAGCTATCTGCATAATCTTGTATATAGAGGCAATCTTAACTCTGAGAGCCAATTTTAACCCAGTGTTTAACTGAAGCAGTTGGAAACTGATTTTAGAAGAACCTCAGATCGGACAGTGAGCAACAATTTGACCCAGTGTTTCCAATTATTACTGGTTTGCTTGTGCCAAGTGTAAGCAACTCATTTTCTATTAAAAATACTCTTCAGCCCCAAACATCAACTGAGTGCAACTGTAAGCTGTACGAACAAAACTTTTAAATTGACTAATGCAGAAATTATTGGGTAAAGTACCAGGTAAGACACCCAAGAGAGAAGGAAGCCCGCTCAGTTACTTCTTTCACAAACAATTACAGTCCCTTGGTAATCAGTCTCTTGTTTATGAGACAAAAGTGTCCCCTATGGCTCAGTCAGCTCCCCTTCGTAATTCTTTATCAAATGTTCTGCCTAACAAGTCAGCTGTTTTTCTATAGGTATACAAAATGGAGCTGCTCAAACTCCTAATGCCCACAACAAAAGACAAACAAACAGAGTTACAATTTAAAAACAAAAGCAGGATACATGACTTGAATTTTCCCAACAGCGGTGGCGTCAAAACCTTCCTTAGCACTCAAGCAATGGCAGGAGAAACACTGAAACCATGTAGGAGTGGTCAGCTGGCACACAAAGACCATGCTTAACAGTAGGCTTCAGATGTTTCTAAAGCACAGGCACTTATGGTAGATTCATTATACAGAAATCTTTACGGAAAGTACAACCTCCACCTCCTGCAAGGTATTTTCTGTTGTAACTTGTGGGTGTGCAATAATCAATGCAATTACTTTGCTAGTTACTGACTCATTCTGATACGCAAAGAAGCAGTCTAGCCTCTAACCCTCCTCTAAAACCTCACTTTGGATTTATCAAAGAGAGCTACTGAATATCCAGATATACCTTCTCTCCCTATTCATTGGACTTGTGTATTGGAATTGTTCTGCCCTTTTTAGGCTGGAGGCAACAATCTTGAAGTATAATCAGTCTGCACAAAGTGTTACCTCAGTTCATTAGAACTGAACATGGGAGGATGGTAAATACCACCTTCACAGAACATACTTGTGTTGGGGCATTTTATGTTCCAAGAAAATAAAATTAGTTTATTAACTCCTAGAAGAATCTTGCAAAACTTGGAAGTATAAGGAAAGAAGCTGGGGAAACAAATATTATTTATAAAGGTATAAAAGCACCATTTTCACACAGCTACCAAATGTACCACGCATCTAGACAAAACACATGAATTGTGGAGCTTATCGACAATGCTCAAATCCAGGAGTGCAAACAGCACAGGACCTTCTTACATCTCCTTGAACTACTTTTGTGACTCGGTTTTTAAGCTCTCACTCTACACCACATTTCCAAGAAGTGTGTACAGCTAAGTTATCAGTCTGATTGCCTTAACAGTTCTATTTCTGCCTGCTATAAACATGTTCCATCTGCCATTTTATTGTATAGAAATTCAGTGTCATAAAACACAGAACTCACAAAGTCTCAGAAATATATTAATATATTTTTCAAACTCATATGTGTCCAACGCTACAAAAAAATGTTCTCTAGATCATACTAGAAAAAACCAAAAATTAAAAAATTACTTTGTGCTTTCGCAGTATTCTGAGGCCAACACTGTGAGTAAGATAGGCTTGGAAGATAAATATGCAAAAGAATTCAAAGAGCAGCACCATGTTGGTTTTTTTTTTTACTTATTAAAAAGTGGCACTTTTTTTCTCAGCTAGACAATGTAGCTTTTATCATACTTAAACCAAAAACCTCTGATTCAATCTTAATTTTAAAAAAACAAACAAACTCAAAACATCTCAAATTGTTTTGTAGTTACAGGTGTGTTACTCAATCCGGTAACATTCCTACCCTTTGCATTTCTGCAGCACCTGTGAAAAGGAAAATGTAATATTGTTGTAATTCCCTCAAGAATTTTTTGTGGACAAGAGATGATGACAAAGCATGAGGTAAATCTGAAAGTGCTAAATAACATACAAAAGTTTAGGGTACTGACCAAACAGAAGAATCAGAAAATATGCCATACACTTGGTGGTTTATGCCTGTGATCTGTTGTCTTAGAGCATTGAGCTTTCAAACTGGAAAATTACTGAAAAATACATAACATAGGCATCACTTGTACTGGGAGATGTTTGCTTGCTGTTTATTTATTAAAAGCAATAATGACAGTGCAAAAGTGTATGGATTCTGTATGTCAAAATTTCAATTTTTATCTAATTAGGCAAGGCTAGACAGAGCAGAGAACGGCAAATCAACCCACATCAGTTTTGCCACTGCTTGTGCTCCTGTGATCATTTAACTCCTGGTCCTCTGTGTAACCAGTTGCAACAAACATCATACTTAATTTTATTGTATGCTAATCTAATGTCCAGTCAATGAACATGTACAAACCACTCTGCAATTCCTCATGAAGTGACGTATAAATTGGTAAACTTCAGGCATTTAACAGCAGGAAATATTATCAAGAATTTTTCCTTCAAAACACAAGCCGATAATAATAACTTGCATGCAGAGTTGGATCTGAGTCCCCTACAGTGTTAAATCTTAAGTAGTATTGTATCAGATCACAAATTTATTAGCTGTATAGTAAAGCAATCACCTTTTCCATGCCACAATGTGCTTTGGCACAAATCAGTACCAAAAAATTTGAGATCCTCTGGTGGATTATTATTTCACTGAGCAGTGAAAATGATGGAGTTAATTCCTGCCCATGGCTTTGAAAGTGTAAAGCTAAACGTGCACGTTTTACCTTCTGACTGTGAGAAGTTGACACTTTACATAAGTTACTCCTGTGGTGCTCTCAGCCCTGCTTACAAGTCTGCCTCAGTTTTTATTATTCAGATGGTGAAGATACCCCCAACGAAGTCAGACCTGTGGAGTATGAGGATAGCGGCTCTCCCCTATCCCCAAGCAGCTCTCCTGACCCTGCCCATAGGGAAGCCCTGCTGCTTCTGTAAATAGTTTCATAGTGAAGACAACTGTCGAGCAAGCTGAAAAAACACAAGCTTGCAGCTTATAATTCTTCCAGTACGAAAAGCTTCTACTCCCCACAGCTTCAACCATTTTCTTTAAACCAGTTTTGAAGGTCATACATCAAGGAATCATTTCATGCTCTAGTACGTACTTTATTATTTGTAAGTGATTTCCTACCAGACAAGTGGTTTGCAAGGACTGAGAACTCTCATTTCCTTTTATAGATTTGATTCGGAAATAAATGCTGGCAACACCATGTGACTAACAGGCAGCATCCACAACTTAAGCAACTCTCATAATTAAATCGGAAAGTAATGGAAAAGTCAGCCTGCTGCTGCCAGATCTATTTAGCCTCCTAGTTCTCTGCTCAAGTTTTATCTGAACTCTTCAAATTTATCTCTCCTTTGACACTTCTTCCTGTCCTCATCCATGTGCAAAATCTGGACTAGCAGCAACACAGTGCCTTATTAATTCTGAAATATTTATAATAGGAAGAGGACATATAAGTCTTTATTATACCTTTGTGGCTAAACTAAATTAAGTTTCAGCAAACAAACTGTTGGGACAACCATATACGTGTAAGTATATGAATAAGGATTCCAAAGGAAAAAACTTCGTGTCTTTTCTATTTGACTGCTGTTGCCTTTAACAGCTATTCTGGGAAAAGACTGTGGATACAACTGCAGAAACTAGTAATTTTGGCTATCGGAAAGTAATATACTTTAAAGGAACCCCCTAGTTGAAAGGCATGTGCTCATCACTTTCATAGACGCAAAACTACTGTATCTTATTATTCTGTAAGACTAAGGTGTCTTAATGAAACTCTGAAAAGTAACACAGATCCTTAAAAAAATGTCAACACTTTCATAGTGCTAGCCCCATGCATCTAGTGCCAACAAGCCCCAGAAATCTACCTTTCCAGACTAACATAGAAGAAATTTAGTTGGTGACTTCAGAAATAATTTTAATTCCTAGTGTTTAGTTCTCATTTTCCATTCTGCAAAGTACATAATTTTGAAGAACCAAGATAATAACACCCTATTATGTATAATATAGAAAGAATGTATACACGGTAACAAATGACGATCCTGAGGCATCAGAACCTAAGTAGTTTTATTAGCCCATAAATATTCTTGCAACTCAGAAACTGCCTAGAAGTCAACAGAAATCTGTATCTGTAGGAACAGAAATATCTATCTTTATGAATATAGATGACCAGAGACAAGGAACAACTTGTAGATAGGAAATTCTGTTGGAATTTCTGAGATGGAAGTTGTTAATTGGGTCCAGCTTATTGGGATGCAGACATTTCTTGAGTACCTGAAAAAATGATATAGCATAAGCTAGCTTCTTCCCTTTCTTCCCAGACTTTTATTTACTATTTGCTGTAGGACTATTTCTCACTTCAAATGTAAACTAACATGAAAGCTGATGATCGATATTGTAAACAGATGATTAGTGTCTTGTGACTGACAAAGAACTGTTAATGAATCTCAATACATGATGCTGAAGCAGGGACACTAGATAAAATAATTGAGTGAAATAATGAAACCAGGTAATTACTTCAGTTTAAAAGGCAAATATTGGCAGAGCTCCTTAAACAGAAAGAAATGACTCATGCTTGTCTCAGAAATGGTAGGAAATAAATTTCTCTGGATTAATGAAAATGAAACTGCCACCAACTAAGTATTGACACTGAAGTAAACCACAGAACTAGTGAGTTTGAAGTTATTGATATTAGACCTCTGCAAGCTGCAGCAACTGAGACCACCATGTAAATCCCCTAGAAGCCTCACAGCTTCCTTCAGAAACTACTTATGCCACACACACTGGGAGCGTCACCACAGGGCTGCCAGCAACCTCAACACGAGACAGCTGGTTGTATATGAACTCAGTTACTAGATATTTTATCTGGCAGAAGAAAAGCACGAAGTAACTTACTTCAGAAAAGAGAAAACCTCAGATAGATATGCACATTGGGAGCAAGGCCTTGAAGCAGTATGAAGACAATCCAGACAAGGACTTTCATCGCCTTCTGTTACAATAACCAAGAAACTGACTCTAAAAAAATGAAACTGAGAAATAATTTCTTCCAGCAGCATTCACTGCTGGAGGGAAACTCCATTCCACAGACAGTTTTTTCAGATCTCTTGCTTCCTGTGAATGACTGAAAAGACAATGATTTGGCTGGGCTATGAATGCATACAGGCAACTCCTGACTAAATATTTCCTTGAAGGATAGAGCAGGTACATTGTAGAGTTTAAGAAAACATAAACTTCTGAGATTTAAAGGTAGTAAAGTCACCAGTAATTACTTTTAATGAAAGGAAAAAAATACACCCAAACTTCGCTTCCTCTCTGCATGATCGTGGATCCATTGCTTATTGATCTATAGCTTTTTCCATTTTCCAAGTTGAAATGCATTTCACCAGTGAGGTAAATAGCCTTCTTCATTATTTCCATCAAAGACTTTTTCTGTAGTTAAACCAGAAAATGTATTTAAATACCAGAAGTTAAATTATTTATCAGTTGTAACAAGTCCAGACCTTAACACTGTGAAATAGTTCTATATATTTGGAGAATCTCAACATTTAAGCAAACAATATTTTTTTAAGTATAAAAAGGAAACTCTGTTTTATTTCCAGAGGGAAAAAAACCTCAGAAGTGTTGACTTGGAGAATGCAAAACTCCAACCTGTTCTTTGATCAGTCACGCTGGATGTATGACACATTTGGTTAAACATAAATGCTTTCCTCATATACAGTTTTTTCTGCTTTCAAGTTGTGGCTTTCTTATCTACTTTTATAGACCAAGTTTTATTTTTAATGCAATATAATTTAATTAAACAAACAACTCAACATACATTTTTAAACTACACAGAAAACCTCAAGACAAATTCAGTTTGTATGATGAGGAAATTAAGTTAAAAACTTTGCTTTCAGGATTTGCTTTCACACTTTGAAACTGTATTTACACTGCACTTAAAACAGGAACTAAGATAAAGCCCTTAGTCTACTATTCTTTTGTTAGAGTGATACTTTTTTACACAGGTTTCTTTATGAGAAACTGTAATATACTGTGGATAAAGAGCAGATTGATCTTCATGTGAGAATAATGATCCACATAATGGAGTTTAGTAACTTTTCAAAATTAAAGCACACCCACATACCCTATATCAACTGTGACTTTTGTCACTCAGAAATCATTATAAAAATGTTAATTCTCTACAACATTCACCGGCATTTTGGTTTTGCATCCACAGGCACTTGCTGCAATGGGGACACTGATGTTAATTTGTAATTCCTGATGCTTTTATTCTTTAAGTATATAAACTGTATGTCTTATGTAAGGCTCCAAAAGCCATCAGCAACTTCAGACTTCACAGATGAGGCAAGAATTTTCAAGCCCTGACTTAGTTTCAGGATAGGCTGAAGTCTAAATGCTAGTGCTGTGTCAAGGCTAATACAGCTACTAAAACAAAGCCGCAGGAATTGTCCATTTCCTTGTGAATTTCTTCTCAAGACAGTTATCATCACTTATTTTCAGGACAGTTTTACACTCTCTTGAGCCCTGCAGACTAACATCTTGAAAACAGGCACTGGCCAAACACCAGTTTGTTTGCTCTTAGTACCTGGGTTGGCAGAACTGTCCTCTCGACACAGCTCTATCAGACTGCTGGTCTCCCCTGAACAATTATTAAAAACTTAGATAAAATGTTGTTTTCTTTAAAACAGCACTTTAGTAAAACAGCAGTCTTTAACTTCTAGTGATGATGAATACCATAGACATCTATCAACACTTCATTTCTACACTTCTAGTAGAAACAAGAGGACAATCATACTGATCAACAATAGGTACAGAAGCCAGTAGACAAAAATAAAATGTAGGTGTAAATTACACGTCAACAATGATAGTCCCTTGACACATAATTACTGTCTGATTCATTACTAGATAGTCTTATAATGGTATGAGCTGGTAAACTAAAATATATGTACTACCAAGAGGATACTGAAAAGCAGTTTTCCCTTTAGAAGCAAGCAACAAGATAAACCTATCTGCTTCTACTGAAGTAAACTGGCCAGCAGGACATCAGTTGTTTTGGTAGCCAACAGGAAGCCAGAATATATATTTTTGTATTTGCAACATTTCAATTATATAAATTATAAAACCTCTTTCTAAAAGAAATGCCCAAAGATTAGACAGCTAACTGAACCAATTTAATACAGTTAATAAAAAATGTTAGATGGCTCCTGTCAACTGGTTTCAGGTAAGCTGCATGAACTAAAAATTTCCAAAAGGAAAATGCATTAAGTTACTAAAAATGACTGTAGACAACAGAATTGCAACAGAAAAAAAGTAATCCTTTTATGGGGAAAAAGGACTACAAAGGTTTGATGGAATATCATTAAATAAATGCAATCTTTGAAACAAAATAAGTATTTTTGTTAGGTATCAGACACAATAGTGCAGGTTTTACGTCTAAAAAAATACAAGAATTTTTATAGCAAAGCTGTAAACTGTGGGTTTGATTGTAACTTTATTTGGAAGCGGAGATGTGTTGTAGACGACAAAGTCTTGCTAGAATAATTACACCTGACTGGTGTGTGAGAAATTAATATCTGTGATACAGCAGCAGGGTAAGAGCAAAAACTAGCATGAAGGCAAATACTTGATAAGAGTGAGCTTCTGATAGCTTAATTACATCACTCAAAACGAAAGCATGATTATGATGGTGGAAAACCTGAATACATAGCTATACTACCTTGATCCACCAACACAGATACACTGACAAGTATATATGAATGTAACTTAAGAGATGTAAGTGGAGACGAGCCCTGAAGAAATTTGATTGGTTTTATGTTTTCTTACATTATGCTCCCTGTCACTAAAACAAAACAGTTATTAAATTTTTTTGTGAAATGGTGACATCTATCAAGCTTCCTCATCACTCCCACATCTTATAATTTTTATTTTATATTTACATATTGATTTTATATGTGAATCTATAGAAACAATTGGTCCTTGCTACATTTTAGTTGTCAAAATACATCTCCTTGCAAACATAATCCAGTTACTAATTGCTAAATGTTATTGAACTTTATGTATTTGATAACAGATTTAAATCAAGAAATTCCAATGGCAACATAAGGAACGGTTAAAACAACCTTCAGTATATATAAAATTGGACTCCTTTAGTGCAGTGTAACTCTGGTATATTATAAAATGCAGAGTCAAACCTTTGGCTTGGAAATTTTGTTTGCAGATTTATAGCCACATTAGCAACTCCTAAATGTAATTTACTGCTGTATCACAGTATTCCCATGTAGCAATTGTAATGATATCTGCTTATAATGTTCTCAGCAACAGCAACAAAAAAACCACATTTCCAGGAACTAAGTTAGAAAATCTACAAATTATCTAACACACCTCACAAGAAGCAGCTGCTGTATGACCATATCCTTAGACTACATGTCATAAAACACAAAAGCATTCAAATTTATCTTCAAGTTTTCTTGTTAAAACATTAAGTAAACAGATAAAACAAAGTGCTGAAATCTGAAAATGTTTCCTTCACCTTTGTTTTTTTACTCACCAGCCCTTAATAAAAATCTAACAGAAATAAACCACGCTTTTTAAATTAACACATGTATTATTAACACATCTATTTGCATATCATAGAATCACAGAATGGTAGCGGTTGGAAGGGACCTCTAAAGCAAGTCCACTTAGGTCAGGTTCAGATGGGTTTTGAAAACCTCCAGAGAAGGGAACTCCACAACCTGTCTGGGCAGCCTGTGCCAGGGCTTCCTCATCCTCATAGTAAAGAAGTTTTTCCTTAAGTGGAACTTTTTGTGTTCCAGCTTTTGCCTACTACCTCTAGTCCTGTCACTGGACACTACAGAAAAAAGTGTTGCCCTGTCTTTTTGATATAGACCTTTTAAATACTTGTACGTATTAATGAGGTCCACTCTCACTCTTCTCCAGACTAAATAGCCCCAGTTCCTGCAGCCTTTCCTCATAAGGAAGATGTTCCATACCCCTGATCATCTCGGTGGCCCTGCACTGGACTCTCTCCAGAGGTTTCCTGTCCCTCTTTAGCTGAGGAACCCAGAACTGGACACAGGACTCCAGATGAGGCCTCACCAGGGCAGAGTAGAAGGGTGGAGAACCTCCCTTAATCTGCTGGCCACACTCTTCTTGATGCATCCCAGAATGCCATTGGCCTTCTTGGCCATGAGGGCACATTGCTGGCTCATGTATCAACATACAATCTACTCTTCCATAGTCAGATTATTTAGTGTCAACACAAGCATCTTAGAAGCCTTAGAAAAAAAAAGTATGCAAATTATTTGTGGATACATTGATTTTTCCCTAATGGCTTGTAAAACAAACTGTGCACCTCTCCTCTAACCCAAGGCTCCCACGCTGTCATATCAAAATATTGGGATGTCCAAGCCAGAAGATGACAGAGAGGCCTCTCTGGGCTTTCCCCAGAGGCACATTTCTACCACATGGAGTGGGTGCCCACCTGAAGCAGCTCCCTGAAAGTGGCTATCTCTCTGTTTCCAAGTGCCACTGCCCCAGGACAGGCAATGATCTGCAAAGACATCCTTGCCACCTGCCTCAGCCTTGGGGTGGGACCTCAGCTGAGATCAGCATGAGAAATAGAAGAGAGATGGGGACACCACACAGACAGGGTGTCCAAGTTTGGTCTGGGCATTGACAGTGCCCAAGGAAAACACAAGTTGATGTATATGAAAATATATCTTTTTACTTGATTTAGAAATGAAAATTGTAACAGAGATAAATCAAATACAGCACTAAATAATGGGACAACTGTTCCTATTGTGACTTTACAGAACAACTTGGACTTCTTAGGACGTATGAAAAAAGGAAGTTTTTTTTGGTAACACCGCATGTATTTCTATATCTAACATAAATAATAGGCTGTAATGAACAACTTACGTTAACAGAAATACAGTACACTACTGGAAATACCTCATTGATGGAGGTGATTTGGATTGAACAACTGGATAGCTCTTCGGACAGAAATGATACAAGCTTCTGTTAGTGTATTCAACACAAGTAGTTTAAGTGTGCTGCAGGACTTTATATTATTTTTTTCAACTCAACAACAGTACAAATATGAATTAACAATACTTCTACCACATCACTTTTCACTGACAAACTAACCCTTGAATCCTACTTAGAAAATGCATGTCTCTAAAACCAACCAATCAACCAACAAAAAAACTCTCCCCAAACCCAATCAACCAAAGCACAAAAGCTTTGGCTTTTCAGTATGGAAAGACCTTCACACTGACATGACATCCCACCACAGCCACACTGTCTGCAGATGAGTATGAGAGGATCCTCAAGATGCAAGGGTATTTGGAAGACAGAGATACATGTAAAGAAATAGAAAAATAGTAACATATTTCAGATGGCAAAATAAATAAGAAAAGTTATTTCTAAATACGAAAATATTAAAAATATCTACAGAATATCATCATACCACAGTTATTTTATGAAATTGGATTGCTAGGCCTTGACATTTGAATTTATCCCAAAATAACCAACATACAAACTTTAAAAGCAATTAGAGACATATAAACTATGAAAAAAGTTACAATACACAGTAAAGGTGAGTTTGTCTGCAAATTTCCATGCAATAATCCTATCAAACTACCTGAGAAAGTATCAAATATAGCAATAATGGGTTTTGGAGATGATTTAGAAAATTATGAAATATTTTTTATATTAAATGTTATATTCCTAAAATCACTGAAACTATCAGCAACAGGCTAATGAAAGAGAATGATAATATTTTTACTACAGAGTACTAGGACAAAAATTAATATCTGTTGCCAGGGACAAATCAGTTTTTCTGACATCTTGGGGAGTGGAAGACTGCTTACATGGGGATTTTGCCTAAAAAAAGGGATAGAAACTCTAAAGAGCAGTTTTCCTCTGTCTGTTTGAGGAAAAGTGTTGCATTTATGACAAAGAGAAATGGCAAGTAAGGCAGACACTGTGGGGAAAAGATTCTTTGTGGTGGAAAACACACCAACAAGGAGAGCAGAAGAAGCAACAAGAACCTTACAAGCGAAAGACTAGAGCTCCAAAAGACATGAAATGGAGACTGGAACATGCTCACTAAAATGACTGTCCAGGTCTGTTTTGCTCCCCACTTTTTTTTCCCCCCTCCCTTTAAATTTTTTTTTTTCTTTTTACGCTAAAGTACAGGTTTTGGGGAAAAATATTCTTAGATCTACATATGCATCCTCTATGAAAAAGTGCCTTGGAGAAAATGACTGTACTTCAATTTATATCAGATATAACATTCCGTCCTTTTAGAGAAGGAGAAAATTTTGACATGCTCCTCGGGAATGCATTTAGGTTTAGGTTCCACAATTAAGAAGCACCAAAGTTTGAAATCAGTGGCGTATTTCAACCTCCAGAACATAGTTATCTCGTAACGCCAAAGCTCTTATGATATGGATGAGATCTAGCCTACAAGTAGTTATTTAATAGATCTTTTGTACCAGCTAGCAAGCATGTTCATACTATTAACTAACATTAACTGCTGTAGCTTCACAGGCTCATCTCATGACCAGGGATGCTGCTACATTATGTCTGATGCCCAAAGGCATATGAAACAGGCAGAGACAAGATGCTGAACAACAACACGCTCACATGAAACTGTAATGGGCTGATCAACGCTGCTACCATAGGATGTGGAGAACCTGATGGGCTCTGCCACAGTGCCACATGGCAAGAAGCCATGCAGCTCTGCATGGGAAGGCTGCAATACACATTTGCACAGGATCCATGTGCACATGTAGGTATATTACTAAGCAAAAGACTCTGACCTTCCATTGAAGCTGAAGAAAATCACTGGAGGTCTTCTCAGGTGGAGAACTCCCCTCTCCTTAACATGCTAGTCTCAAGCAAGTCATAGTTTTCAACATGTTTTTACTTGATGTACTGTTAAAATGCAGCTTCATCTAACATGAGGAATAGTTGGGAGGTTTGGAGAAGGGAGAGTTTTGAGAGAAATAAAGCATTTCAAATAATTGGAATAGGAGAAAAAGAATATTTTTTAACAGGAAATTGAGCATTCTTAAGAGGAACTTTTGAAACTTGAAAGAAACAAGGTTAGTTTTAATAACTAATTTATTCACTTGATAAGGACTTACAACTATCACATCACCTTCTAGCAATTACACAAGTGCCCTGCGTGATGCCGTCTTGTGACCGCTACAGTAGTTTTCAACAAAATATTACATAAAAGAGTGATTTTTAATTATTTTTTCTGGTATTCAAAATTCTCTCCTTTCTTCATTCAATTTCTGAAATCTTAAAGACCTCTCAGTCAACAAGGAGCATTAATGTGGAAAGTACTCTACTTGAGATGTATCAGTGTGTCCAACTCATATAAAATCTCTTGTAGGGAGTTTAAAAGCACTATGATAAATAATAAAATAATAAGATGTAGTATAAAACTAGGCTTAAAATAGATTGAAATGGCTGTAAGAAAATGAGAGACCAATATTGAAGCTGAAGACAATGCATTTTGATGTGAGTTTCACAAAGTGACACAGAATAAAAAAATTAAGGAACATATTTGGTACATGTATTTAGATGGTGAGAGGGAATGAATGTGCAAGTTTGCTTTTGATGGTTTACCTTCAGATTCTAAAACTGTAATTCAACAAAAAGCAAGAAACAAGAAAGCAAGAAAACAAAAAAAGCAAGAAACCAGTGAAAACTTCTCTGGAGTGAATGCAGTCACTGGAAACTTGTTTTTCTCTTCTTTTACCATTTTATGAGTACCCAATTAATCTGGTAGAGTATGTTACAACTCTGCATTCTCTCTGATAAGAAGCTAATTTGCAATAGCTGAAGTAGAGAGAATAAAATGAAAATAAATAAGCCTTCCATGATTTCTATCACGATGGAACTAAACCTTTGCCCTGTGAATAAATCTCAGCACCTACCCAAAGCATCGCCCTTAAATCAACTAAGGGAAAAGAGTGCTCAGGTGCAATTTGTCCTGTGCGATCAACATGGCTAGTAACATGAAAAAGCCCGTTGAATCTTAGAGATTTAGCATGAGAGTTGCCTGTCTTTGTTTTTCTTCTATAGATGAAGGGCAGGAAAAAGTGCTATCAATGAAAGCACTCTGGTTGAGTGGGACTGAAAGGTCTATATGCATTTCTGCCTAGGACTTTCTATCAGTGGTATCTGTAAAAAACACTACAAACCCAAACATTTGGTACCCATAGTGCTCTTCTCTCCCTCTGATATGTGCTTTCTAGAGTAAGCTTTACTTCACCTTGACTCATATATAATGCATTTCCATTTTACCGATTAGGCTTTAAGGTATGTTTAAACTTTGACAAAATGGACATTCCCTATTGTAATTTCCAATGTCACTGAAACAATTTAGGATAATCCTTCTTTCCTCATTTCCACTTCATCAGTAAAGTGAGTAAACAAAGAAAGACCCGTTACTGAGATTTCTTATTAAAGTCCAGCAATGCACTACAATAGCTATTAGCAGGATTTAGGTGTTTTTTTCAGCCGCAAGTTAACATTTCTCTTCTTAACCAATGCATGCTGTATGTCTTAAAAAATAAGGGAACATAAGAATGCATCTCAAAAGAAAAAACCCCTAGCTGATAAATAGTATGTAACTAAGTTTGAGAATTGCTTGATGTTTTCCTTCACTGGTTCTGGAACAGTCTTGTATTTGTTTTCTACCTCATAACATCATTAGTCAAACAAAAAAAAGATCTTGACTTTGTAGCACTAGAAATAACAGTGAGTGACTTTACACAATAGTCTGTGTTACCAATCCTAAAAGTCAAAAGATACATATTATGCTTTTTTCCTACTGCCAAATTTAATTCCACATTTAAAATGCTAATTAAAAATATTCTGTAATTATTTAGCATCAAGTTATTTTTTTCTTTTGACCTGCCACTTCAAGAGTTAGCACTATTTAATAAAAAATAAATACAATTTCAGCTGCAGCTAAAACCCACATTTTTCTCAATTTAGCAACACCACTACATGCAACATCTTGATGTCTATATATATACGCTTTCATGAGAACAAGGCAAACATTTTGTAAAACATTCACAGAATACTCGACCCAGAACTCATTTCTGCAATTCTTAATCATCCTAAATGAACTACACACATCACTGGAAAAATGCATTCAGTGGAATGTACACATGCTTACACAAGTAGATTATTATGAACACCACCAGTAACAATGATAATTTGCAAATGATTAAACTGCAGAGATAAATATAAGGTTGATTTTTATAACTCAGTTCTGGTTTCGCCCAAAAAGACTGATGAGCAGTTGGGACAAATGTCAAATAAATAAATGAATCCCTATTTTAGGAATCTATTTATTTCAACAAAATCCCTAAGAGATGTTTCGTTTATAAGAATTAATATTTTCTACTGTCAAAGAATTCAGAAACTATTCTTTATATGGAACGTAGCTTCTGTATTTTTATTATATTTTTTCTTATTATCCTCTCTTAGCATACTCTAGACACAAAACTCAGACCATCATCCTGAGAAATATAAGTATTATACACCACTGCATAGATGTTGTTTTGTTATTTTAATTCTCCAACTTCTCTGTAAGAAGCAAGGCCAGAACAGTCATTTTCTTCCCCTGCCCTTTACAAGTAGTTACAATATATAAACCAGTAATATTTGTGAGTATGGAATCACATATGGAAGTATGCAGCACGTAAATGATTACAGATCAGCACAACACATCGACGTCCAGCCATGCAGCATGGGAGCCAAGACTCCACCCTTTCCAAACCAAAGGCCCTGGTGTGTCTGATATTATGGGAGAAAACTAGCTGAGGGTGAAAGTGTTTTCTAGCAAGTGAAAGCAATGAGGAGCATAATATCTGACCTTCTTATTTTCTGGTTATTGCACTTTGTACTGAGGGGATCAGTATTTTAGCAAGAGCAGCTCAAGTGAGCGGAGACTGTCTGTTTTTAATGGATTTAGATGACTTTTCCTTATAAAATGACCTTCATTTTCTGTTTGGACAGTAAAATGACACAACACCATGAACTGCTGCTGTGTTTGTTCCCTTTTCCATCACAAAAGTTTTTTTAAATACATGTGCTTAAAAAACCAGTATCTATGCTTTATCTCAACATATATCAGAGTGAACCCTATACTTACTACCCAAACCAGCAAAAGAAAATTCCTGTAAATCTAGTGAGTTGGTGGCCCTGCTGGTCCTCTGGGAAAAGAGAAATTTTGCTTCGCCCTCAGACTGAAAGCCAGGCAGAGCAGAAATTTGAATTTCCTAGATGAGTATTCCGACTGTCTGCCTGGGAAGCTCTCCCTGGCTGCGCATTTAGACAGTTTTGTTAGGAAACACTTTTCCAAGTTTTCTTGCATTCTTAGAAACTTTTGGTTTCAGTGAGTCAGCATTTCCAGATGAAAGGCTGCTGCACTGAAAAGTGAATGAGTATCTGTATTTGTAATAATCACTGAGATTCTATTTATCAGTTTTGTAGTTCTGATTAAATAGTTAGCTGTGTATTTCTTGACTGATAGAACATGTCCTCCTCCCCTCCAAATGCACTTAGGATTTAAATCAGTAAGTTATTAAGAACTTAAGAATGTTATTGATTTAAATAAATTGCCATTTCAAGAATGCATATTCTTACGATGTTGATGCATTTGTGCCATTACAGAAATGAGGAGTATTACCACTTGAAAGATAAAATCAGTAATTTCCTCTTATGGAAATGGCTGCAAAATACAACGTCACAGAAGACGATAACCCACTGCAGTAAACAATCAAGGTACATTTAGAATGATGAAGCTGTTCTCTTTCACAGAATTACAGAATCACAGAATGGTAGGGGTTGGAAGGGATCTCTAAAGATTATCCATCCTCCCCTGCTAAAGCGTGTCCACCTAGATCAGGTCACACAGGAATGTGTCCAGGCGGGTTTTGAAAACCTCCAGAGAAGGAGATTGCACACCCTCTCTGGGCAGTCTGTGCCAGGGCTCTCACCCTCATAGTAAAGAAGTTTTTCCTTATGTTTAAGTGTTCATGCTGTAACATTTAAATAAGGATAAATTGTAAGGGACTTAATTTATTAGAATGCTTCTCAAGAAACCCCCAACCTTCTTGTTGTAAAACAGGATCCACTGAAAACCCACTTATTTATAGTTTTCTCACCTTACAGTATAAAATGTTTACTCTGGATATGGTCAGCAGCATTCTGTAATCATTCTCGATGGCCTGTGTAAATATTTGAGATTAGAAACCCAGAATGCAAATTTTTGTGGACTTCAGAACGCCATTAATACCCTCAGAAGACCCTCTGAGACCGTATTAAGGCATTCATCTTTCTGCTGCTTTGAAGATCCAGGTGAAAGCTCCTATTTGCCTAGACAAGAGAAGTAATATTCTGCCACTGTAGCTGTCAGGCAAGAATATACACCTCCACACCACTTCAAAATTAGTAATGACTGGCACACAGATAAAACATTACACTACAGATGTATATACTTTGAATACATAGTAATTACCTGAAACTTGGTTGGTGTAATGCAGTAAATCACCACTGTATTACTTTTAGTATGCTCCTACTAAGATGGGCAAGAATAACCACAACCCCTGGAAACTTGCAGTTGATTGTTTTACATGCATTCTGATGTTAACATAGGAAATGGATTCCTTCAGCAGCCGTAATCATTTCAAATGAAGTCGGGTTATAGTAGCTATGAACCATCACTCTGCTAAATAAGTATTTCTTGTTATAGTTCAGTTCACAGAAAATAAAAAAAAAATCTAATACCATATCATGGTACATGGAACACGTTGTCTTGCACCTTCCCACACGACTGCCCTCTGAGGACTGCACAATGTTTCTTCCATGATCAAATTTTTGAAAACAAACATAGGTATACAGAGCCACGTTTTCTTACACAGGCTTCCATACCACTAGTAGAACAGCCCACTTCAATAAAATCATGTCCAGCTTTCAAGTGGCCTTCTTCAACTGCAGCCGTACCTACCGCATTTCATAAAGTATTCTTGGAGCATGCATTGTCTGCAAAGCACACGTGTGACAGCTAAGACTAAGTGATATCTAAGTCTAAAAGAAATCCTCAGTAGACACAAGGAAGATACCAGCTTAGAATCACAGAATGGTAGGGGTTTGCATGGGATCTTTAGAGATCATTCAGTCCAACCCCCTGCTACAGCAGGTCTACTTAGATCAGGTCACACAGGAACATGCCCAGGCAGATTTTGAAGACCTCAGAGAAGGAAATTTCACAAGCTCCACAGGCAGCTTGTGCCAGGGTTCCTTCACCCTCACAGTAAAAGTTTTTCCTTATGTTTAAATGGAACTTTTTGTGTTCCAGCTTATGTCCATTACCTTTTGTCCTGTCACTAGATACAATAGAAAAAAAATGATGTCCCAACCTCCTGACATCCACCATTTAGATATTAGTAAATATTAGATCCTCTCTCAGTCTCCTCTTCTCCAGACTAAACAGCCCAAATTCCCATAGCCTTTCCTCATAAGGAAGGTGCTCCAGTCCCCTGATCATCTTGGTGGCCCTGCGCTGGACTCTCTCCAGATGTTCCCTGTCTCTCTTGAGCTGGGGAACCCAGAACTGGACACAGGACTCCAGATGAGGCCTCACCAGGACAGAGTAGAGGGGGAGAAGAACCTCCCTTAACCTGCTGGCCACACTCTTCTTGATGCATCCCAGGATGTCATTGGCCTTCTTGGCCATGAGGGCACATTGCTGGCTCGTATTTAGTTTACTATCAATCAGGACTTCCAGGTCTCTCTCTGCAGAGCTGCTCTTCAGCAGTTCAACCCCCAGCCTGTACTGGTGCATGGGGTTGTTCCTTCCCAGATGCACGACTCTGCACTTGTCCTTGTTGAACCTCATGAGGTTCCTCTCTGCCCAAATCTCAAGCCGGTTGAGCTCCCACTGAATGGCAGCACAGCCTTCTGGGGAATCAGCCAGTCCTCCCAGTTTGGTGTCATCAAAGAACTTGCTGAGGGTACACTCTGTCCCTTCTTCGAGGTCGTTGATGAAGATGATGAACAAGACTGGCCCCAGAACTGATCCCTGTGGAACTCCACTGGCCACAGGCTTTCATGCACACGTTGTATTAAGAAAACAATGAAAAGTCATTAAGGCAGATACCATAGAAAAGCCCTGCAGTTTTTCACACACAAATACACACAGAAATAAAGGAACTGGTTTATTTCAGAAAGACTCAACAGTATTTCTAAAAACTGCTTCCCATCTAATTTCTCCTCTGTTCTGATCCATGCAGTTGAAAAAATCCCACGTATAGCATTGCTCTCACTGATATAACTGCAGTCAACAGGCTGAAGGCAGTAATCATTTTAGTTGCTAATCATATGATCTTTTCTTTAGATCCCTAACACAGATTCATTTAATCAACATGAAGATATCACCTGATTTTAAAAAAATCATAGAAAACAGTTCAGCTGCAGTACTTTGTTGATTTCTAGGGTGAAGGGATACTCTTAACAGCAACATGAGTTTCTGAAGTTTTACATCTCCCAGGAAAGTTAAATTTCCAAGTTTATGCTCAAACCTCAATCTTTTCTTTTGCTAACTGTCACAGTGTGATTCTCCTGAGGCCTAACTTCTGAAAGTTTAATTGTTCTTTACACTACACTTGTGTTTAGGATCTGTCATTAATGTTGCAACAAACAGAATGAAAACAAAGAGAATGAAGAGAGTTTCAATTTTAATGAGAAAGAATACAAAGTTTTCCTCTCCTTAACTAATTAAATTTGAAAAAAAAGAAAAAAAAATGCAAAATTTAAATTGTTGTTGGAAAGTTAAATCATCAGTAAAAATTACTGTGCCCATGCAAACCGCCAAAGCAAACTTTTCCACAATCAAAATGAACGTTGGAGACTTACTCGTATTTGGCACTGTAGAACACCTATTTCAAATGTAAACAACTGAAATTCTCAGCTGTTCAATTTTAAGCCTAAGAGAAATGGTTCTATCCAGGAAAAAACAAAATGAAAAACTGCATAAGACTTGTGAAACTTAATTTGTAAAAAAGTTTACCATTACTTGAAGGAAAAAGCAATGAAGTAGTCTTCTCAAATCAAGCACAACGTGGTGCTTTTGAAGCAGATGACAAAACTAGCTTGCTAGCTTCTAGACAAATTCTAAGTAGAGAGACACCATTCGCCTCTCACTAGGAATGCCAGCTGGACAGAGTATAATCAGACCCTTGTCCCTGAGACCATCACAGAACTCATAATGAAATATGCTACGAAAACGTCTGTTCAACACAGTGAAGTGACTGCACAGTCATAGTACTCCTGACTCCAACTCAGTCTTGCCTGATTCCTGTTTGAAGACTTGACTAGAACACCTTTACCACAACAGTAACCCTTTTATCACGTGTCACAGACATGTGGGCCCGCAGTCAGTGATTATTTAATAATAAGGATCTACAGAAGGTAGGGGAAACGAAAGAAATTAAAAAAACTGATGCAGTTTTATACTTGCTGTGCTTTTCTATGTGACTGTGCATTTCAAAATAAACCTACACATTTCTTAAGTCTTAACTTCAGTCAAACTTGAGCTATTTAGATACTATTTGGTCCATTTCACTCATAATCCTAGCTTTAAAAAATAGCATACATAAATGCAAATAAAAAGTAACCACATTGAAGCAGATGTGCATTTTCAAAATAATGACATTAATACTGAAGTTCTAGAAATAGTCTCTCAAAATCATCAAAACTCTGCTTAGATACTTGTAGTGAACCCTTAATTAAAATATGCTAATTCAGTAAAACTTCTGTAAGATAATCCAGCAAGTCCAGTTTCTCTTCTCTGTACAGGAACAGAATACAAGTACTGAAAATACCATTGAAGAAGGGAAGCCAATGGTTCCTTTTTTCTACGTAGACAACCACTATTAACTATTTTTAAGCAATAGTATCTAATGTTAAGTTTCAGATTTTGACAACTTCACACATCATTTTAGTAACCAAAAAAACCCCTTCATAAATTGTGAAGAAATTTGAAACAGTGCCCCAAAGTCAGACTAATAATCTTGAAAAGCACACAAAACTTCAACTTTCAAGAATCAAAAAAACAACTTAAGACAGATTATTTTACTCTAAAGCAAACTTAACAGAAAATGCAACAGGTTTCTAAACAAATATGTGCAATGTCAAGAGGTAGCATGTGCTCCTGCCCCAAAGAAGGCCAATGGTATCCTGGGCCACATTAGGAGGGGTGCTTCCTGCAGGTTGAGGAAGTGATCCTGCACCCTCTGCTCAGCACTGGTGAGGCCATTACTGGCTGCCCATTTTAAGAGACACACGGACATACTAGAGAGAGAACAACAAACGGCCACAAAGTTGATGAAGGTACTGGAGCACCTCTACTATGAGAAGTTGAGAGAGCTGGTGCTGCTCAGCTTGGAAACAGAAGGCTCAGGGGGATGTCATCAATGTCTATGAATACCTGAAGGCAGAATGCAAATAGGAGGGAGCAAGGCTCTTCTCATTAGTGCCCAGTGAGGACCAGAGGCAATAGGCACCTACTGTTCAGAGGAGATTCCTTCTGAACATCAGCAACCACTTCCTTTACTGTGAGGGCAAATGAACACTGGCACAGGTTGCCCAAGAAGGCTGTGGATTCTCCATCCTTGGAGATGTTCAGAAAATGGTCCTGGGAACCTGGCTCTGGATAGCCTTGCTTGAGCAAGGGAGCTGAACTAGATGACCTCCAGAGATTTCTTCCAACCTTAACTACTCTGTGAGTTTGTGACATGTCACAGGTGTGCAATTTCAAACTCGGTAGTTCAAGATTGAGTCCAAAATACAAATATATCTGCCAGAAAAATCAAGAAAGAAAATGGTGATAGGATGGAACAATTAAAAAAAAAATCAGACTGTCTAACAATTAAACTTGGTTAATTTCCTAGGATAACCAAAGTCAGGAAATTTTTGTTTTGGTTATGTCTGTATAAGTACTATTTCTTTTAATTACTTTTTTTTCCTTGCTCTCTGGTGGATAAAAAGAAAGGCAATAGAATATCTTGCCTCTATTCTGTCAGGAATTCTGAAGAACCATATCAATCATCTTCCTAGCCTGAGATGTGAGAGAACTCACATCTTCCGTGTTTGCAGAGAGGTCTGTACCAGACAACACAGCAACACAAGCATTGTGACTATTATAGATATGCATATATCTATGAGGGGGGAAAAAAAAAGCAAGCAGCAGCACTATGATTACGTATGAGGCCACTGTTACATCCCTGTATGGCTGGTTCGCAAGATATAGATCATTGCTTAGATCTCTTGCTGAGAGTGCCGTTTCTACCACAGCACCATCTGCTTGTACAGCTGAATGGGGGACACTCCTCCCTAACCACTTTCATCACATATCGCTATACTGGGTTGCCTGCAACAGTCCAGATTATGCAATGGGAGAGATGAAGTAAAAAAGTTTGATTTGGTAACAGCTTGCTCTCAAGTCTCACAAAGCCAGGAAGTGTTGTGACAATACACGTGAATGGAGTGGCACTTATCAATGCAGCTGGGGACCAACCATGTCACTGTGGATCAAAGGAAGTCACTATCTGACTCCAAACTGCCACCGAAGTCCAAACAGAAATTTGTATCTTAACTTTAGAAAACCTCTTGAAGAGAATCTCTGTCTGCTTAAACACACAGCAGAAAGTCGTGGAGAAAAAGAGGTTAGAGTGGAGAGCAACTGTGTCTCCTTCCAGGCTATCCTTGATCCTCATTTCTGAGAAGGGAATACACAGTTGTCTTAGATGGTATTTAAGAAATCTGAGTCAGGAGCCTAAAACTATGACAACATGTAAAGGAATAATTATATATCTAGTGAGAAAGGAATGTATGAGGGAGGGATACTCTGTCCAGATGCCAGCACCAGCGAGTAACAGCAAGTGGTTCAAACTGGGAGGGCCTTTCCCTTAAAGAAACAGTTGGTCTTCTTTGTTTGGACGATCTCTGAGCATTTTGTAGGTATCTCTTCCAAGAATCTGCTCTGCACTTTCCATGGATGCTGTCTGCTCCATTCTGATCCACTGGCTCCTGCCTGACCTGCTTCATTCTGGAGCTTTGAGATTTAAAGCTGGAAGTCTCCTAGGTTTTTTTATACTTCACAATCACCTTACAGAAAAAAGGTGAAACTTTTTATTGTGCTATTGGCTATGAATGCACTGTCATATTGCTGCAAATTTTTTTACCTCATGCATCTTTACATTGTTATACATTTTCATTTTCCTGTGGTCTCCAAAATAATTAAAAAATACATCTGTTTATCCCTCATAATAAATGTAAGTCTATTATAATGACAAACATAACAATCTACTGCAAATACTTCTTTTTTAAAATGATCATCATGTGCTTATTTCCTATATGGAAGCATATGATTTTTTAAAGCTGCATATCTTAGAGGAGGAGTTTCTTTTCCCAACATTTCATACTGATAGTTTGGCTACTGTTTCTGGACTTCAAACACTTTAAACACTACAGTCCTGTAAACATAAAATTAAGCACAACCATCTAAAAATAAACAAACAGAAACATTCAAAGTTTTCTGTAAGTGTTGTCTCTGATGTTTATATATTTCATTACAAGTCTGGGCATGGGTAATAAATTCGTTTTTTTCACAATGGTGAAAATTTTAATAGTCTTAAGATGATTTTAAATTTATTTTCTGTTATGTTCATTCATAGGTGAGCACTAGCTCTTTCAAGTTTTCACTAAGCAACAGTCTCATGAAGTGCACATATGACCTCACAGCAAGCAGAATTCATTTGAGAACTTTATTTTATCTGCTGACACTTTGTCTATGCCTTCAAAAGACATCTGGGAACTGATTTTCTGACTTCATGGGGAAGCTATCCTTCCACTGGGTGGAGTCTGTGAATGGTCCCATTGCCCAACACTTGATTTTAGAATAGCAACTTCATTTCTTAGAGCAATAAAAAAATTGTACTCCCTCTTCATCTAGTTCAGATCATCCCCTGTACTAAGTTGCATCCCGATCACACTGAGTTAAACTCACAAAATTTGCTTTCCTATCATTTAACTTCAGGCAGGTATCACATTTAATTTGTGCACCAGTATTCACTCTAATTGGAGCAGTTCTGAAGCAGAAGAACCCTCTTGATTGCTGCTGCATCCTGTCTGGTAAAGTATTGCTGAACTACTCCTCCTTATGTATGATTGTTTTCTTTAGACTTTCCAGTAATTTCTTATGGGTTTTTACAAATAGTTTAATTTCTTGCAAAAACAGTAGCAGCTAGACTAAGTAATTCTTAGTTTGCTTCTTCCTCCCTCTACAGCCTTTTTTGATTCTGCTCAACAACTAGACAATTTAAAAAAATTACTTAAATCTAAATCATGATTGTCTTAATCATGATCTGGTTCTCAGTTTAGGGCCTTTCATTCCCATTTTGACGTCTTTCAAGAAATTTTTACACAGATCTTGGATCAGAAATAACTTGCACCTGAAAGACATTTTTTTTGCACATCAACTCAGGAGAAATGTGTGTCCTTCCAGGTGAGAGTTCCTTCATTTCTAATATAAGTGATTGTTTTGGTTTTCTCCAGGAGAAAATGTTTTCATATGAAAACAAACATTTGACTGTAACAGTATAAGAATCACAGGGCTGGAGGAAGTAAGACTGTGAGAGAGAGAGAATTTAATTGAGACAATACAATCCATTCCAAACAATCTCTGAGTTTTTCATTTCTCCAAGAAAGGTTCCGGGCCTTCCAAATAAGACAGTTTCTAGTTATTAGACTGTTCACAGTTACGTATTAAAATGAAGGCTGTCTCTTTGAGTGTCACTAGAAAGACTGGTTTTGGTGTTACTACTTTTGTTATTTCCAATACCTCTGAGAACCTCTGAGAAGGTGTAAAAGTATATACATAAAAATTAATATAATTATATATTATAATATTATAATATATATAACAACATATAAATTATAGATAGTATAATATTATATAATATATAAAACTTCTAAATAAATAATATAAATATATGTTATATAAATATAACTTCTAAATATATAAAGATATAATATATATAACTTCTAAATATAGTCCTAAGTATTTATTATTAATCTTATGATCTTAACTTTCTTCAAAAAATTGTGTTTGCATTTGCTGTATGAACAATCTCACAGAATCACAGAATGGCAGCGGTTGGAAGGAACCTCTAGAGATGATCTAGTCCAACCCCACTGCTAAAGAAGGTTCACCTAGATCAGGTCACACAGGAACGTGTCCAGGCGGGCTTTGAAAACCTCCAGAGGACACTCCACAATTTCCCTGGTCAGTCTGTACCAGGGCTCCCTCATCCTCCAGCTTTTGCCCATTACCCTTGGTCCTGTCACTGGACACTACAAAAAAAAGTGTTGCCCTACCTTTTTGATATAGACCTTTTAAATACTTATAAGTATTAATGAGGCCACATCCACATCCACAGCCACAGCCACTGCTCTCCCCTCATCTAGCCAGCCAGTCATGCCATTATAGAAGGCTACCAGGGTGGTCAAGTAGGTTTTTCCCTTGGTGAATCCATGTTGAGTCCCCCTGACAATCATCTTTTCCTTCATGTGTTTAGAGATGGCATCCAGGATGAGCTGTTCCATCACCTTTCCAGGAATGGAGGTGAGGCTGACCAGCCTGTAGTTTCCTGGGTCCCCCTTCTTGCCTGTTTTGAAGACTGCAGTGACGTGGGTCTTCATCCAATCCTCAGCACCTCATCATTTTTAGACTGTCTGGTTCTTTAAGTGTGGACTTTTGGTAGCATGCCACTGCCGCCTTCCCATCGAGACAGGAAAGTACTTCTAAGAAGGTTTATCTTTAAATGACATAGAAAGATGTGCAAATTAGTTTGTTTTTCAGTCTGATAATAATCCAGTTTCTCATGATGACTTCACCATTTTGGAGAGAGTATCCTTGTTTGTTGAAGTCGAGTCAGTGTAATTCCTCAGACTGTGGGATCCCTTGCAGTATGCAAGGATCCTTTCAGATAGTCTTTTGGAGATTAGTAATAAAGACGATACCATGTACAGAACTTTGTCTTACCTCTACCATCTTCAAGGAAAAAAAACCAAATGACCATATATGAACATGACAAACACGCGTGAAGAAGCAGATTCAGGAGACCTTGCTGACAAAACCTCTTTCATGAACAACACTTTGAATTTCGTGCCCTCTTTCAAAAGTTCTCTGAACTTAACACTTTCAAAGAAGTATTCTCTTTCAAGCCAGCATGCATATTTTGCTGAAGCCTCAGCTGCCAAACACTGAGACCCCTCAAAATCAGTCACAGGATTTCAGAAGCTGCAGAAAATACCTGAAACTATGCCCATATTTTTTCTCTAGAAATAAAACCTCACACTAACTGTAACTGGTAACTACAAAAAAAAAAATCTGTGCTTAAAGCAAAGGATACTTAAAAGTGAAGGTTACAACTTAGAATCCTTAATTTTTTTTATCCATTAGATGATGTAGGAAGAAAACAATGATGTTAGCGTCTCAGCTTCTTTTATGGCCTCAGGTTCAAAATGATTTGGAACAGTGAAAAGTAAGTCAAATAATGGTGTGTATCTACAGATATGTGTAAAGGCAAGAAAATGATAATTGCTTCCAAAAGGCTCTGCAACTAGGATCATGCAGCGGACCTGCAAGGAAAAAAAGAAAAGGAAGAAAAAGAAAAAGAAAAGAAAGCACTAGCCTGGATGCCAACTACCGGTTATGTGCAACACTAATACAATAGGACCAGTGTTTTCAGGGGACACTGTCAATGTTCTTAGTCTTAAATTAGAGCAAGCAGCTGTTTTAGTATACAGCTGAGTGTGATGCTTTCTTCTACCACATTCTTCTAAGTGGATGAGGGTTCTATTTTTCCTCCCTTATGTAGATTAATCCTGTTCTCCAAAAGTACAAAAATCAATCACACTTTAATTCTGCCACTAGAAAGCGAAAGAGCAGGGGGACAATACAATTTGTCAGATGTGTGTATGTATCGTGCATCAAAATGTCTACTTTTAAAGCTAGCAACCTTCACAGCATTCCATAAACACATTATACCTATTCCCTTGAGCCTACATTTTCCTATGTCTACATGCTTGGCAGATTCCAAAGTCAGTTTTAACAGTGAGAGGAAATCCCTACATCTGATTCCTATGGATTTAGTACACAAAAAATCGTAAAGCACAGCAATTTTCTATGAAGAAATCTACTGCAAGAATCAATTACTTTGGTTTCGTAAAATTCCTTCCTGTCCTCACATTTTTTTTAAGTAGACTCAATTACTGAGGATTTTTAATATTGAAGCTTTAAAATTGCACAACTGAACTGATAAAATCTGAAAATCCTAGTGACGTTTACAATAAACATCTCTCTCCCTTCTCCACCTTTCAGTTTTCATATACTTTTTGGGAAATCTAGAGGTCAGGCAGAGAAACTTGAGAACATACTGCAACAAATAAGCAACAATTTCCACAGCATCAAAATTTTTGAGTTGAAACCATGACACTGATTTGAATGAAAAGGCAGCTGACCTCCATCTCATGACTTATTTTTGAACCAAATGAACTTTGAAGCTGACAGACAGAGGCAGATAAATTGCCCTGTCTTCCAATTTTCAGTAAGAGCCTAGGGAGATGAAAAAATTCACAGCAGAGTTATCTCTCTACTTTCTAGCGTAGAGAAACAAAACCTGTGGCTGTGGGCAACACCGGCCAATAGAAAAGACTGAGAATTCCTGGAAAAGCTGCAGCAGAAGCGACTGGTCACAGGGAAGATTCTGTCAATGTGGAAACTGTTAAAGAAGACAACTTAATGCTTGATTCTGACTCTTATGTTACCATGCTACCTCTTTTAAATGCACAGTCCCTTGAAGAAGGATCTGTAATTTCTGTGGCATGTGATTTCTATATTTTTCTGGCCCTTTAAAATTGTGCATCTTACTTTTTGGCAAGTTCTCTTCAGGTTGTGAAGGACAGTGGCCAACAACTACACAAGGCTGGGGATGATTGTCCTGGTTTAGGCCCATCAGGGGACTACGATTAGCCTCAAGTACCAAAGACCTGAGGATCGCCAAAGGGCAGGGAGAGCTTAATTGCCACTTAAGGTCCAGGACAAAATAGATCAGGCTACTTGGCTTGGGGAAGAAAACAGAAAATAATGCAATATCAACTAAAGCATAACCATAAAACCCCAAAACATAACAAACATAACAGAACACAGAGTGGTACAATGATGAAGAGTTCGACCAGCCCTTTAAGACCACCTTCTCCTCGCCCCTCTCCTCTTCCTAGGCTCAGAGTCCTGATCCTGGTGTTTTTATCCCCTTCCCAGCTGAATGGCCCAGGGAGGCAGGGAGTGGGAGTTTCAGTCAGTCTATTCCTGAGAGCTTCTGCCATTTGTCTCTCCTCAGGGCAGGTGGGCTCTGCACCAGTCCTCCCTGCTCCTCCAGGGGGTACCTCACACACATGGCAGCCCTGCACGGGCTGCTCCAACGTGCATTTATCCCAAGAGCTGCAGCTCCTCTCTGCCTCTCATGTGGGGCTGCTCTGCGGCTCACAGGCTCTCCAGCATGGCCTGTGCCATGGTCGCCTCCCCACACAGTCCCTTGCCCATCCGCGTGCACTCACACGGAGCTGCTGGTAACTCTCAGTCCTGCCATGGCCCTGCATGGGTTGCAGGGATACAGCCTGCGTTCTCACCACAGCTTGCAGAGGGGTCTCTGGTCTGGTGCTCCTCCTTCCTTCTCTGACTGTGGGGTCTGTGTGGTCACCTCCATCTTGTATCACTCTTACACCTCCCACCAGCACTTCAAATTCCCGTCCCTAAATAGTGATCGCAGAGGCACTAGATTGGCCCAGCAGGGCTGGAGGTGAGTCTGAACCCAGGAGCTGGGGGAGAGTCCAAAAACTCATTACTGTGTCTTCACTGCAACTCCCTGCCCCTGTTACCAAGCAAAAGGTGCTCCTTGCTAAACCATGACAATGATACAAGAAATAAGCTTGCAATGGAAGTTTCAACTAGGCTACCTGAAACAGAGGAGCTACTCTGATACAAGTTAATATCTTGGTTGTATATTATCATTTTATACTATCACCACACCTTGCCCACTTTTTCACAGGTTTACTTGGCTTTTGGACAACTGAGATCCACACAGATGATTACAACAGTTCATCAGCTGTTAATCTGGATGCTTTTTGTTGATGTTTCAATACATGTAGCATGAATGTTGTTTCACAAGGTGCACTTTCTCTGTTGCCAAGAAAACTTATAAGCCAAGAGTATAAACTCCATCTATGAGTTGTTCAAGCTGTAGAAAACTGTAAATTCACAGAAGAACAAAAAATGTATGCAGGCTGCTTAATGCTTTAGAATTCTTGGTTCTGATACAGGCATTATATATAGCTTATAAATGTAAGAAACAAGTTGATCAATTTCACTGGTTTCAAGTGCAGCAAAGCCTGTCACCCTGCAGAGACACATATCCAGCATGAACAAGGTACAGGCATACTATCAGAGAAGTTTATGTTGGAAAGTGCCTCTGGATCATCCAGTTCAATCTTTTGCGCAAAGCACGCCTCATGTTACATTTACAGTGAGATGCTCAGGGCCTTTTCCAGCTGAGTTTTCAAAGTCTCCAAGAAAGGGGATGTTACAGTCCACCTGGCTAACCTGCTCTTGCCTGGCCACTGACAACTCTTTTTTCCTCACGTCTAATATGACCTTCCCTTGTTCTAGGTTGTCTGTTATCTCCTCCTTTAGGTAGGGTCTAACATTAAATCCCGCCTCAAGTCTTCTCTTTTCCAGCTAAACGAGATCATGTTTCCCAGCCTCTCGTCACATGTCATGTGATTCACTCCCCTAACCTTGTTTGTAGTTTCTCCACTGGACTCACTCAGTTTTCTGACATTTCTGGATGGGTGCAGAACTGGATATATGCTTGAGATGAGGCCTCAAGAGTGCTCTGTATAAAGGAATTATCCCTTCTCCTGATCAGCTGATCCTCTTTCTAATACAATTCAGCATGTACAAGACACTACTGATTGATATTTAATCTTTCCACCAGACAACCAACATAATTTTTGGTGGAGCTATTTGGCCAGCCGGTCCTCTGCCTATATTGATGCTCAATGTTGTTCTGTCCCAGGTTCTGGATGTAACATTTCTCTTTGAGGTTTCTGGCAGTCCAGCCCTGTAGGTCTTTGTGAATGGCAATCCCTCCTCTAGCCAACCAACTGCTTCCTCCCATTTTGGAGAATATCAGTTAATTGTCCATTCTGGTTAGCTGATTCATCCACTCTGCAGCTCCTGCACTGAATTTGGCTCCTGTATTTAACTATCTAGTTTAGCTGAACTTTTGCAAAATACTGGCAGCACAACTATGACAGTACTGCAAATGGAGGAAAGCTGCTGTTGGCCAGCATTTAGATTTATGACACTGAACTCAAGAGAAGAACACAGACACATAAGGGTTAGTTCAGACACCTCTATATGAGGTATATGTTATGGTATCGGAAAAATCTGTAAGAATTGAAAAGCCGTGAAATCTCTTACCAGAATATATACAAGCAAAAGGCCTATGAACTAGGAAGTGAAGAAGTGAATTAAGAGAGACTAGAAAATCGTTTGTTTTGTAGACATAAACCTCCTATCCCATCTGGTATTTATGCAACACACACACACACACGGGGCCATAAATGCATACATATTTCTACCCTCTGAATTTCAAGACATACAGACAGTAACAATTAAGTCATCCAAATTATAAAATTGGATAAATTATTTCTTTAGACACTTTTCAGACATCTGAAGGCAGTTATCAGAGGAGATTCCTTTTTCTTTAAATCAGATTGTTTACCACAAGCATATACAGAAAAGTTTTACACTAAAAAAAGCAAGCTTTTTTACACTAAAAAAAGAAAGATGCAGAGAGGAATCGCTAAGAAAGTGGTAGAGGAGAGATTGCTCTGCCTGATAAACCTAGTGAACCTGCAGAACAGAGAATTGCTTGATGGGGCCAACTACAGCATTACCTGCCAAGTCAGCCACTCTCACAGACTGGGAACTAGCAAGCGTGAGACACAGCCAGTTGGCTTTGACAGAATATTTATGGAGGATGCAGAGGCTTATTTACTGAATAATCTGGAGACCATCTGGTGGTATCCAGTAACAAGAACACTGAGCTGAAAGGGGAAAAGCCTGAGCATTATTTCTGGCTCTGTGACCTCTGGTGGCTCAGTTTCCCTATATACAAATTAAAAAAAAGCCCTACTGTCATCTCTAGGAAATTTTGAGATACTTCATCATTTACTACTATTTTAGGATATCAGTAATCACTTCAGAGTGAATAGTTGGAATATTACTTTGAATAATAGTTTTCTATCTGTTTTAACAAAAAGATATTCTAATCTCATCAGTTATAGTACATAATTTGAGGTTTAACACAAAAGTTCTCCAAAGAATTTCAAAACAAGCTGAACAGTTTTTTTAACTGTGACATTTCTAAAATAAAGAGGTTTGGGGTATTTTTTCCTTAGAAGAAAATTCACATATATCAGGACAACAGAAGATCTATACATCTTATAAGCTCTTCCACACACTCACCCTAAATGCTCACTACCATAATTGAGCTGATGAAAGGATAATCTAAAATACTGCTGAATTATGAACTTGTTACCATCTTGCTGAACCTTAAAACTAATCAACCGTAGGGGACAGGGGCAACTGAATAATCAGATTAATTCCCTTCAGCTCTGATCTACTCTGCTCAGAAGCTCACAGACTTTCTGACTGATAGCAGTCCTTGCAGGTGGGCTTTCTTAGATATATTGTTATATTTGCTTTATTTTATCAAAGCTCCATTGGCAATTTCCTAGAGGTAATGCAAAATTGGCCCTATGGGGGAATGAGGAAAACAGCCCAAACACCAAGAAACAGTAGCTCTTTGAGAAAATCTCTGGATGACTAAAAACTGCCATTAATTCAGATCTTAATTGAAGGAGAAAACTGCTGATGCAAGCAAAATCTTGCTATTCCTATTGAAAACATTTTGTTGGATTCTCCCATAGGTGATAATACAGTGAAGGACAGAGTTTCCACCTACCAGGAGGATTCCCACGCAAACAGAACCCACACTCCTCCCACTTTTTTCTCACAGAATTGGTCACCGTTGTCTAAACGTCCTTAAGTCATCTGGTGTCTCACTGGGGAAGTGCTATCTAGGACAAAAAAATCTGGAGGGATGCTGGCAAGAGTGGAAAGTGAATCTTGTGACTGAGTACACTGGAAAATGATAATAAAGTGGAGAAGCTCTATTTTTAATGGGGGAGCAGAAAAGAGGAAGAAAGGTAGTAAGAAGACTGGACCTCCTTTGGCAGGGAGAGGACGAGAGAGAGGAAGGAAGAAATGCACTTCTGTTCACAGATACATGGGTCAATAACTAAAAACATAACAATGAAGTTTATATTTAAACAGAGTTGGTTTTTTTTTCCAACAATGCTCCTGTATGTGATAGTTCCAAATGACAAACTTTCTTTACTGATGCTGGAAGAGATCCAAGATATTTCAGGAAGAAGTTGAGTCTTCAGGTAAGTAGATTAACTTTTACATAGTATGTAAGAATTTCCATACAATGTGTGGATTGGAAAAAGGCTTCTGTCGGCATCCACATTTCTTAGGAAGTGGAATAAAAATAGCCAGAGCCCATAGCAACCAACTGAGTCCTGGAAAGTCAGCATTAGACTTCCAAAATAAAAATAAGGAATACTGTTTGGAAAGCATTTCAATGAGAGAATTGTAAAAAATTATAAAATGGAATCTCTTTTCTTGTACTGCAATCACACTACTGCCTGAGTCTGTATAATACTACTATACAGTTTACAATGCTTTTAATCCCTGCAATCTTACGCATAGATTGATAAAATATGGCAGGATATACTTACAAACTACTTAGGCAGCTTTACAGTTCAACCCTGGTGACAGGGGAACAGAAAGGGGGAAGTCTTTTATTATTCACTCAGTGGACTGAAAAAAAAATTACTGTATGAGCTAGAAGGAATATTATTAAGAGGTTAGTAGAGACAGGTAATTTTTTTTTAAGCCACTTGCTTACTTGTATCTCGTTTCTGAAAGACTTTTAAAATTCACTTTTTAAAGGCTTTTCATCCTAATGTACTTTGTATACATTACAGTAAGATCATATTAAAGAATATGATAGTCTTTCAACGTACCTATTTTCAATTCTGCAAAACTAAGACTAGTGTAATGGCTTTTTGTTGACTGGATGGATGTGTAAATCAACTTCCACATTTTGTGAAATAATTTTGTACCACAAAAAAGATGCTACAAATCATTATCACTTACTGTTGATACAGGATAAAGGCCCAGATTTATAAAAAATATGCTCTTTTTCCCATGTCTTAGTTTAGCTGAAATGTTAGTGTCTGTCTTGAAAAACTAAACCGCTCCAAAGATTCATAGGATTTTGGCTAATTTAGTAGTAGTACTGAACAAACAAAGAGTCTTAGCTGTTCTTTACAGATTTTCTCACATTTTTATCAATCTGTCAACTTCTATAGCTTAACTAAATATTTTCAGAATAAAGTTTTCCCGTAAGAAACTTAAGTCTATGCTATGAAAACTGAATTTTTACCTGCAGCTTTTAATGAAGATCTGCTATGTTTGAAGAAAGCATACTTTCAAATTATCTAACTATGAACTGAATAATCTCATCTTGAAACTAATTAAGTGTTCAGTAATCTGAAAAGCCCTAAACTGCTCGTCTTATCTGCAGCAAGGAAAAACAGACCTCTGATGTAATTCGCTGAACCTCAGAGATACTGTATTACACTTACATTTGCAAAATAGCTATTTACTTTCACATGTAAAAGAGAGATCTAATAATAAAAAATTAAAAGAAAAAAGTTATTGATGTAGTAACTCAGGCATCAAACCAAGTTTTTAACGATTGTCCAATATACTAAAAATATCAAACCATCAGTTCCACGCAGGATGGAAGTTCTAGAGTGTTCCTACCATCAGGAACTCTTTTTTTGCAAATTCCCCTCCAGCAACAACAACTTCCCTCCACCTTTAATAGCGTAGCATGAAAATCATGGCTATGCAAACATCCATAATCATTTTGGGCCATCCAGGACAACGATGAACTGATATGACTTGAAGCAGATCTATGACAGTGTATCTTTTCTTAAATGACAATGGAGCTTGGGTATGTTGGAGTATATTGTTGACAGCACTAAAGTCATCAGTACTTTTGTCACTGGCTTCAGAAAAGCCTGCCTTCCAACTAAAAGACGTGAATGAATGAATTGGATCTCAGTTAAGTAATTTTTCAAATAAGAACTTAAAGCCTGTGTCTTTAGCTGTTAAGCTCTGCCTAATTTAGAATAGCTATTGAAGGTTATTTTAACATACTGTTAGATTTCATGTTTTCCATATTTTGTAGCAACAACTTTCCACAACAGCTATTGTCTTTCCCTGTTATATTCATTTAATGAATCACAAGAAAAAACGACATTGAATATTTCAAACTAGCAGTATGCACTTCAACTGAGCATTTTATATAGATGTACATGTCAGGAACTATGTTACTGCAGACTTAATGATATGTAGTTAAAATAATAAACCTGGAAAAGTAATGTAAATTACTACATGTTCTACATCTTTTTAGGTTGTTTTTTAAATATCTCTAGGGATGGCAACTCCATCACCTCCCTTGGCAGCCCGTTCCAATGCTTAATAACCTTCTTTCTTGGTGAAAAAGTTCTTCCTAATGTCCAGTCTAAACCTCCCTTGGTGAAACTTCAGACCATTTCCTCATGAACTATCATTCACTACTGGAGACAAGAGATTGACACCCACTTCACTACAACTCCCTTTCAGTAGAGAGTGATGATGCTTCCTCTCAGTCTCCTCTTCTCCACACTAAACATCCCTGGCTCCCTCAGCTGCTCCTCGTAAGACTTGTTCTCCAGACTCTTCACCAGCTTCGTTGCCCATCTCTGGACATACTCCAGCACCTCCATGTCCTTGTTATAGTGAAAGGCCCAGAACTGAATACAGTATTCAAGATGTGGCCTTACCAGCACCAAGTACAAGGGTACAATCACTCCCTTGGCCTTGCTGGTCACACTATTTCTGATAAAAGTCAGGACGCCATTGGCCTTCTTTGCCAGCTGCGCACACTACTGGATCATGTTCAGCCAGCCGTCGATTAACACCCCCAGGGTCCTTTTCTGCCAGAAAGCTTTCCAGCCACTCTTTCCAAAGCCTGTAGCATTGCCCAAGGTTGTTGTGGCCCAAGTGCAGGACCTGGCACTTGGCCTTGTTAAATCTCACACAACTGGCCTCAGCCCATCGTTCCAGCCTGTCCAGGTCCCTCTGAAGAGCTTTCATATCCTCAAGCAAGTCTGTGCACCTGCCCAGCTTGGTGTCATCAGAAAACTTGCTGGGGGTGCACTCAATCCCCTCATCTAGATCACTGATAAAGATGCTAAACAGAACAGGCCCTAGCACTGAGTCCTGGGGAACACCACTGGTGACTGGCTGCCAGCTGTGTTTAACTCCATCCACTACAAGTCTCTGGACCCAGCCATCAAGTCAGTTTTCCATCCATCTCAGAGTAAGTCCATCCAAGCCATAGACAGACAGTTTCTCCAGGAAGATGCTGTGGAAAATGTATATTTAATTTTAATGTCTGTTTAAAAGGGCCATCCAATTAACATATAGTAATTTATAAATTTGTAAAACTGGTTAAGAATGCTATAATTTTTGTATTTTAAAAGCTGTTCTTTTGTTTAAGGACTATATTCTAAAGATGGTTTACTATTGATGAGACCTTACAATAGAGGCAGTCACTCTAAATCTCACCAGCACTGTGAATGCTACTCATCAGCATCAAACCATATGCTGTTCTTCAGTAAATCTCTTTATGTTGAAGACAGTGTAGTTGTAAATCAAGTTATGTGGATAAGTTTCAGGTTATAAAGTATCTTCTTCCTCAGTATGCTCTAGGAAATTATCTTCCAGGGCTAAATATAGTTATAAACTATTTTTATAGTTATAAACTGTTCCTCCCTAAAATTAGGCATGTAAAATTTGAATTTGCATATGCATCTCAAAATCAGTATTGCATGCTGTGCACAACTGGAAGGGCAGAAATCAAGGTGTTTTATGCTTGACTGAAGCAGGCTGTCAGAAGAGTCCATGCAAAAATATGAAAGGACTAAAGGAAAGTGTAAGTAGTCAATACAAACACCTTACAAGTTGTTTATAAGAGCAAGGAGATACATTAACAAAGATGACACACAATTCACTTTTATACAGAGCACTATGCAGAAGACAATGTATGTGGAGCCAAGACAGGCTGAAGTAGCAACACACTAGGGCAACGTTGCACTTGATGTCCCGCACCTGTGTCCATTCCAGTGACCAGTTTACAAGAATTCATTTACTTAAACTTTTTATGAGCAGTAGATCTTCCATCCTCCTTGAGGAGGAAAAATATTATGCAGTACTCCACAGTTCTTCAAACACATACTGTATCCAAGGAGAAAGGTTATCTGCAGCCATAAGCATAAAATTTGACCATAAGCATAAAATGTAAATGTTACATTTGAATTTCAGTGGTAGCCTAACTTGCTAAACTGTTTAGGTTCTACTCTAACATAGGTTGTCTCCTTGTTTTTTTTCCTAAGGAAACGAGAACTAAGCTGTCATATCATCTGTCTGACAATCAAGCACACCTTCTACCTAACTATGTGATGTATTGGCCAGATCGAAACAAATGCCACAAAAAGGAAGACAACTCAAAGGACACAAATTGTAACAAGACCATCATTGGCTGGAGGAAGAAGACAGTTCAACACCTCCTTACTGATGGGAAATTTTAGCATGACCTCAATAAGTTATCTGGTTTTGCTGGATTAGCTGCTGCTTGACACACAGTCCAGCTGTGTACACTGACCAGTCAGTCAGCACTTATTCACCAAAGGACACCCTGACATGTACTGCCGTTTGCACAGCTGGAAGGAGACTAGGGCTACTCTGAGGAAAATCTTACTCAGAGAGACCTGAAGGAGAAACAGGCTATTTACTGTCACTGGAGTAGTAGGCTGGGCATCTACAATATATCCCCAGACAACCAGAATTTACTAGCTCTATTACTTATTGAATGAATTTACAGGACTGAGAACACTTTAGAGTTCCTGGTGAAGATCCAAAAGCACACTAGGCCAGGCACATACGCGATTCTGCTTTACCTGAGAAGAAAGGTAGAAGAAGGAATGAAAGACCTAAGGTCAAGTTATTTGCTGGAATTGCACATGAAATCAGTGATGTCTGCCAAACCAGGGATTATTTACTGACTTAACCTGTAGCTCAAATGCTAGTTCTATGTACCATATAAAATTATGTTAGCTCATTTGTATAATATTCATATACAGCTATACTGAGTGACTTTTAGACATTATATACTATAATGCTATAATATATACTATGTAAAACTTGCAGAAAGTTTTTTCCTCCAAACCTGAGAAACTTCTGCAATGAGCATCATCACAACAATTCCATACAATAAATTCAAGGTACAAACCACAGCTTTGCTAGCAGCTTCAGCAACCTCAGAACAGTGTAACTCTTTGGGCTGGCTATTTAACAGAGACATAAACGACATGCCAGTCCAAGATAAAGTCCAAATTAGATTTAAATTGGATATCTAAACTGAAGTACCTTCCAGATATATACTAGATTTACTGCTATACTGTGAAATGTTTTAAAATCTGCTTTCATGGCAGTAAACTTGAGGGTATGTTCCCACTCCATGAAAATAAGTCTTTGTTTTAGAGGGCATTTGTTTCAAGAGTCCAGAACACAACATTCCTTTCCAGCTTACCCTCAAAAGTAAATTCATATGGATAATCAGAAATAGTCAAAGGGGAAAATATAGTTGAGTCCTAATGAGCTTGGCTTGCAAACAGTCACTAACATTTTCAAGATACATGACAAGTAATAGACCAAAAGGGCTAAAACAGGTTAATTACAGGAGAAAAAAAAAAAAGCTGTTCCATCTATAAAATAGCTAATAATTTTTTAGTTTACAACTGTGTTTACACAAAAGTTAAAGCCAGAAGTTACTCAGTTCCACATAACATTTAAGGGCATCACTTCATAGCAGAAGTGTTTTAGTGTTTTGACAGAGAAAGTGTAGAACAGCATTTCAAAAATTCACCTACTAGAAAAGCAAAATTTCTTGACTAACTAAAAGCATGACTAGCTCTGTAAATTTGGGTGTGTTTTTCCTGGTATTACTGCCCACTGTATGTCTGCTATTAAGCTCTTTATTTTTTTCAATATATTTTGATTCTTTTATATAGACAGGAGCCATGCTTCTAGCTCCTTAATGACCTGCAGTGCAATTTACTGTAGCGTGTACTGTACAAAGTTCTTTGGTATCCACAGGAACAGTTACCAACTGATGTGAACTTCCTTCCCTAAAGAGCTTGTTTTGAATAACAAACTACTCCAGGGGGAAATACGTTATCTTGTCTAATCAAATGTTCAAGTAAGGCTTATTTCATTCCAGTATTTTACTATGTGTTGTGGAAATGTGTGTGTGACACTGACCTTTAATTAAATCTCAGTCTTAAAAGACAGTAAAAGCACAGCATCTCAGACTGCACATGTGGTTTAAAAGCTACATCGAAATGGTTTAAAGAATCAATCAAATCTCCTACTTTTCAGTGAATGTGCTAAGATACTTGCTTTCATGTAATCTGTATAAAAGGGTTTTCATAAGCATCAGTATTTGTTCTTACTTTGTACAGTCAGCTTTAAAATACAGACGTTAAGCACACCACCTGACATTTGGTTTGTACTATCAACATGCTTCCTTTTATCCAAGTGTATTTATTTAGTGTTTTTTCATCAGCTAAAAATGTTCCACACTGAGAAATACGTACTTTAGACAGAAAACAATTCAATAGGACAGCATCACATACGTGCAGGGCAAAAGTTCACTTTTCGCGTCAGAGAGTTTGTGTCAGGTAAAAATATAACTTGGCCTCTTGTGATGTCTTCCCAGGTGGCATGAAGCAGAAACAGTTAAGCCATACCTGAGAGGCCTTCTACTGGGAAGACACCTTTCAGAGGTCTCTGCACAAGTTCTACTAGGGAAGGAAAGAACAAGTTAAGGATAATGAAGAAAGAAGAGGAAATCAAGAGAGAGGGGTGTCTTCTTCAGCATTCCCTTTCCTTTACCTGAACCATCCCACAGTACTTACTCCCAGGCAGAAGAAGAGAGGATCTAGCATGCCCACAGAATGTTGGGAAATGAATGAAGAAATGTCTTAATGATTATGTGCATCCATGAAAAAAAGATTCTACATAATTCCTGTGATTAAACAGAGAGATATTGAATTTTTTTGCTACTTCTTTCAGACTATAAATAACCCTATAATACAATAAGCACTACAATAAACACCATCTCAAAAACTAATTCAATACAAGGTATAAAGGTCTTGGTAAATAAGAATAAATCCATTAAACCCCAAATAAATATTCTGGTTTTTTTACAATTCATGCAAAACAGTTGTGTAACATCCCTTGAACATTCTCTGCTTGCAAAGTAAAGTCACAAATTTAAGGTAGATAAACTCTTCAGTGCACCAAAGTTGTACCTTTAAAAATGTCTATATTTAAAAAATATTTTAAATTCTTCCTAATTATCAGTTTTAAGTTTTATTCTGTTTGTTCTTTACATATTTTTGACACTCATTCATGTACATGAAAAAACAAACTAGTTATTTCTCTTCCTCTCTTTCCTACTGTTAATTTTCAGTTCTGGTTGGCTGCAGGTTAATTCTAAGTTGGCTGGCTTTAAATTATCTTTTCTATCTACCACTTTGCAAACCTTCTTGGAAATTTATTCTGATCTTAAAAATGAAAATGAATGACGAAACTTATTTACATTAAAACTTTTGATTAAATGTGAATTCTTTTTTTGGGTACTTATTTTGAAGAAAAAACTAACAATATTGGCTTCTAATAATATATCATTGTACCAGTTTTGAACATATTTTTGTATATTTGTATTTCAGATAATTTATGTTTAGACACAGATTTGTTCTAGTCCAAGGATATTTGAATTTTTCTGTAACAAACTTGGTGACAAACATGCTCATGCCAATACCTTACTCTGCATAATAGTAATTAAAAAACGTGAACTTCCATTCATGGAACTCTTCACATGCTCAGGAAAGACCACTGGGATATTTTCCTTGTGGTATCAGAGCATTCAGTTGTAGAGAAGAGAACATGGAAACTAAGGTAAAGAATGGCAGTAATACAATTTAAAACACATTATGAATACTGCTAGATGCAGAGATGCATTCGGCACTCAGCTAAGACGGTGTCTGTATTTGTCTAAAGATGGATATATTCCCTTTCAATTTTTTTCAAGTTACATATATACAGTTTGAAACATGAAGGAATTTTATTTCTTCCTCTCCTTTTTTCCTCCATGAGAGAACAGATGCAACCATTTAATGCTTGAGCTAATACAGATGCAGATACTTTCATACAATACAGGTGTATCTCAACATTTTTAGCAAGAGTTGAAAAGTTCAACTGAAAAGCTTCACTGGATTTTATGAAGACAAAACATTATGAGCATATCATACTTGCTCTTGATTAATCTCATTAACAACACAATTTAGCTAAGCTAAATTATAAATTGACCCTCAGTCTTCTAAAATATATACATTAGACCTAAGTGTGCCTCTCTAACAATACCTCACAACTTGTGAAACTCCAGGATTTTCAATGCTGAGTATGTTTAAAATAGTCTTGCTACTTTTGAAACTCCTATTGCGTGCAATTTCCCCTCTAGCCAGCCACAGGCTCTCTCATGTTATCAGATAACAGCTTATACAAGAACAGGCTAAAGGAAATGCGTGGATGATTCTCTTTTTGTAGAAGCCTCTCGTAGCTTACAGAAAGAAAAACATCATGCATTCTGCCAAGAAAGGTAACATGCTCTTTCACACTTGTTACGGTGCAACTGGAAAAATGAAATAATGGCTAACAAAAAATTGAAATGATGGCTAAATAATGGTTGGACTAGACAATCTCTAAAGGTCCTTTCCAACCCTACCATTTTATGATTCTTTGAACAGAGGAATTTTATTGGCACATAAGGCAAAACTTTCACCTGACCAACAGCTATGATTATTTTCTTTTCTTTTTAGTTAATCTATTTAAAAATGAATCAGCATAGTGTTGATTGGGATATGTTGGAAGTAATCCCTTTGGGAAATGATTTATCAACCTTAAATAAAAGCTTCTGTAGGGTTACACCAGAGATCTGTCTAGTCCTCTATTCCAACAGTGGATGCCAAAAAAGGACAGGAAGTACAGGACGAGCATATATAACACTTATCCTTAGACAGTCTTCCAAGACAAGAAGGACAGGAAGCTTTTGGAGACAGTTCAGTGCAGGGCCACCAAGATAATGGAGTGGAGCATCTCCCTTATGATGAAAGGCTGGGGGAGTTGGGGCTATTCAGCTTGGAGGAGACTGAGGGGTGATCTTATTAATGTATACATATACATAAAGGGTGGGTGTCAGGAGGATGGAACCAGGCTGTTCTCAATGGTGTCCAATGATAGGACAAGGGGCAATGGGTACAAGCTGGAATAAGAGGTTCTAAAGAAATACAAGGAAGAATTTCTTCACTGTGAGGGTGACGGAGCACTGGAACAGGCTGCTCAGATGGGTTGTGGAGTCTCCTTCTCTGGAGACATTCAAAACCTGCCTGGATGAGTTCCTGTGTGACCTGCTCTAGGTGGTCCTACTCTGGCAGGGGAGCTGGACTAGATGATCTTTCAAAACCCCTTACAGCCCTCACGATTCTGTGATTCTGTGACTTCTTCTCAAGAACTTGAACCAAACAGGCTTTTCGGGAGCACTCAGTTGACCTCATCCCACGTCCTCCTGAGCTCAAGCAACCTTTATAAAATAGCTTCAATTCTACATACTGTCACTGACATGGCATTCATGAGAACAATGGTCCTTTCTCACTTTACATCCATGGGAACAATATTAACACTAGCTCATCCAGCACCATGGGAACATGTAAACAGAATTTAAACATATCTACCTATAGGCATCCTCCCCTGACATGCCTTTTGTGGCCCAGTGGCCACCCATGGGATTTTTGCATACTACCTATGATGTTTCCACTAAAGATATATAGTAACAGAGAGGAGATGGCCTGCAGTTATGCAACAAAGGCAAGAGGGAAGAGTTCTTGTTACATGAGTTTAAAACAGTTACTAAGTCTTTTTGTATCCTGAAGTTCACGTGAGTCGACCTTTCCAAATGCATCAGACTAAGCCTTAAAGCTCCAGTCCACAAAGCTAGGTTTAGAAATAACTGTAGTGGATGTAGCTCTGTTTACTTATCGAAAAGGGCAAGGGTGAGCAAGACAGGCCTGTTCTATCACCTAAACTCTGCAATACATTTCCAGTGGCTTTCAGTCTGACCATAATCTGTGACTGTTGATACAGAGGGGGAGGAAGTAAGCCTGCTTGTTTAGATAGTCATCACCTTCCCATTATGTCCTACCGTTTGTTCCCATCTCCGCTTTCTTCTTCCCCATTTTGTGTTACCCGCCCTCAGTTAAAACCACGGAAATGATGTGCACTAAAAATAACCTCTCCCTCCACCTCATTTGGTCAAGCCAAACAAACAGCTTTACCAGGACACAGATGAAGCTACACTGCAGGCATAAAAATGGGAAAGTGGAATGGATAGTGATGGGGGGAGTTGGAGGAAAAGGAGGATGATGACTTAGCCTGGCAGCCCCATTGGAACAAATGCACATGAAGCTACACAGTGAGCACTCCTCAGCATGAATACTCAGAGCAGCAAAGTGACCCAAAGACTAATGATTTGCTTAAAATTAAAAACCTAGGGAGAAAAATATTTCATGGAGGGATAAAAAACCCCAGTATCATATGCACATAAGTGTCTCAAAAAAATTAAATGAATTAGAATGTCGGTCAATCAGTAATATTCTGTCCAGCCACTTCTCAGGTCCCAACAAGAACCAAACCTTAAAAAAACACTTAAAAAACCTGCCCAGAAATAGCATGCACTGACCCAACTCTGCCAGTCCACAAGCACAGCAAACAAAGTGTGCTCAGAGCAAAATAGCTCTCTTTCTAGAAGCAAATGCCTAGAATTCCCCTGGTAGTCAAGCTGACTGTCAGAGTCAGCCCTTCATAAACCGATTAACAAACATTTTGTTTTAAATTTTCCTCTTTGTATCTGGAAACATGCAAGGGAATACATTTTAACAAACAAAAAAAAGATAACCACCTAATTATACTATTTGCAGGGACTTTTTAATTTTCATATTTCAGAAAGGGTAAAAAAAAAGAACAGAAAACTGTTTCACTGCATATTTTTCAGGTCTGCATTTCCCCCAGGATTCAAGACCTTAAAATGTAGGTATGTTCACATTTATCATGAAAGCATGGACCAGGAATGGTTTTAGGATGACATTTGGCTGTACTTAAAATAAGCACACGGCCTCCAATGTTTACAGAACCAAAAAAAGAGAAAGATATGTCTTTCAATTTGATTATCCTTTACATTAACATCATTGTAAGATGCATTTCAGCATTATTTCCCTTTAAATTCAGTCTATCAGGAAAGTAGTGACTGCCTCTAATGGGAAATAAGATGGGATTTCCTTCTCATTTCTACTGAATTTGCTACAATGAGCAAGAGGAAAGTAATGACTACCTCTAAAGAGAAAACAAAATGGGAGTTGCCTCTCCTTTCTACTGCATTGGCTATAATGAGCAAGAGGACTAATGAAACGTGATTCCCTATGATCTGTATCTGTAGTTCTTTGAATTTCTCACTAACAAAATCACCAGCTTTGCCAGAACTCTCCTCTCAAGTCCCTCTTAAGAAGATGAATGCATAACATAGATCACCAAAAAGCCTGTCAACTTGCAAGTGATGGCACTTGCCACAGGACTCACATATGTACTTCACTGCTGCAACAGCTGGGAGCTGTCACCAACACTTCAAAGCTATTCACC
This sequence comes from Colius striatus, assembly GCF_028858725.1. Taxonomy (NCBI): domain Eukaryota; kingdom Metazoa; phylum Chordata; class Aves; order Coliiformes; family Coliidae; genus Colius; species Colius striatus. Next base: position 42,302,320 of record NC_084762.1, read on the forward strand.
TGCCACCTTTCATCTGGAGAACTTCCTCTCTAATGCCAGGAACTGGAGATAAGCTTGGTTTATCCTCTTAATTCTCCTTTCAATTCCACATGCTTGAGGGCCTACGAGTTAATAGTCTATGAACTAGATTTTTCATCCCACTGTTAGGCACTAGATGTCTTAGGTCTTGAATGGGTTAGAATCTTGTACAAAACCAGGAAAAGTCTTAAATGTGTATCTGTATGTCAGTGCATACATTTATGAAAACAAAAAAACCCTCTTGTTTGCTGCTTTTAATTGAAAGTACTTCAAGGCATTCTCTTTGCTACTTTGAGCCTTTAGACATAATACTCCTCACAGTATTACTTCATCAGCCATTTTTTTCTGCTTTTAGGAAAGAGAATATTTGGCCCTGTTTGATCAGGAGATGTGGGTAATTCTCCAAAATAAGAACAGAATCATCTGCATCATGCTAGGATTAAGATTTAAAACAACCAATATGCGGAAGTACAAGATAGCACTGCATACCCTATATTATAGTCTGGCTATGTTATCTAAATAGCACCATAGAAGAATGTGCACTATTACATAGAAATTATGATGTCCATTTACACAACAAGACCATGACAAGTCAAGCAGATAACTAATGAAGTCTCTAAATTAATTCATTATGTGATTATAGAAGCCTTAGTTTTGGAAAAGAAGTCCCGAGGGTTTTCAAGCAACATTCCCCCAGGACTTCTGAGGCAGAAAGAAGAGTGGCATATGTGAAGGACCAACAGAAAAGACCTTGTATCTTCCAAAGTCTTCCAGATTTTCAGAAGTTTTTAACTTGACACTGAGGTGATTTATATGCAGCCTTAAATGTCTGAAAACTAGGCAGTTATATCTCAGTGTATTTCCAAGACTGTTATCTTTAAACTCACTGTTGTACAATATCCCACACGTGGACTACCATACAACAGAATAGAAAGAAATTTTCTCCACTCCTCAAGTTAATTTCCTCCAAAAAGACAGGCACAAGAATATGTAACTACAGCTTTTTTAACGCTAAACATTGTATTTCGCTCTGTTTCATCTTCAACTTGGAGTAGTCTCTTTTCAAGAGTGAACATGCCCAGTTTTCTTCATCTCCTCTGGACTCCATTTCTATAAGTTTTTTGTAAGTTCAGTTCCCAAAACTAGACACAATACCCTAGCTGAGGACTTACCAGTGCCAAACAGAACAGCATAATTAGTTCATGTCTTTTTGTACAACCTTGTTAATGCATCCTTGAATGAGTTAACTCATTGTTTGTAGTCCATTACTACAACAAAGAATTTTTCTGCACTACAAGCTGGCTTTTTGCATCCTGTATCCTCTTCCATTCCCTTCTCTAGAGGCTTTCTGTTTATTCCTGAGAGGCTGACAGAAGGGGATGATTTGATGGCCTGTTGGAGACAATCATGTTTGACAGACTTAAGTGTACAGATCTAGTATGATCAAGATCCTGCAGCAACTTGCTCTAAATGCTTTGTACCATTTAAAAAGCTGAAAAGACAAACTATTCTCTTTGAAGTGTGCTAGTCACAATTGTATACAGAAAACACAAGGAACAGAGGTAGAGGTTTAAAAATGAAGAAAAAAACTATTAAAAAAATTTTAACAATAAAAAGATGCCTTCTCTAGTAGCCACTCCTTACTATTTTTGCTTTTTTAATCATAATCTACAACTCTTTTTCCCACAAACCACAAGTGCTGAATCATGTACTACCGAAATTGACATAAAAATAACAGAATTCTGCTACTTGCAGCATTTCCCCAAGGGAGATCAAGAAGTTCAAAACATTTTCTCTTGTGACACACAGCATTAGGAACTGTGAGGAAAAAAAAATAGTGTCATTTTGTTATTTTTAAACATTTTATTTCTCTAATAAGAAGGGTTCCAAACAATGGTCTTTTCTGCTAAATCAGGCAAACTGTAATGAATGATTAAGAAATGAGGAGCAGATTTGGAAGCACAAATGTCCTTTGTGGTATTGTAAACATTGCCTCTACAAAATCAGGCTGGAAACCAATTTCTTTTTCATTTCAAGAACAAAAATAAAGTGTGTTCTCCTTCTGCACAGAAGAAAATATTAGTCATGGTAGGTAATTTAAAAAAACGCTTTTTCATAAGGGATACAAGGCAGAATAGCAAATGAGAAAATATGTCACTATACATTAAAGAATGAAAAAGTTAATACAATGGATTTTTTGAACAAACTAGTCAAAATGTATGACAGATCTGAAAATACCAGAGAAGAATAAGGATAATTGTCATTAATGTCACCCTTTGGGCTTTGCTAATGTTGGTACTGAGACCTTCACACATATTTCTCCTACCTGCAACTGTGTTCAGGTTCACAGGATTTAGAAAATAATCTACTGTAATTATATAAAGATGTCAACTCAGTGTCCGAAAAAAACAAACAATGTTAGGAATTATTAGAAAAAGAGTAGAGAATAAAAAAAGAAAATATAAAAAAAACTGCAATGTACCTACACTTTGAATGCTGTGTGCAGTTCTGGTCTGTCACTGCAGAGTCTAGTAAAACTAGAAGACATAGGGAAAGGCAATGAGAATGATCAAAGATATAGGACAAGCCCTGTGAGAGAACCAGTTAAATAGTCTCTTCAAGCAGAAAGAAAAATATTTTAAGGGATATGGGATGCAAGGAGATTCTAGGCAGCTTGAAAAATATGAAATATTTCTAGCACACAAACCAGGGAAGACCAGTGGGTAGTAGGTTTGAGAAAGAAAAAGCCCCTTAAAACAACGACAATAAGAAATGAATCAAGTTTTACTTCCTCATACAACACAAACTAAAGAACTCAATGCTGTAACTGAAAGTTATCACAGCTTAGAGGAGAAAAAAAAATATTAGTGGAAGAAAAATACACCACAGTTTTTAAATGAAGAAATAACACTCCCAGTCAAATTCTCCAGCCAAAAATTTGTGGAGACTAGGGTAGTCTATGTGGGAAACAATACTATGTTCTTGTCCCATTCCTAAACTCTTTTTCCACTTTCACTATTAGCCATGGACAGAGATGAGATCAGCTACTAAATGAACCCATGATCGGAGCTGATACCATTTTATTGAGTTGTGCTCATCAATTTAAGGTAAATTATCTAAGACTCAGTGCATGAAACTTTCTGCACAGAAAGTTATGCTGGTGCAGCCTACTGTTCAGCAAGCCTTTTAAAGATATTATTATTAAAAAACCCCACAATATGAAAATGAATCACAGTGATTACTGAAAAGACCTACTGTTCATAGCTTAATAGCATCCAGAGAACTGTCACTTATCTGAAAAAGACTTTGCTTATTTAAAGTTTTGTGCCAATCTCTAACCTACACAACTTTTCACACCCCCAAGAAAATCCATAAAAGTGCTCAACGACCTCCCAAATATAAATTTAACAAGGAGAAATGATTAGTTTGTTTTGTTTTTCATTTGGAAGTATCTATGATTTTGGTATTAATATCACTGCATAACCGGAAGCTCAGCTGCATGAATGCTGGGCTAGCAATACACTAGCAGTGCATTTAGGTCCACATATATCCCAATATTTAAGCTGCTGCGAGATTAGACCTTAGGGAATATAGTTGTTCAGGATGACTTTTGCATTCAGGGAACATTACACTACTTGCCAGGCTTTCATTCATCAATGAGAAGAATCAAAACCTACTCTGAAGGCCAAGGACCAAATTTAATCTCGTATTTCTTCAAAATACAGTGAAAATCCTCTGCAGTCTGAATGGATGGCTCTCAGAAACATCAAGAGTCACGTTCATCTACTGATGCAATTTTTAATTCATACGATAATTTTTAAATTTGATTTCTGACTTAAAATTCCCTGACTAATTCTTCCTTTGGTCCATAACATACCCATTCTATTGTTAGTTAGTTAGCATATTTAACTTGCTGTTATTAAAATCTAGAGAGACTTTCAGCAGATAACAAAGATTAGAAATGGTAATTCTACTCCTCAGTTTAAAATATGTAATCCTAAATAAGCAAGCTTGCTTTTCCCAAAAGGAACAGGCAACCATGACATCCCAAGAACAAAGGAGAAACTAAAGTTCAAGTTAGAGGACATCTGCCCTGCCAGAAAAAATATTCTCACTCAAATGTTTAAGGCTACAGATCCTGCCATGAAGCCTCACTCTTCTGTGATACTTGGTGGGAATCTGATAATTAATGATGTGGTTTCAGCAGCAAGTGGAGATACCTGACCTCTTCCTCTATCCAAAAACAAAACAGAAGTGACAGTACATTCACCCATTAGTTTTTTTCATTTATATTTCTCCTCCACCTTTTTGTGTTGCCTGGGGCTGGGAACTCTTCAAGGCACGCAGTCTGCATCAAAGGCATTGTGGAGCTGACTGATAACCAGGTCTTGCTGCTATTTGTGGCCAGCTGCTGACTCTACAGAGGGAAGTGAGGATACACTTTCCCCTATTTTACTTGATATTCTTTGCCTTTTCTTGTTTTCCTACCTGACAGTTCTTACATTTAATATTATTTAGCTCATATGAAAGAAAGTAGGTGGGTGTATGTTGAGAAAAGAATGATCTACACAGCTCTGTCACTTAACATCCTATGGAAGTGAGGGTGGACGTGATCAAAAAGTGTTCACCGAATTAACAGAGATAAGAGGGCTTGCATATCTTTAGCCTATTTTACCTTGCTAAACAACTTTGCAGTTCAAAACAGTGGGATAAGTATTTGCATTAAAATGTTTAAATCCTACTGACACCAGTAAGAAAATTCAAATGGAATGAATCGGCAGAAGTGTCAGAAAATGTTTACTTTTAAAAGATTTAAAAGGCAAAGTTCATCTCTAACGTCAACATAAGAGACAAAAATTCCAATAGTCTTCTTGCCTAAGGATAAATATCCTTTCAAAACATCCAGCACAGGTTTTTAAAACAAATACTAGTAGATTAATTACAAGAGTGTGCTTTAACCCAAACGAAATTAATCTGCTGAATTAAAGCAAGAAACCATAATTTGCATGCTTCAAGTGATAGCTGGCATGCTTACATCCAGAGGTAGTTCTATTCCAAGAAATTATTGTAAGAGTTTCCAAAGTAAAAGACAATATAAACTTAAAATCATGTTGCACAAATCCTCCTCCTGAATCCTTTTAAAGAGAAGGTCCTAGAACTTGACTACAGCACATGAATCCCTTTAACTACAGGAAAGCAAATTATATGAAATAGGTAGCAGAACAAAACCATAAACATTTAATGGAAACTTTCAGCAGTTAACTGCAAATACATTGTTCTTGCCTTTCATCTGCTTTAGAGTCCTATTTACATTTCTCATGCAGAGCTTCTTAGAAACCCATGGGAAAACAACATTGTTCGAAATACTTTTTGGTTTTCAACTTATTTACTTCATTGTATGCAAGGTATACATACAGTCATCTGTTCATGCTGTTTAGGTTGTTCTCTATTCATTGGCTCAGGTTGCTACCTTCTGCAAACAAAACACCTTGTCTGTTGATGTAGACTACATTGACATCAAAAAAGATAATCCACTGTTGATAGTGAGTGCAAGCAATGGATAAAACTATGGGAGGTGATTGAAAACATAAGCAAAGGTCTAAGCTAGCAATGCTCAACACTTTCAGAAACTGAAGTTAAAATCTCATCATGTACTGAAGAAAGGGGATGGAGCTTTTCACCGTTGTGCAGATTAACACTCACTTCTCTGGAACTCTAAATAATGATACCACTATTATTTCAGTAGGTGATATCCTCTTTTCCAAAGGTCTCCATTGGCTTCATCATCAATATGCATACAAATGGTGATTTATCCCTGATCTGTACATTTTTATCATGGCTACTGAAGTAAGAAAAGATTCTCCCTGACTAGTAAACACATTACTTTTAAAGAGTACTCAAAGCTAGCAAAAGCAGTACGTCAACCTGCTATCTTTGGCTAAAGAGATTAAAAGAATTAATTGATAATGAGGACAATTGTGAAACATACTCTGCATGTTTACCTTTTCTCTGGCTGTGATGGAAAATATGTTTTAATGTAGTTTATAAATAATGACAATTCATTAAATATTTCGTTATCCTTCCTCTCAAAACTGCCACTTGTGAAAGTCTGAAATGTCATCATCCTTGGATTAATTGGACAATGTGTCTTCATTAAGTGTGTGGTTACCCTTTGCATGTATTTACATTTACTGCCATTATAATTCAGTTTGATTTACACGACGGAATAAACAAGCAAAGTTCTTGAAAATGTTTTTAAGAGCATGTTAATTCTTAATAAACTATATACTAACTTGTAACTCTGTCTTCTAACCATTCCAGTGCAACTCAACCTAAGTGCTAAAAATTGCAAGAATTTCTCTCCTGTTTTCTTCCTTGAAGGAACACTGATAGAATCAGGATCAGTTTGTTACTCTGGCCAGGCTACTACACCTCCACCACACACCAACCTAGTGACCAATGTTATTCCTTCAGCTGTTTTTCTGAATGTTACTGCCTGGGATGGAGAAGGCCTGCTGCCACCTGCACAGAATTGCTTTTGGAAAAGATTCTAGAAGCAGCCGCAAGTTGTGAAAGAATACAAAGTAGCAGCCCTTCAAAGCAAGCACACTTTAAAATAAATCTCTGTGCTTCACAGACTTGTGGCCATTACAAAGACAATGATAGTACAGGTTTTAACTTATTGCTTTAGTCTGATTTAACTTAAGAGCATATACTGAAAAATATTAGATGGACAAAAATATTCTGAAGCTCAGAAACGACCCTGTAATACATTTTTGGTTCCATGAAGAAAATCAGTAACTCCTACTTAATGATGATAATTCAAGCTATTAAGTCTTCCCCTCATCATCAAATAAATTATCCAAATTTAATTGTTAAAATATTTTTACATTTGTAAAGTATGATACAAGTATATGAGGAATTCAGCTAAAATGTAGCAGAAAAATACAAAGAGTGACACTTATTATTAATTTACAGTATTTGACTGAATGCTGTCCTCACTTGCAAAAAATCTAATTTGCATTCATAGGTACAAAACTTGAAGTAGTATCAGTAAATGTCAACAACTTTGGAGACTGTGGAATAATTTAAGTTAGCAATAATAAGAAATTATAATCTTTCCAGTTCCACAGTGAAAGTTTCTGTGATGTATGATGATCATCAATAAGACACCCGGGATGATGTGTGAACATCACCCCGCTATCTGGGAAAGCAGATTCACAATTTAAGATAGCAAACATTTAATTTGGTGTTACTATGATGATGTAATATTGAATGCAAGACTGTATGTGATTCATATGTAGTATTGTCCATAAGATCTTCCCAAATAACTGCCTTTTCAGACTGAAATTCATTATTTTATGTAGGACTTTCCATGCCATCCAATGTCAGTATTCCTACTGCTAATCATTGGGAGCCTAAGTAGATTCCCAAGCTCCTTTCTTGGAACACAAATTTAATTATTTACTTATCAATGGCATAAACTGTTAACAGTCGTGGTTGAGTGGGTTTGGAACAAGGAGAGGAAGAAATATATTGCTACACTTTTATTAAATTCAGTAGTGTTTTACTAAAGGAAAAATCTTACTTTATTTTTATGCTTAAGGAATTCCTTCATCCTAAAGTAAGCATCTCCAAACACAAAAAAATTCTTAGCCTTACAGAAGAGCTGTACTTTATACAAACCACTCCAATTGTGTTTTTAGGAAAATCAGAGTAATTATAAAATAATGAAAATAAAGATAGAATTTGATACTTTTACAGTTCCAGTATACATTACCAGTTTGTGAAATCTGAGGGTTTGTTGTGCTTCGTCCCCCTCTACTTTCTTTCTTTTTTCCCCCCTCCCAAAATTGCCCTGCACTTCTTTACAGCATGATTCCAGTTTCAGCTTTATATTTTTGCCACTACATAGCGAACATAACAACTGATTATTTCTTGAAGCACTACTGGATTAACTGTTCCATCATCAGCAAACTTAACGCTTTCAGAGAAAAAGATAACAAGTAGCATTGAAGTATAATCTTCATCTCCCATACAAAATGTTTATAATGTTGCACTTTAACATTGACTAAATAGAATATTAGGGACTTGCTGATTTGACACAACTTGCACTACATCTGTATGGGAAGAGCTATTTCATTTGGAAGGAAAGTTATCACTGGGGACCGGCAAAATCTGTCCTTAACATGAAAAGAGATCAACTTCAGTATCTGCTGTTAATTAACAGTGTATGGCATAAAAACAAGTACTATTACAACAAAGAAATTTCATCTTTTACCTAATTGCTACTTCTCCCCAATACTCTCTACCTTTCAACCCCAGTCCTCTTGACAATTTTAACCTTTGTGTGAAGACTGAAGTTACCAGCAACTATGCTAGTGCATGTGGCAATTTCATCTGTCCTCTCTGACAGCCTTCTTCCACTAGTTTTTCAAGTGTTATTAAGTCAGGGTAGTAACAACATTGTTGGACCTACACAATTCCAGATTCCTTCTGCATTTGTGAAAGTACGAACAAATGCAGAACTGCCAGTGTGCATCTTAGACCACATGAAACACAAATGACTTACCTAATTTTTAATAGTCTAATTTATCTTAAAAGTTAATGCTGACTTGACACTGCAGCAACAGTAAGCATCACTATCACAACTAATTATAAAAACTTCTGGCTGTTCATTCTACCCAAAATGGTAAGCAAAGCCCTAAAGGAAGAATCTAGATGACAAAAAAAAAAAAAAAAACAAACCATCAAGCAAAGTCATTTGAGTAGCAATATTCATTGTTATTCTTTCTTCTATTTTATGATATTATCATGAAAATATTTTATATTTTCACACTCCTGAGAAACACGGAAATATTGCAAGTTATTTGAAAACTCAAAAATGTAAGGTGATGCTATTTTGTAATTCCTTTGGGCTACATCAAGTACATAATACAGAGAAACTTAAACAATTTGCAGTCAAATAAGATATTAAACTCATAGTATTAGTTGCACAACCGAAGCAAGTTTAACCACATATGAACCATATGGGTCACGTTTTTAATATTTTATTTAAGTGCTTATGCACAATAAAGATTTTCTACAGCCCAGCAACACACTTCAACTAAGGAAGATTTCCAGTTACCTCAAACATTGAGACACACCCTTTGAAAACCGGTCCTCGCTAGGCATCTGCGCAAATTCGAATATCAGATCTAATAAAAGTCAGTACACCAGCCTAACAAAAGTCTACATAACTTCAAATTCTGACAAAAAATATCTTTCTTCCTTGCATCTTTACATTATGAATACAAAGTCTTGATTTTTAAGAAAAAAATAAAGAAGGAAATTGAAGTTATCAAAGGTATCAAGTTGAACTCAAATGGCAATATCTGAAAACGCAAAGCAAACCATAGACCAGTCTAATCTAAAGCAGTTTTCCTGTCAATGCTGACAGTAACATTTCAGTTTTCAGAGCTAAATTAAAGAGCTTGTCTGATTGATGAACTAGCTTTAAAAATGTCTTGTAGATCTCACATTCTAATTTGAGCTCAAGGGACTACTTTTTTACACTGCACAGTTTTATGAAAGTTAACAAAATATATTGCCTCTCTAAAACATTCTCAGCAAAGGAGAATAAATCTTTTGAAAACTCCTCCTGCTCCCCAAAACCTCAGTGAAGTGTTTACATGCTCGCTGTTAAGCAAAAGATACCCTTTCTCTGGTAACTGGTTCGTATAGCCAGAAACTTGACTATGTAAATTGTCTGGCAGTAGCTAATTGGCTATCTGCTATATACCTACACATAACTGATCAGATGAGCTTAATCTAAGACGTATTATGAAAGACACTTGATTAAATTTCTGAGGAAGAAAACAGGGAAAGGAATTATGCACCAAACAGCTTTGTACTGCCCACAAAATTAAAATAATTAATAAAGAAAAGCGAATTTGAGTAAATACATGCTTACATAATACCTCATGTTTTTCTAAAGCTACCAGCATAATATGCCCTTAATATAAATCACAGAATCTTAAAATTGTTATTCCCTTTGATTCACAAAATCAATCCCCATCAACAAAGGATTAGAAACCATACAGGTCAATTCCTATTAACTTTAGCAAATACCAGTCAACACTTTGCCAAAAATAATAAAAAATCCTTTCTGATACAGAGTGCTTCCATCTTAATTTTAAAGCTCTTCTGCTGATTCCATTCTGGAATCTGGAGCTAACTACTCACTGAATGAAAATTTATCTTGATTTCTTTCACGACTTCAAGGTAGAAACTATAGTGAACACTTGTCTTATTCATATTTAAGAACTGCGTAAAAACTCTTGCAATTTGTAGAATTAGACCACATCAGTCACCCAGGAATTTTTTTGCAAAAGTTCTACGCTTTTAAAAATAAAAGTAATGAAAGGTAGCACAAAAATTCTAAAAGGAATCAAGAAATCTTTGATTTTTACATCAACTAGATAAATCATTGAGGTAGCGTAACTAAATCAAAATAAAGAATATTTTTTTAAAGTGAGTAAAACTGTTGGGAGAGCACTCCATAGACTCTTAAAAGGAATGTTAAAAGGATGTAAAGAGAAATACATTTGTTTTAAAATGTGTCACTTCAAAGTAAGATGTTCTGTCTCCATTATGTAAAGAGCTATGTAATTAAAAAAACAGCCAAACAAAACCCCAAAGTCCCCATCTGAGTCTAAACATGAACCCATTCTTACTCAACTTCTTGGAATTTCAGCCGTAAATTGCAACTAAGAGTATGTTTTCACCCACAGGAAAAATCACTCTTTTCAATTCCACTTATTTTAAAGAACAATTTTCACAACTAAATGTACATTAGTTAATTTGTATACAATTTAAGAACGCGTATCCAAGCACACTCAATGTCACAAATATATTTAAATTAGTGTCTTGTGAGTGTTGGTCATCTTGTGCCATCAGTGAAGTTTTTGCATTTCAACTTGGATCTTCAAGACTTGTGATCCAATGCAGCTATTTTTCCACATTTTACATGCAATACATTTGAAATGCATCTTCAACTTAAATACATTGATTTTTACAACAGAGATTATCACATGGCTAACCTCATCCAAAAAATAGCACATCTGTAATTCATATTACAATTCTAAGGGCCATGTATTTTCAACAAATCATTGCCATACTCTAAAATTGTGTCTTCCCTTATTCAATGGAAGAAGGGTAACCTTTGTGATGCTTTAGAATATGCCAACATATACTGCAGAGGTAACACCTATGCACTGCCTAAGTCAGGACTTTTTTTTCTTTACAACTGTTTTTAAGTATGGATGATGGAATCCCAAGACCTGAATGTCTACTACTAAACACTGTAATGGTTTCTCTGGCTTAGAAGGGTGTATTCCATACATCATCTAAAGAACCAGTAATGCTTAGCAAAGGATGCACAACTGATTACTATCCCAGTATCTATATATGTCCTTATCAAAAAACAATAAATGGGTCAAAAGTTATTTCAGCTGGAAACGTAATTTTACTTTAAGTTATTATTGACTTAAACTGGAGTAGAATCAAGCCCTGAGGCACAATGGCTTTTTTTTTTCCCCCCAAATCTGTCTTGCTCACACATCTTCCTGGAGAGAAGAAACACCCTAAATCAACAAAACAACTCCAACTACCAAACCAAAACCCAGCAAAAATCTAGCCAGCCTATGTATTTTATATATATTAAACCTATGAACTGAGCAGAAAAGGAAACAGGGTGGAAAAGATGCAAGTAGTGAATAAAAAAAAATAGATGAAAAAAAAAATTTCATTAAAAAAGTTGTTTTTTAAAAAAATTTAAACAAAAATGGACTTTCAATTGAGAAACTGAAATTACTTGTTTCACAGTCCACTGGATCCTATTCTTTTTCCTCTCCAAGAAGAGTTAGTTTTCCCTTCTAAATAAAAAAGTGAATCAGATTTGACTAGGTATAATCATTTCTGTGAAAAAGGAGAAAATTATTAAAGAATACATTATTTTTTTAAAAGTATCTCCAGTCCCACGAAAAGCTCATTTTAGTTTTCTTTTATCCCAGAAACTCAAAACAACAGATATACTATACAGAATTGCAAAAGATAATTGCCACCGTTTTTTAAACCAAACATAGAAGGCTCAGAATTCAAGCAAAAAAAAAAAAAAACCAACCCCAAACCACATAAAATGAGCAACAAATGCCTCAGAACTGCAATACCTGCATAAGCCAATTATTTCATGTGAAACTCACCTTCCATTTCTAAAAACAGTTTCTCATTTTCACTAACTTACATCTACCAATTGAGCAATTATGCAATATGTGGGTGTACCTTGCAGTCGTTTTCTTAACATCTGCATTCTCTGTTAAATTCTAACTGTACAAGATGTCTGATATTTTTTCTTTATCTTGAACCTTTAAAGTGGTAGGTTTACCAGAGGCGAAACCACACACCAGAGAATATGAGTCATATAATAAAGAAACGACTCTTCCCCTTCTCCCTCTTCCACCCTGAAGCTATAACAACCTAAAGACACTCTATTGTAAATGGCTTCTTTGGTAATATTGATAGCATGAACAACTTGCAATCATTTAGCCAATGAATGAAGATTTTTTTTTCAGTCTTTACTGTATCCGCAACAAATTGTTCTTGGTGTCATTTTAAGGCGAACTAAAAATTATGCTACTGCAAAAATAAAATTCCTTTTAATATTCTGAATGTGTATGCACTTCCTTTCAAGTAATGCATAAAATAGAAAACATTTTTTGCATGTTCCTTGAATAATAGCATGAAAAGACAAAAACAATGAAAGGCGAGATGCCTATGCAAGTTTATCTGAAAGACATTTCTCATTTGTCCACAAAGAGTAGCCTGTATGTTGAAATCCTTAATTTTCTAATGATTCCATTTCAAAAGATGGCAACATTTACATACAAGTAAACCACTGCTCATGCCAACTACAATAAACATATAAGGAAGCAAGCCACCCTACTTGACTGTTTATGTGAGTTTCCATTCTGAAGTGCACTAAGTACGAGCCACTCTATCCTTTTATTTCCTTTTATACCCTTTTCTGTAGGTAGACTGCAACTCCTCAGATTGACATCCTGAATCTAATTCCATGTAGGAAACCATCTTTCAACAAAGTGTCAATATAGTCAACTATATTGGAAATTTGGAATAGAAGAACTAAATGCAGAAACAGCATTTACAAACAGCAATAAATAAATCGGCAACAACAAAACCTCACACTAATAAAACAGGTGCGATCACCAGAGTTTTGTGAGAAAGTTAACCCAACGGTAATGCTGGTATAAGCTCCTACCAGGACCACTTTTCAAAAAAAGTAAAAAAACCCAACATTTCAGTAGATAAAAGTGAAGCAACAACCTTCCCCTTTGAAACAGAATAAATCAGTGGTTTCTATTCTTACCTGTGTATAGTCAAAGTCAGAAAGAGGAGCTATACTCTTGATGTAGTCCATTCGAAATTGGTTTTCTGGGTTAGCCAGTGGAACTGGGGGTATTAAAGTGCTCATAGCTGAAACTATAGTCTAGAATTGGATAAAACAAAACCAAACACATTAATCTGGATAAATCTAAGATACAGGATCAATACAAGATAATCTGATCAGCAAAATAGGATTTCTCTCAGCACAATCTTGGAGAGCACAATCCTTAGTATTTCCAGTACACTCAAGCATTTAAGAAAAGCATAGTGGTCTTACCACAATTGCATCTTTAACGTTTTTCCGAATATCCAGTATTTTCTGTTTCTTTTCTCTGCATTAAAACAGAAATATTAACACTTTGAGGTTTTTCTTCCAAAGCAGTTCATTCAGTTGCAATTATATTTTTTTTCACTGATCGTTTGTTTATCTGCTCTTCAATCATTACAACATACCAACTGAAAAGAACAGCAAGACAAAGCTGTTTTTCACTTTACCCCTTTACTTGCATAGCTTGAAGAGCAACGCACATTCATCCCTGATGGATTTTTTGTTTTTAAATCAGAAACCCACAGCCACATCTGCAAAACCTCCTCTCATGGAACTGGAAGTCATTCTTTCATTTCTACAGCACGCTGTAAACATGCTCTAAATTAACAACACATAGTTGAAGGCCAACAGATATCTAAAATTAATGCTATGGATTAATGAGAGTTTCTAGCAAAGAATTCTTCAGAGAGAAAATGATGTAGCCTTAGAAAACAGAATTATTTCTAACAAATGTGCAAAATTAGTTTCAGTTTTACACTAAATCAAATACCGGAAAACAGCAGCCACCATCATCCTGAATATGACTTGGCATGTATTTTTATATTACTGACAGATGCAATGTTTGGTTATTTAGATGCAACATTTGGTTATTTGCTTCTATGGTAAAAAGTAGTCGCCATGTTGTTGCTACACAGGGGCCTGTCAAGCGCTGCAGTAGCAACAGTGTAAAATACTGTAAAGGGGGCAGAAGGAGAAAACACAAATATACAATAGCAGTAATTTCCTTATCTTCGCTCCCCTTCCTTCCCTCCCTCCCCTAAAATGCAGTGTCAAGTCACCAAAACACAGGGGATAAGAGGAGAAATTTCCTAGTCTACAGTTTGTTAACCTGTTTCCAGCATTTTATGAAAAATAAGTCACAAAGTGTCAATAATTCTTACTCTGAATTAAATCCATTGACATGTAGGATTCGCATTTGTTTCACAATAGTGCTTTTTCCTGACTCACCAGCTCCTAAAAGAGAAAGGGAGAACATTGTGAGACGTTACAGGCTAGGGGTATGGGGTGGGTTTTTTTTTTTTGGACACGACAGCATCTCCCACGTCCAGCAGCATTTCTGTATGTATACATCCATGTGGCTCAGGCGCTGAGCTCAATCTGGGGACGTCTCGCATATTGCTTAATACAGAAGCCTATATTTTTCATACCCAACGCGCACACATCTCCCCTCTCCGCTGCGCCCTGCCGCCTGGGCGGGCTGGGGCAAATGTCCCTTCCTCGCTCTCCTCTCCCCGGCCCCCACCTCTGCCCCCTTCCTCCTTACCCAGCAGGAGCAAGCGGTGTGTCGCTTTATAAGCCAGCCTCTCTTTCTGCAACTGCTTCTCTATTTTTTTGTTGGCTTCTCGCTGCGCTTTCTCATCGATACGCTGATCCTCCGTTTTGCTGTTGCCCAAACACCCCATAGCCGCTGCTTAGGATGGATGTCAAACCGTTGCCTTTACAGATTTTGTATTTACACAGGGGAGAAGGAGGGCGGGGGGGGGGGGTGGGGGGTAGGGGGGCGGGGAGGCAGAAGACAAGTCTTTATATCCGTGTGTCCCCGCGCCGGTTTCTCTTCTCTTCTTTCCCCCCGGCTTGCTCACATAAAATGGTCTCTAGCCGCTCTCTGATCGCAGCGGAGTTGGTTTGCTCGCTCCCCAGAAGAGATGCGGAGCGCAGGCGACAGAGGTAACCGTGCCCCGGCGGGGAGGGGTTAGGGGGGAGAAATCTGTGCAAAAATGCCTAACATGCAACGAGAGGGAAAAAAAGGGCTCCTCCTGGAAACCAGCCGGGTGCCGCTCTCCTCTCTCCTCCTCACCAGGCACACAATCCCTATATTTCTCTGTAAAGGTCTATTTTTGTCTTCCTAACTCAGCACTGCCTCTTTCTGCGAGACCAGGAAACAGCCAGCTACCAGCCCTACGCGCAGGGAAGCCGAAGGAGAAAGGTAAAAGCCGGACCGATCTACCTGGATCCTGCGGGGCCGCGGCTCCGCAGGCCCCGCGCCTCCTGCCGCCCCCCCGCCTCGCCTGGCTTCAGGCCTGGCCTCGGGCCGGGCCGGGCCGCCTCCGCCGCGCCCCGCACCGCGCCCCGCCGCGCACGGCAGCCACGGCCCTCGCACCCCGGCCGCGCTGCTGTCGCGAAAACCTGGATCTGGCATAGCTTCCGCGGGACCTGCGGCCTCCGTGCCCCACGGCACCCCGCGACCCGGCGAGACCCGCCCCGGCCCTCTGTCGGCGGCCTCGCGGCGGCCTGACTGCGGGACACGGCAAGTTGGAATCCAGACAGGCGTTTCCCGATTTTTCCCTGCATTCCTCGGCGGTACTGGAAAAGCCTGGCTGCTACCAGAGCAAGGTTTGGCATGCCTGGGTCTTAAGTCCTAGACTGCTACAGGTGATGGCTGCCATCCTGACTGACCTTGAGGGGAGAAGAGGACACGCTGCCCACAATCAGTGGCACACATACATACGCCAATACAGAATGCACACATATGCACAAACACCCTGCGTTGACTTACTCATAAAGTGTCCCTTTCTGCAAGTTGTCACAGCAGCACACTGGCAGTTTTTCCCTTTGAATATTCCAAACTCTTAAGAGCCGAACAAGAAAATGAAGCTGTCCCAATAGCTCACAACGTGGTAACATTCAGACTAATACCACCTCCACCCAAAATCTTGACTAAGGAACCATATGTTTGTTCCTTCCTTCACCTCCATTTTAGGTCCTGAAATTACACATCATGCTAGACAACATTATAGGTATTCCTTCTTGCTTCAAATCTCTCACCATGCAAACTGGCATCTCTGACCAAAAGTGGCAGTATGGCATCTGGTTCTTCTTAAACTGCCGCTGTGTAGAAACCGCCCTCACTATTCAGACAGGATCCCCGATTCCCTAAGGCACAAGAACACTACAAGAAGGATTGACACAATGCTCCTGAAGTCCCAAAATATTTTCAGTATTTTATCTCAAAATATTCTTATTTCCCCAGGTTTTTGATGATAGATTATTGAAAAAAATAGTATTTGATAATTGGTCTTGACTAAAATCAAAGAGAGATTGCCATCACCTTCAATCAAACAAAGTACTGTTTTTATCTAAAAAGTCTTGAGATGCATGTGTCAAAAACCCCATAGAAGGATTTAAGTTTTTTTCAATTGCTTTTCAATTGGTACTGTCTGTTTTGAGCACACAACATAGGAATCTGCAAAGGGCAAGACCCAGAAAAAAACAGGTACTGTTTCACCTGAGTTTGGGTCTGTAGAGTCTGCAGGAGATTACTGAATTCAAGTGTCAGACATGCATTTTTTAATGGTACTGCTTGATCTAGACTCTAGAAACTGTTTCATCTGCCTTCTTACATGGAGAAACACAGGTGGGTACACTACAGATAAAAAACTGACAGGATCTGATAGGCCGAAAGATACATTTTTAAGTGTTTCTCAGCTGCATTTTTTAGGACAGATTGCTTTTTGCCTATTGATATTTTCCTGTCTGGAGGGGCAAAAACTGTCTCAGACACAGGTAGGTTTGTAAACGCAATTCAGAATGATGGCTGTTTTTTTGGAGGCTGTCAGGCATGGGATACATAATGCATAGCTTTCGTGAAGAGCAGTCATGTTTGCTCTTGGCCACAGCCCTACGAGGGCTCAAAACTTGGCTATAAATCACTAGGATTTTTATAGTTCTTCAATGTCAAAAGCCACAATTTATGATTTACAAGATGTGTGTAGCCATCTTTATTTCCTATGTAAATATATCAGTTTGGGACCTAGGTCCCAAATCTGGCTAGTGTCAGTCACTTCTAAGAGCTACATCTTGGTTTTTTCTCTCCTCAGCAGTTTTCTTCCTGCATGTACTAATGTTAGGATTTTCGAGGCAGATTTGTTTCCAGCTTTGAAAAGGCACAGTGCCAATAAATAGGATTTGTCGGGATCCTGGTATATCCTGCTTTTACCTTTCTCTGAAAGAGGGAAAGTGTTTCTCATTTCCTCTCTCCCCCTGGAAAACTCCATGACCCTTCTGGGTCTCTTCCTCCTGAGGAAAGATCATACAGTTCAAGAATGACATCCACAAACAACCTGTGCCCAGAAAGAACTTTTGGCTGCAATAATATGCCTAATCCTTCCTTTGCTTTTCCCAAATACAGCACTTAATGCATTAAAAAGTACAAAATCCTAGAAGCAATAATAAACACGGGAGAAGCTTTCATGCCCTTTGGACACAGGATTGTTTTTTCCTGAGAGAAACTTCAGCTACCACATGAATATATGTCTCCTCTGCAGACAGATAAACCTAAACTGTGAGCATAGTTCAAATACCCACCTCTATTAAAGGTTTCAGCAATGCTGGTTAACCAAACCAGCTTCTAGTACAAATCACACATGTAGATAAAACCAAAATCCCATGCAAGGGAAGGGAGGTTCTGCTCTTCCCCTCTCTTTCCTCAAGTTCCTGGTCTTCCTGAAAATGAGGAATTTCATATCGCTTCTGCTCCATTAGAACACAGGTATACATACATATGTTTATATATGCACATATATAAAAATATAAACGTTCACTGAGTGGGTATGTGTGCGCAAAAATAAGATTAATTTTCTGCCTCATGCTCAAACTTGGTGTTGTCCCATTGTGGAGCACGCAATGCAGCCTAACTCCTTGTGGAGGCAAACCAGAGACACCATTATTTCCTGCTTTCCTTTGTGAGTTCGCACCTGAAGCTGTGTTGTTTGTGAGCCTCAAGCTGAATGTTAGGGAGCCCAAGTCTCTTTCATGAAGCCATGTTTGTGTTCCTGAATGGAATGCAAAGCCTAGCTGAAGCCAAGTTCAAGGAAATAGCCATACTGGGTGGTCATCCTTACCAGTAAGTTTCTCCTGACCATTCTGTTTGGGCTAAAGGACAAAACACAGTGAGAATTAATGGGGAGCTCCTACAGATAAGCTCAAGAAACCTGTTTGCTCCTTGCCCCTCTAATCCAGAGCAGGACTGATGCAGAGATTTTTCTGGCAAACATTAAGTAGAGAGGGAGAAAGTTTCTCTACGGAAACCCTGCAGACCCTTTGCAGACCACATTTCCTTTACACAGCCTCTATTGTGGCTTTGGTTCTGATTCTCAATCAAAAAAAAAAAAAGAACAAATGGAAAGACAGATGTAAATAAAAGCTTAGAGGAGAGCTAAGCAACTGGAAAAGTGATTCTTCCTGCCTCAGCTTTCACAGGGGTCTCTGAACTCTCTGCTGTCTTCGTCCTCAAGCATGGGCACTGTGCTAGGTGGGTAACACTATGGTGACCTGACCTGCTTCTCCTCATTGACCTCTTTTTCACGTAGCCCACCACTGCATATTAAGATATGCAACTCACTAGTACCCATATTTTTCACTCCACCTCATTGTCAAACTGTGGTTTGAGAAGAAAAAAATAAATTGGTATTTGCATATATTTTCAAGAAAAATAAGGTTGCAAATTCTTGGTGAGTTTGTCTCCCTGCAAATGTCAAATATTAACACAAAAGTACACACTCTGTGGAAGGCCACATTTAGATTCTTATAAGACACATGAACCAGGAACAAAAAAAAAATCACAACTCTGACTGTATTAAAAATACTGAGGATCTAGAAAATACACAGTACATACTTTGCAGAGAAGTGAACGTCATGCTAAAAAGTCTAACCTTCATCCTTTTGTTTAAACCCATGACTTCAAAAAAGTCATTAAAATCATTTTGAGAGGAGCTCTTCTGTATTAAGCAGTGAGATGGGAGAGATGCCAGTGGAGGTGAGGTATGCGTTTCCACAGTGACTGCAGACCTGAGCCTGAATCAACTTTACATCCATGGATTAGGGACAAACTCACTGATGCAGGACAGGGTCAGGCAATGCTGAGGGGCACGGCAACACTTGTGAGTAGTTCCCTGGCTCCCTTACCAGGGGACAGTTTGCTGTCCTCATATCCATGCCACACTCCTTTACTTGGCAGCAGTCACCATGAAACTCACCTGACAAACCAACTTACCCCTCGCTTGCTCACAAACCATCACCTGCCCCATCTCTGCGATGCACAGGCAAGCAGCCAAAGGGAGAAAGGAAGCAATGTGGTAGCAGGCTATGAACTAAAGGTTAATAGGGTCTGAAGAAAATAAATTTTTTTTGCAGAGAAAAACTGCAGGCAGCAGCCCATAGAAATGATGACGATAGCCTTTTGCTCTGAAAAAGCATTTTTGAAGGCGAGGATTAGCTCCAAGAAAGAGCCAGATGCTCCTGGGAAGCTGTGTGGAAAAGCATCAGGTGAAAAGCTGACTTCCAGTATGATTGTGTTGAAGAGAAGACAATCCTATAGAGCTAGTTATTCCTTATCCAAGCTAGTTATTCCTGATCCAAGACCTGCATGGAAGCGGAAGGAAGGGGGAATTTCTGCTGTGGTCATCACCATCAGCTCAGGGTTTCCATTTAGATCCTTAGTTCATATGTTTATTACTTGTCTTTTCCAGATAGAAATCCCTTTCAATGAAGAGAGACTCGCATAGTAGCACTGCACACATGTCCATCTATCCATATCAGAGCCAGAAGTTGCTGATTGAAACATATAAAGCAAGGTCTCAATAATGTTTTAGAGACTAAGTGATTTAAATATTCTTACATATTACTATCAAATAACACTTTTAAACAAAGTGATGCAGATGCTTTTGCAATAAGCAAAAGGACAACTTTTTTTTTTTTTTTTGAATTTGCGAGACTCAGTTATAGGACATGTTACATTTTTAGCAAAACAGGAGGCACTTTTGTGACAGTATCCCAATTTATGAGGATTTTCACTTCGCTGGGCACTCCGACATCCACCCACATCCATATCCCCCTCTTAAATTAAATAGAATAATACTTTTACATTTTAAAGCAATCGAAAAAATAATTCTAATCAGTTGTTCAGGAGAGTCCTTGAGATTTAAATAGATTTAAATAAAACCAGGCAAAACATGCTAATATTACTCTAATTTAGAAGTGAAATAATCAATAAATAAATAAGTCAGAATTACAGACAGAGTTGCTATTTTAAAAAATAGGGGGAAATCTATACAGGAGACATATCCTGGATTCTCTGCAACATGCTGACCAACATCTTGTACAGCTGTAACAGTGAAGCTAAATAATTTATCAGCAATTTCTAAAGGGTTTCATATGTTATACAGAATTTTGCATTTAATAGTAAATGCTGCCGTCAACTGTCACAATCTCCCAGGAATGAAAAACTGGGGGAAAAAACCCCATGTGTGAGACACTGAACATATGTGAGATGTGCCTTAACCTCACCGTTAACTCCAAGGCACAAGCGTCTGTAGAACGCTTGCAATCGTGGCACACCTGCCTCCACCCCATTCATTAGACAACATTCTGCTGAGCTAGACTGTACGCTCACCATAAACACATATGATCCATGATTTACTTACACTTGTAGCACACCTCTGTCTTGATTTAAATATATATATACTCTTTCGGGTTTTATCTCCTCTGCTTGAGACACTAAGTTTTAGCTATCCCAGCAAATGGCTGATTTTCATAAAAAGGAACTATCTACCTAGTTACGTTACTGGCATTCAAACTCAAAATTATGCTCTAATTCTTCTGAGTGCCTGGAGTAATGGTTAATGATGTCCCTCAACAGGAAACTTTTACAAATAAACCTTGTTCCTTGCATACAACTACCTTAACATGAATCAAAGAATTCTATAACCACAGCCAGTGAGTTCATATTAATACAATTCCAACACCCTAAAGCACTGATAAGTTCACAGCAAGTAAGTCTGTTTCCCAACCCTGTTCAAGGATCCCAACACTTAAACTTAGACACAAGAGTAATCAGTAAAAATTGACTTCAGCATTTATTGCAGAAATACAGCTTTTACTTGGCTGCCTGAGTCTGGACTAGCAAATCCAGATAAAAACCAAAACTTAGTGAATAACCACTGTTTTCCTTCTAGTCCATCTATCTTTTCTAAACTGACACACCTTCTGGTAACAAATACTTATGAAGTCACATTCAGTTTGTCCCTTTGAGGTACAGATCTTAAGTTTCCTATAGGTATTTTTGTGGTATATGTGTGCAAAGCAGATGATATTTTGGATTAAATTGCTATCATATGTTTGCTTATAATTGAAGAGACGTGACTTGTTGACCCAAGTGGTCCTTTTCAAAATCAGGTTTACGTTGCAATTAAACTTCTATGCTTTAATGACATTATTTATTTCTCTGGACAAACGAAACAGTAGATATGAAGACTAAGCAGATAGATTACTTATACACATGACTATTCAGAAATAATAATGTTACTGAGGAATCTGTGTTTTCTCACATACTATGGGAAAGCAAAAGTTTGGTTTTTAAATAAAAATGCATACCGAAAGAAAATGTCCTAATCTATGCCAACATTTTCTCTGAGTTTAACATTTCAGCTAGGTCAACAATGGTTTCATGTTTTCATACCAATCTGGATAATTACAGGTACACTTGTTTTGCTTTGTTTTTTGGTTGGGTTTTTTTTTTTGAGATCCATTTCAGCCTAATGCTTTGCAACCTCCTTGAAATGTGAAATGTTAAATCTTAGCTAATATCCAAATGATGTAGTACAATGCTATGGAGAACTATCACAGCAGTGTCCAAGGTTAGCAATAGTACAAAAATGCAAGAGTGGTTTAATGCAGCAATCTCAGCTAATGCAACTGTTCAGACACTGGACTACATTTTAAAAAACTGAGAGGGTTTTAAAAGCTTATAGCTGCTTGGAGTATGGAATGACTTACAACAACAGTGACCTAACTAACCAATTTGCCTAACAATCCTAAAAGATTTAAAGGCCTTTAAACCTATCCATATGCAAGCTCTTCCTGCTCAGAATCAGCTACAGCAATCTGCCACCCACATCACTAAACACAATGACAAGATTGTGCTTCCGTGTCTTTGCAGCCTATTCTTCATGATATGCAAATCTTCAGGAACTGCATTTCTGATCCTGATGCAATAGCACAAAAGCTATTGTCATAAGAAATGGCTTTAACCTGTTAGCAACACTGTTGCCACAATTACTACCACTGATAAAGATATTATCTCAATCTGCCACTAAAAGATCATTAGATACGTTATTACTATTGTATTCTTTTATATAGATGCTAATTGAGAACACTTGATTTAAATAAAAATTATCACGATAAATTTTCATTGACAAATCTGTTCTTAACCTTTAGACAGCTCAGGATGCTGCCTGCTCATGTAGGGAAAACCAGCTATTAATAGGTTAGTCCTGTAAAACATTTACCAGAAATACAAACCAGTGTAGCACTATACAAAGAAGAGAGCTTGGAAGAATACACACAAGGATGCTATATGTCTGAACATGTAAATAACTTACATTAAGCTATGTTAAAACTTATCTGTACCATTCAAATGCTTGTGGTCCATACAACAATTTATAGTGTGTTTGGACATGGACAGCTGTACATTTAGAAAGATTCAAGTATTAAAGCACATGATACACGACAGAAGTTTATTCTATGTCATTCTTTTTAATGAATTTTTTTGGAGGCTGCAAAAGCAAATTATGAAAATGACAGCAAATGTCTAAATTTGACTTGCTTGCGTGTCTTCCCCTTTGATGTTTAATTTCAGGATATATGTCACCTCAGAATGACCAGGATCTTTCAGATGTAAACAAAACAAAGAACCCCTCCCCCCCAAATGGAGGCCCAAAACATAGCAGACAAGGCATTTCTCATACAGAGAAAAGTATTAACATCGTATTCACAAGACTTAATGAAAAACATGATCAACATTTATCACCTCCTTTCAAGAGAAATATCACAAGCCAGCAGAGGTACAGAGAAGAAGGATGAAGATGGTTAGAAAAGACAATTGGTATCAGAGAAGGAGACTAGAAGGAGTGAGATTTATCAGGCCAGGGATCTCTGTGGCTGCCTGTAGTGAGGAGAAGGGCGTAGTATGCTGTGGATTGACTTGTAATCCCAGCACACAAGGGCTGCAGCTTTCTACCACAGCAAGCACACTGCAAGGGCTGTTTTATCCAAAATTGTGGGTCAGGGCCATTGGGTTTGCCTGACAGAAACCAAAGGCATACCATTGCTTCCTAGAGAAGTACAAGAGAGCTTTCCTATGACTAGAGAAAGTATCACATTTAACACAATTCAAACTGTTTCACTTAATAATTGTGTTTTGAGATGCAATAAACCATGTGTAAAAAAGGCAGGAAAAATCGGAGTTTCAAGCTGCCAGAAGAGCCCAGCTCTGTGAGAGCACGGTAACAGAAACCAGTCTGTCTCTCCTTTGCCCGAGGAGATGGAGATGTCCCTTTGCTCGTGCTTCCACCTCATTAAAACGAGCTGCTGCTTATGTTGCGGAAGTGTTGTTCAGCAGAGGGAAGGGAGGCAGAAGATGGCAGGCGTCCACACACCTTTCTGAGCCTGTTCCTTCTATTGTGTCAGCAAACAATAGCCTCCCTGATAATCTGTGAATCTCCTCAGGCTCCCTTCATGCCTTTACCATACGGCTTCCCCAGTCTGACTTACCTTCTCTGCTATATACAGCTCTCTGAACATATAGATTATTTCTCTGTATGCCCTGCAAGACGGTAAGTAAAAAGGAGAAAAATATGTCACTCAGTCTAGTGCCAAAATTTTCAAGTTTAACTTGGTTACTTTTCATATGTTGTCTACAAAAGTTTAGGTGATTTCTAGCATGAACTGATGGCTGTCTTCTGTAAACTGTACAGAGCACACATCCAAAGATTAAGACAAAAATCCTGATGCTGTGGCAAAATTCTTCAAATACTGCCACATTTCGTGTTTCCCTTCCTGAGGTCTGTTAGTCATTTAATGGAAATTCAAATCAGTATTAGTATACAATCTGTATTACATCATGTTGCAGTTTACATTTACTGTGCGTTGTGCCCATGAACTTCTTGAATGTGTAGTAATCCTTTTCTGTGTCATTTTGGAATATACTGAACAGAAAGGCTGCACTTCAAAAATTCAGAATGTTGATAGATATAAAAATACAGATGCTACACACCTGTTAAGTAAGGGACTATTAGGTTTTCAGAACTAAATCTTAAGAGATGACTGTTCTAATTGTTTGCTATAAAAATCAATGACAACTTTAAAAAGTCATTCTTCACACTGACCAATACTCTGGAAGTATTTGGTTTACTTATACATTAAGGAAATCCACAGTATTTTACTTACATAAAATACCAAAATAATGTTTTGGTTTTTTTATAGCTTGCTCTATTCCAGTTGTACACTATGGTGGTTTTTTAATTTAATTTTGATTTTTGTACTTGGCCCATGAAAACCCTGACACCAGACTTAAATATTATTATTACATATTCCAAGTTTATGCTTGGAATCTACTCACTTGAACATTTCTCGTTTAATATCAAATCAATGATAAGAACAGAAACCTCTGATTTCTGTCACACAGAAAATCTGCTATAATTATGCACAGTAAAGACATGATGTTACATCCACTAAGGGTTAAAATTGCATACGTTATGCAAAACTCTATAATCAATAACAATTTTAACCAACTGCAGTGAAAAGAACTGAATCTTATAATGCAATACATCAGACTAAATACTGATTTGTACAGTCAAGCTTCTTACCAGACATTAAGCTAATATAATAAATCAAATGTGGAGTGCAATGTATCTAATGCAGATGTTTAAAATCTAAGAATTACAAAAATTATATTATTATGTAATAAATTTTTCCCTTAAAATGCCCATTTGTCTCTACAGACTACAAATGGATTCAAGGTGAGTTCATCTAGAGATCAGAAATGACTGTGAAATAAAAATAGAGGTTACTAGCAGGAAATACAACTGAGCAACTGCATTGCATGGCAGCAAGCCAAAATTAGTGTGTTCTCAGTGATGTGTTAAAAAGTTAGAAAGTAAAGGCACAGAGCTAGTGACCAGCAAGTAGAAAAGCTTTTGCACATAGTTTAGCACCTCTGCTCATAATAAATAATTTCTAGTGATATTAATAAATCCACTTTAAGAAGTCAATGTCAATACATTTTAGTGGTTTACTTCACTTAAAAAGGAATAGTTCTTTCAATACAGTGCTGTTCAACTTGGTCAACAAGCCATCCAATGACCTCAGGCAATGATAAATTTCTATTATGGGCAAGTAACTCATATCCTCAAATCTCATGAAATAATTTTGACAATATATTATCCTTTTTCAAAAGCTGTCATCTTGACCTTTTAGCGTGACATAATTTCTCATCCCCTAGATTGCACCACAACTATAAGTCAGTGCAATCTGAATAAAATGCCTTACTTGCATTGATGCCAACTCATATTAAAATTATGACTTACCTATCAACATACTCAGGTAAGCCTCAATTTCCCTTAAAAGAAAAATGAAATGCAAGCAGCAGATAACAAATTCGCCCTTCTCCATGCAGAATTATGTAAGTAAAAATATAAGATGATAGGCATGTTGCTGGTTTTTTACTGACAAGATATATACAAGATATACACTGACAAGACATACAGGAGAACTTTCTGTTCTGGTAAATTCTGGTATGCATTTACCATTTATGGCTGTTTCCTATGCCTCTCCATTTATTCTTTCTTTCCATCAATCCCTTCACATCCTCTCTCTCCCAAAAGAAAACCTCACAAATAAACCATTGCTCTGTTGGCACGCCTGCCCCATATGTGAGTGAATATTTCTCCACAACATTGGTGGCATATATTGCATGCAAGTTCAAAAGTAATCGCCTCAGACATTTTGAATTTACCTTCTGTGGTTGAGGTTTTGTGAAGTCTGATGAACAGACCTAAAATTGCCTTAGGCCAAGGCCTACAAAGTTGGTGTGTTCATAGTTATTTTTTTTCTTGACATGACTGAATCTTTCATCATAATGAAAGAGAAAATATTCAAAATTTGTACATATTTCTCTACAAAGTGAAGAAGATAATGCACATGCCCAAAGTAAACTTTATTTGATAAGTGTCATCTTAAAACTTTAAAAAGATCACTGCAGAGTGCTGCAAGTAAGTTACAACTGACATTATCAAAGTTCCTGAAAGGAGCTAACCCGAGTATTTCAAATGTTGGAAAAGAAACAAAGTATTTGTAGATGATCAGTAACTTCTGAGTATTTTTAGTCAGGTTTCACTTTAAAATAAGGATGGGACCATTAAAAATATGGTAATTAGCTCCTCAGAACAAAGTGGGAAACACAAACACTTTCAAACACAAAATTAAAATGCTAACTTCACAGAATCTCTCAATATGATTAAGTTATTGGAATCCACTTGTAATTATCATGGGTTTTGTCACGCATTTTCACTGTGCAATATGGACCTCACTCTTTGATGCTCCCTTTTTTGGGGGAAAGACAAAAGTAATGATCTGTATTTTCTACATAAAAATGCCAGAAAATCTAGGTTCAAACTACTCAAGGTCAGCATAAGTTTAAGAGTGGACCACTGATGATGATGACCCACTGATCAGGTGAGCTGCAAAGAGAAGCTGTTCCCTTACTGGGCTACTTGACGGAACAGTAGTTGCATTCCAGTTTTAATCCACAGCTTCTGATAGGCTGAACAGCCCAAATATGAGTTATTCCAGCATGAATATCCACATGTTCTGAGAGGCATGGCAGAGCTAGGCACAAAGAACAGTTTTACTTTCAGTTTGAAAAATCTGCAGCAAACAGGGTCCAGTGCAAATAGCCAAAAAGTCCTACAGAGACACTGATAGGCATTCATATAACTTTCCACAGAAGCCCAGAAAAAGTGCTGATCACAACATGGCTTGTTTCATTTCAGTCAACAGTTAGGCAAGGTCAAGCAGCTGGAGCAAACTGAATACATCCTGGTCTACAATTACTCCATAATACCACTCACATTTTTATCTAGATAGCTATCTTTAGAAGAGGAAGTAAGTGCACTAAGCAATACCACCTCTTTTTTCTTTCTGTGCCCTGGTCTCCTTTACTTGCTTTCCAAGTCTAATCGTCAGAACTTACTTATAATTTTATGAAAGATCAAATTCTCCAATTACCTTATTTGATAAATATCTCTCCCCCCCCCCCTTTAAAAAAAAAAAAAAAAGCGCCTCTACACTTCCTACTTTCGTACTTGCGGCCTGTTCAATACCTGCCATCCACTATGACATTCAATGCCAGCAGCATCAGCTTTGCAGGAAATCATATACACGAATCCACACAGTTATATGAGAAATATCCATAATAAA
Organism: Colius striatus; assembly: GCF_028858725.1. Taxonomy (NCBI): domain Eukaryota; kingdom Metazoa; phylum Chordata; class Aves; order Coliiformes; family Coliidae; genus Colius; species Colius striatus. The sequence continues at coordinate 42,330,359 of NC_084762.1, forward strand.
AGAATAATATAAACTTAAAAATCCCCTCCCTCCAAATTTTTATGCTCATGAGATAAGAGCTGTCAGCAGCAGTCTAGTTTCCTTTTTGACACAGATGATACATGTTTCATAAGATTGCACTGAATATATAATTACCTAAAGATAGGAACTAGCCCTTTGAAACTCTCTTTTCTGATTTATGGGGCATGAAAATCTCTCTCAGGCAAAAAGAGGTAGTAAGTAAGACTTCTGTTTCCTGAAAAAAAATCTATACTCTAGATGAGTATATATAATCCCAAGGAGCAACTCCATTTCTCAGTACACCTTTGAAGAGGCATGTTAGGTTTTGAATAATCTCGAATAAACCAAAAACTGATACACCTTACTCCAAATACACTTTTCAAGATAAACTTGATTAACGCTGCTGTGGAAAGAACTTGGGATCTTCTGAACAGAAACAAAAGTATACAGTGCGAGCCTGATGTTAGTAGACAGAGCATGTTGTCAGATATCTACTGTTCCTGAAAAATCTGATGTGAAAACATGAAAAGCAAAGCACAGTGAGTTTTTTTTCAGAAACAGAAATACATTCCCATTTAAAAAAAAAAAAAATCCCTATCATTCAGTACCTTATCTATCGTAGAAGTAGATGTGATTATCATAAGCAACAATAATCAGTGGATTTCTGTTGGAGTACAGAATGAGTAACCTTCAACCTAAGGCTTAAGGCCAAGTGACTAACCTTAAAGAGATATTTACACTGTTATTTTAAAAATACACTTTATGCAGTATATTTAATTAAAAATTTTATATTCTAAATGTGTAATAGGGAAAGAAATTAAACATAATAAACGTGACTTATGGAGATGATCTCAGAGTTAGAGCAGAGGAGGGACTTGGCTGTGGAATAAAACTTCTGGAGACATTTCAGGACAACAAACTCTCTTTTTTCAATTAGATGATCTAACAGACCCCGTGATGATCCAGCACAACAAACAAATTGTCTAGGACGTGCCAAATAGAACAAAATAAACATGATTTTTGGCTCTTAGCACTAGAATTTTACTCTCATTAGAAACAGGCTCTTTTGCAAATAAAATCTAGTATTGTAATACATAGTACTGGATTCCACAGTTATGATCATAATAAGATCCTCTTGTCCTAAAAAAACTGAAAAAGTTTGCTGCAGAATATTGAGAAGTTTAATATTGGGACTACTCTTAACAAACATAGCGAAATGGTTATCACTCTTCCAAGTCAGTCATTTCAGTGTTTAGGAAGAAGACAGTTTGTAATCAAGTCAAAATGAAAACAAGCCCTAAACAGGATTGTCTAAGGACCCATCACTGTGTAAAAATAGCTCATGTGTTTAATCTTCTGTTATGAGAACACATTAGAGAAATCTGAGGGAAAAAAAAAGGTGTACATACATATGCATACTCTCAAACACTTTTTAGACACAAAGCACACACATGTAGACTTTAAAACAACAAAAATATCCAGTCCATTAATAAACTAAAAGGAAAGGAATGCAAAATATAAGTAACTCATGAAGGAAAAAACCAGCAGTTTAATAGCGAGAAAGCAGTGCTATAGGGGAGGTTGCTTGTTTCCCAGTGTGCCTCAGTGCTCAACTCATATGTTAGGAGTGCATTTTCCCCCACTCGTTTCTCAGCTGAAAAGCTAATAAGTCTCAACAAACAGACTTAAGTTCAAATAACATTAATTCTGCTATTAAGGTATATCACTGAGAGGTTCTCCCACTTATATAGTTATCAAGTGCTTGGCAACAAGGACATTTATAATTCATTTCTCTAAAGAAGGAAAGAAAGACCCGAACTTTATTACAGCTCACTAGCTGTGTCATTCTTTACAGTTTCAAGCTCCAGAACAGCAGCAAGAAAAAGACAAAAAACTGCAAATAAGTACACAATAACCTGCTGCCAAAATGGCATCAACACTTAATGCTACAGGTCATAAAAAACAATGTATCAATCTTTCAAAGCATTACTTTTGATAAAAATTAACAAGGCCCTTCAGACCAGGGTAACATCAGGCACCTCTAAAGCTATCTTAAAAACAAAGGCTTCAGTGAAGCCATACTCATTTATTGTTAATGGAGTATGGTTGCTGAATCAGGCAAAGGTCTGAAAGCCCTTGCTAAGGGAGTATGGTTACTGAATCAGGCATAGCACAGAAAAGGGGTGTCTCCTCCAAAAGTCAGGTTCATCAGAAGGCATTAGCCTTGAAGCTCTTCTCTATGGGAGCAAGGAGTGGACTAGAAAGAGCCTTTTCCAGTCATCCTCTTCATACAGTCATCTCCCTTTTTCCACCACAGCCACTCCACTGTCACATGCATCACAAGTCAAAAAATACTTCCCTGCCATATGCTTGGCATACTTTGGTTACCAGACAGTAAGCTGTCACATACATTTCCTTCACGTGACCAAAAGCATATGCAGTATAAGATGCAGGGGTTTGCATTTTGGCCACAGAAAATGTGTGCCTGCTCATTTTATCATGAGGCATTATAATGCATGAGACTCTTCCACATGCAGCTGAGGATGTGTGGCCTGCTAAAGCTAGAAGATGGGCATCATCATTCACAGCAGTGTGGTTTCTGCAGAACACATGAAAGATCTGAAGTTTCATGCAATGTTTTTGTTTTCATTTTTAATTTGCCCCTGTTTAAAAGCAACTTCTTCAGTTACAATAGTAAAGATGAATACCATGCAAAGAACTGAAAAGCAGCAAATCATTGCTCTTAAATGCCAATAAGCAATTAGTGCTGTCCATTATGGGTTCTCGAATGCACAAAAAAGAAAAAAAAAAAGACTGGTTTCAAAACCAGTTGCTCAATAAGCTCTCTACCCAAATGGAAAGGAAAAAAGAAAAACAGTTAGTTTTGTGGATTTAGCCACCACGGTTAGCACAATATGGATGTCAAATGGGCTGTACTGTTAAGAATACAACATTGTACAGTGTGGAGATTAATATCAACTTGAAGCTGTATTTATACATTAACACTGTTCGCAAACAAGAAGGCTTTCATAGTGCAGGCAGGAGATCACACTATGAGGAAGAACTCAAGAGTCTACTTTAGAAGCTACAAAACTTTGAAGCACTTGATGCGGAATGTTTACTTAGTTCTAGTTTAGTACAGTCGCCTAGATAAAACAGTGATGGCAGATGAAGTTCTGGTGTGAATAAGCTGAGGTATTTAACCTTAAGACAATGAATACAGACCCCACACACTAAATCTTAGTATGTCTGTACTTGTGGTAAACAGTAGTTTACTATCTAACCTTACATTCACTGTAGCAGTACAGAACTGGTAAGTGTTCCCATTATCCTTATTGTGTCACCACTGACCCTGTGATTGGCAGTGACTGGCAAACTGAAGGATAAGAGGCAGGTACAGACTTTATTTTAAGAAGATAAATATGGTTCATTTATTTGAGTTTAGTCAGCTCTTTCATTCTGCAAAGTAGTTTTTATGTGATTAAAAAGGACCAAATGGTTCAAATGAACAAACATGGTAACTTTTTCAAGCAATGTTCAGCTATCAAATGGGTTGGGATCCACCGCTCCAGATGACTTCCTCCCAAAAACCAGGGCATTAAAAAGCATAAGATTGTAGAAGGGTAAGGAACCGATGGTCCAGAGCTGACTTAAGGCAGCTTGGACTTGATGATCTATGGTTGGACTCGATGATTTGTGGTTGGACTTGATTGTAATTGTCTTTTCCAACTGAAAAGATTCTATGATATGAAGAAGCTGATGCAGACCTGAAGAATACAGGTAATATGAACAGGCAATCATAAATATATAGATATGAAATGCATCTCTTTTTCCTCTTTTTAACACATAGCTGTCTCACCTACAAATTTATTTTGAATCTATATTTGCAGTACTTGCTAAATTATTAAATTCTCATGAAGATCTGAATTAGAAAAGAAGAAAGGCAAATTAGGTCATAAGGAGACAACCAGCATCACAATCAATCAAGCTTTCATTATTTTTAAAAAATGAAATCATTCATCAGCAACTAGATTTCTTCTTAATCTCTGAAGAATATCTGACAACCATTGAAGTTGGAGGTGGCAGAATTTCTCTAGATACCTCCTGATTTCATTAATATTTAATTTCAACGTTCCTTTGATCCCTTCTCCCAAAATAGTCTCTAGAAATACCACCACTAGAATCTCTAGTACTGACATCCAAGGAATGCTCCAAATTTTCCTCTCTAAATCAATGGATACATCCATATCGAATTTTAAACTACTGACATTTTAAGAGGAATCTCTGATCTATGTACTGGCTTGCATGTTACTTGAGCGTAGGTATGAGGTAATTGTTAACAAAATTATTTAAGTATTTAAATGAAAACCTTAATTCAAAAAAAGCTTTGGTCGATAGAGAAATAGATAACAGAGGTAACAGTGAGATGGAGGGAAGTTTATTGCAACACACTATGAGGAGACTGAAGGAATATATGCCTTGTCAGACCTTGTAATTGCATTAATTGAGGAAGAAGTGCAACAAGTGAGATGCTGAACATGAACAAGCAGTAGTGTGAAGACTATTGTGCAAAATGTAAACTATTGTAGCTAAAATACTATCTGCCACACATATAAAAGTTTAAATAGTTCAAATGAAGATTAGCATAGACAAACAAGTCTGAAGTCTGCCCAAATCAAACCTATAAACAACTGCAAAAAACAAATGGAGTTCTTACGAGGAGAGCTTAAAATGAGATCACAGCTATTTGAACTGCTTTTGGAAATTAAAAAAAAAAAAAAAGATATTAAAAAACCCCCCCACAAGTATATCACTAAATGTCACAAAAGCAAAATGAAACCCCTATTTTCTGTAATTGTGACAAAATTACAGACACTCTGATGACATAACTGCAGCAATCTTCCAGCTCATTCCCCTAGCTTGGTCCCTTTCCAAGTTCCTCAGCCTTTTCTTGAGTTGAGTGGCCAAAATATCTCCTTTTCTTACTGACAGATATATAAAGACATAAAGCTTTCTCATAAATTCCTCGTTAAAACAGAAAATCAAACAAAACATTAAAATAATGAGAATACTCTGGCACTCTCCCCTGAACATTTAAGTTCTTTAGTTGACCTCCCCCAATAAAACTCAGAAAAGGCCTTTTAAACAAGATGAAATTGCCTGCTAATTATCTTTGCTCCACTACTCTCCAAACACATTCAAATAATTCCAGAAGATGAGTGAGACACAATTTCCTTTTGCGGAAATGGTGCGGCCAAGATGAATCCTTACATCTTCCAGAGGAGGAGACTAACTCACCCAAGCAAGCCATTCTGGGGTCTGGCTGTGCTTATGACGGATTTTTATGAACTGGAAATTTTATAGGTGAATTGCTATTGAAAGAACAACATTGTCACCAACTCTATGACACAAAGAGAAACTTTGGAGATTGTTCTTGGTTATAACTAAGAATGTTTTTACACATTTAGCAGCTGTTAATCCCACAAAGTGAAAAACTACTTCCTCAGTATCTCCACAAAGTCACAAAATTTCTACTGTGATATATGAACAGGTATTGTCCTTTTATGTGAAAACGCACTGATGAGAAAACAAAACAAACTACGTGGGCTTTTTTGGATTGCCTTGAAGTTTGGCCCATTTGCTGGGGATTGGGGCAGGGGAAGGAAGAGGAAGCTGGTAGCATTAATGTTCCTAACTTAAGCATCTGTAATTAAATGCATATGTAATTCTGAGATCCAGCTTTTTCTTTCACCTCCAAAATTTAACTTTTCTAAATGTTGCTATTCTTTTCCTGCAATATGCAGGTGACATGTCTCAGACATTGCGAAAACGTTCCCTGTCTAAACATTTTCTCCCATATTTAGACTTTCACTAACTGTACAGTCACAAAAGTGAAAAGAAAACAAGATTTAGAGTCCAGATATTAGCCCATGTACACACTACATATTAGTGAGCCCATGCATCTGCAAAACCTATATATCCAAATTAATTTCTGGCTTATCAGTTTTTGCTAGAGCAGAGCATATGGAAGACACGGGCTAAGCACTGCATTTGAACTGTGCTCAATCAGTATCAGTTTGCATAACATGACTGGCAAAAAAATGAAAAATGGCAGAAGAAAACCTACAATTGGCATCTGTAGACTTTTAAAAATTTATTTTGAAGAAATGCTGGCAGAGTATAACAAAATTCTGAAGAATCAAACTACTTTGGAAAAGAAAACAAACTGCATACATGAAAACATGCCTGCAGGGATGAGAAAATTAAAGAATGAAGAAATGAGCTAATAAAGAAAAGGAAATTGAAGCTATAGTGAAAAATGATGGGAACAAAAAAGTGATGCTTGGCAGCAGTGAAATTTAGTGCAGGTGGAGGGAAGAAAGGAGAAGATAGAAGATCCTGATCCAGATGCAGAGAATCCAGAGTACAAAGAAAATAAGGTCGGTATTTGACAGAAGAGGGAAATTAGTGGGAGGAATGCTTGTCAGCTCCATATTCCCTGCCCTTGAATGCAGGACTGGAGTAACCCTTTCCTTTAAGTTTCCTTTTAAGACAAGCTCCCTGCTCCCCAAATGTGAGTGGCATACTGTAAAAAACAGGCAAGGGAGCAGAGCTGGTGGCAGTTGTTGGGAGAGGAAGTATATGGGATTTGGTTATCTCATAGAAAAGTCTTGCCCCTTTATGCAGTTTTTACCTCTTCCCATACAAATATGTTTCATGATCTAGGGAAAATCTAAAGAAAATTCTGGTGCTAGAGTCCTGGTACTCAGGGCCTTCAAATCTAAATAGTGTCAAGTATGCACTGTGTTCTTCCCTGTAGAATGAACCTGTCAAATTTCACAGCTTCTTCATGCTTATGCCACTAACAATACATTTTCACTAACATCTCATTAAGCCTACAAGCTATGATCACCTCCCCTTCACCCCGACAGAGAAATATGAAATAATACCTTTTCATAACATATGCATGATCTTCTGCATCACATTACAGTAACAGCTCTGCCAGCTTATTCCAGTTGTTCCCTGCACCATTCAGTTGAAATGGAGAGAGGCTGCAATATTCCCACAAAGATGTCCAGACTGCTGCTAGCACTTATTAGGGACAAAGCAAAGATGGCACGCATACGTGTTGCACATGTTTCTCATTGAATTTTATAAGATCATGGAAGAACATGAACTATCATCACAAATCCTCTGAATGCGCCACATCTGGACTGGAAATTCTGGGCTGCACCTCTTAAACACGTAGTACATCTCATTTCAGCTGCCAGATTGGAAAGAGGTGCTGAGTCTTGCTATTTGCCTACAATTATCTTATTCTAACCAGTAATTTGCAAACTGACTCCAAAACTGCAAGACCTGATTTGAGTGGTGAGCATCACATGCAGTAAATGTATGAATGACAACTTGGTATGAGTGAAATTAAGGATGCTACCAATTCCAGTTGCATATGTGTGTATTCTTTCTGCCAATTGGTTTTTTGTTGTTGTTGCAGATATAGAATTTTGCTATTGTGATATTTTCTTCCACACCAGCAGGCCCTGAATTTCCATTGAAGTAATCTGAAAAGCATACCTGTCCCCACCATTCACTTCAAGCACATTAAAAAAACGTACTGCACAGATTATATAAATTGTACATTTATAAACACAATGTATTATACAAATTATTGAACTATCCAGCTAGGAGCACTAGTGAATCAGCAAAGATGATGTTTTAAGTCACTAGTGATTCAATGCATCAGCAGACTATCCATGAGAACTGCCCTGTTGAAAACCCTGCTGTTTTGGAGTGGGGTTGGGGGGAGAAGAGAAATAAGAATGAGGGAAGGAGAAGCAAGTTAAGTTAAAGAATGAGAAGCAATATCAAAGACCTTTGCCTATCAAAAAAAACTTTGGGAGGGAGACAGTGTTCATCCTATACAAAAATCTTCATTTAGCAACTATATTCTCCTTAGTTTTCACCACTCTCAGTAAGCACTTACGCTTCTATTTCTCCTATCAAAAATAAGTCAAACTAACCTTGTTCCATTTCAGCAGTGAGCAATACCAACGTATTTCCTTTAAAAGAATCCTCCCATGTCTCTTACTTTTTGTGATCCCATATTATTCTCATTAATATTGCCATGAAACACTATTTTAATATTTATGATAAAAATCTAACTTGTCTTACAAAAGCACATGTAGTAAGTTATACAGTGTATTCTTAAAGGTAGGAAATATTACTGCTTGCTCAACAGTGGAAAACAAGGAAAATATATAAAAAGTAATAGTAGGATGGTGCCTTAAGTCAAGATTGGAATCATATCACTTAACTGGATTAATTAAAACTTTGGGATAAGCTTAAATTTCCAACAAAGTTTAGCTCAATCCAAGACAGAAAAGCCTCAAGGAACTCCACTGTTCTGAATTGTTTTAGCTTTTCTAAACAAATCAGAACAGCAAGTGCTATTGGAAGTATAAACAGATTTCCTATTTAAAATGCTAAACTTTAAGGCTATTGACCACATTCCCTCCCTTCCTGTCCCAATTTAAACTTGGCTTTCACAGCTCCTGCTGAAATCTGAGGTGAGCCAACTTTGAACCAAATTTAGTTTTGTCTGCTTTTAATTTGATTGGACTGGCTTTCAAAACAAACCAAGTAAACCTTAACAACATGGGTATTTCAACTTGTTGAACTGTGTAATCTCTCTCTTTTTATCCTAACATTACCTCTTATTCAGGTCTGAGAAAAAATGTAAAATACATTTTCAAAAGGAGTTTTTATTTAGAGGTTAGAAATTAAAGAAAATGAGGGCTGAGAAATGAAAATTAAATCAATATGCTTGTCAACACATTAAGTAACACTCAATATGTATAGAGGATGTAGAGAAAACATGGCCTAAAGCTAGATTTGTAAAACACCCCAAAGCAACAGTATGAAAAAGATCTCTCTTATCGCAGACCAGTTAGAAGTAATGTTCTTACTAACCCAGCAATTTTGAGTGCCTTACCTGCAGCCCTGGTGTTGGATGCCCCACCATTTATCATCTACCTGCTCCTGGCAAAGTTTATTAATCTTGTTAAAAGTAGTCCAGTATGATTATTAGGCAAAACTCAGGCAGCTACAATTCTCCTATTTCTGTTGCAATCTCAAACTGATTCCTCCTGAATGAAATTTGCCTTACCCAGTACACACTGTTGTTAGAACAGATGCCCTATCATGGTATAGACTAATTATTTGAACATCAATTTTTCTGCCCTTCTTGTCATACAGGAATGAGCTACTACATGATACGTTTTACTGGTAAAAAAAATCTTAAATCATTGAAGACATTTAATATTCTTATTTCTCGTAAGTCTCAGGAAGCTTTTTCTAACTCTAAGGACCCTGCCCTCCTACATTGCAGGAAGAGTTTGGAAGAGCAAAGACAGTAGGTATTCTTGTCAAGAAAAGTTAGAAAATGATCTCTCCAGTCAACCTTTCTTTTAGCTTGCTTAGATTTATCCTTAAATAAATATGGTCTGTATCTTAAGCCAAAGAAAAGCTTCTACCGACCAGAACGTGCCTAAGATATTACTCTTAACTACTAATCTGTTTAGAAAACAAGCAGAAAATAGTACATTTTGAAAACCAAGTTTATAATTACCAGTCTCTTGACAGAGTATATAAAGTAATCTAAGCGAAGCAGCAGCTCACATCTCAACTTATTACTTAAAGTGATAGGCTAATTATATAGTTTTAAAGTGTTGTGTCCCATATGTAGGTAATAGAATAGCTATATATATACCTGGGCTAGCTGTAAAGTTATTACAAATATTTGCTTTGTTATATTGTTCATAATATACTTCATTGCTCTGGCAGCAGCATGTTAAAATCAGGCAAATGGCAAACCTGTTAATGATTAACCCCTGCTATTTCTACTATTGCCAAAGACTCAGCCGTGGAATACCACCAGCACTCTTGCTGAAGGAACAGTAAGTCCAGATAGTAGTTTTAATGTTCCTACTTCCTCCACGTGCCTTTCTTCCTCAAGTCCTGTCTTTTAAAGATTTTGGCTATTAATCTTCTCTAAAGTTGCTTCTTGCCCTACAGTCAGGTTCTAATTTTCAGGTAAAAGTATGGACCCAAGGTTGTTCTGTGAATTTCCTTCTCCAGTTTCAGCATACTTTTATTTCTTTCCCATACGCTTCACACAGGAACCATTTCCAGTACCAAAATAGATCTTCCACCACTGGGAAAAGAGAAAGTAGACCCATTTTCCTGTACACTTCTTGAAATGGTCTCCTTGCCAAGCATTGTTTCTCATCTGTTGTGGAACATGACACCCTACTGAAATGTCAACAGGAGTTCAACTCGGGCAATCAGTATATTTTCTAAGTGGCTCTACTCTGAGCTTCTTCCCTACTACCGGCAGGTTACTAAGAGACCAAGTTTATAGCCTCTGGATTAATAATAACCTAACATGCATGTTTTTCTAACCTTTATATACAACGAAATTGGAGGAACTGTTAAATTAAGAATTTCTCATCTGTGCACAGCTATTGGTACTCTGCCATATACACATAGCACTGCACTTCTAAAGCCAAAATCACTGAACAATTCAGTGGTCTGAGTTGAAACTCAGCCCTGTGGGCATCTGTGCTGTGGCTAGGCTAGACTGACTTAAAAAGTGAAAAGATCTAAGAGGAAAGTATGAATCTGCAGTGGCAAGGCTCCAAATGTGCAAGAATGAAAAATTTACTTTACAAGCAACACATTAAAAAGTACTGTTTAAGTAGTCATTAAGGAACTATACACTTACTAATTTCACAACACTAAAAGCATGAAAAACCTTAATTCAATAGAAACAGAATAATACCTAAATATTACTAACTTATTCAATCTAATATTTCTTTGACTGCTTGCTCAAGTGATCACAGTTTAATATTTTAACAAGGTGTATACTTCATTTTCCAAAAAACCATTGCACTCTAGCAAGCATAATAATAAAAAATTAACAGGAAAGAATTTTTTATAAATCTTTAAATCCTCAGGCTCTTTGGTTAGCTTCCAAGAGAGAGGCAAAACATACAAACACTCCAAAATTAACAAATAATGTGTGTAATTAGTATAGCATTTTGATACAGTTTCAGAAAAATATATCTAAGACCCCAAAATACCTTGCCTTTACTTGTTCTGGTTTTCTGTTTTTGTCTCATAACTGCCAAAAGTTAACATTTGAGAGAAAAACTGAAAAGAATTTTACCTTTTTTTGTTTATTTTAAGAGTTTCTCTGCCTAAGGACGCATTGCTCTCAGTGATTATGATGTTCTTGAAGTAAAAGATCAACTGCATGACAACTGACAGCTGATGCAAAATAGCTGTTCAGAATATCAAAGAAAATTTGCCAGACTGAGTGTTGGCTTCCACCGCCATCCCAGTATATCAAGAATATTTCAGAGGTATCATTGAGCAGAGGATTTTCTGCTGCCCAAGCACATAGCCAAACAGTCAGGCTCTAGAAAAAAGTTTCTCAGCAGATCTGGAGGTACAATACTTAGGTCACAGAGAAGACACTGACAGTATCATCTGAGAGCAAGCCTAACTCTTAGAAGCCAAAAGTTTTCCTACATTGAAATCTTAGGATTTTGGTAACAAGTGCAAGTTGTCAGGTCGTTATTTTTCAGAGAATGTTGATAATGCCTACTTTTGTTTCAAAGCTTACATTTGGGGGATCGTTATTATGAAACCATATACCTAAAACTCACTGGGGTTATTCCTGATACGTGCTTGAAAATTTGTTTCAAAATAGACGCTAGAAGATACATATAACCAGGTCGAAAAAAGACACATATAACCTCTAAACTCAAACTCACAATAAAAAAAACCTCTAAAAATTCAGTTGAAACTATATAATACTTTAGGAGAAATACAAAGGTTTGATGCAAGGGCAATGTATTGAAATAATTCAAGTTATTTGCCAGTCAAAGGTGCTAGAGTAGGAAGAAAACCAGCCAATACAACATGGAACAAGATGCCAGTACCCCCCACAAGATGCTTTCAGATTTTAACAAAATCTAAGCTTCTGAAAATGTCTACAATTCAAGGAAAAGGTTACAAAGTAAGCTCCTGGTCAAATATAAGCAAACAACAAGTGGACAAGAGGAGGACTGTGGATAGACAAACCAGCTTCTCTTATTTCAAATATTTAAACACTGTTTTGGAGAACTGGAGTCTACCCTTATCTCCAGATCCCATTTTAAGTTTGCTGTTTGATGGATGTTTGATTTGAGAAACAGTGATACTTAGATAAAAAGAGGCTGGTTGAATACCTGTTTGGTTAGTTTTCAATTTATAAATAGTGTCTAAACATTTGCTCTATTACTAGAATACCACACATTTCCTAACAAAACTAGCAATCATTAATTATTGAACAGCCACTTCCTGGCTTTGTAACACTACATACTAGAAACCTCTTTCCTGGATATTAGCTCTAATTAAAAACCTAAATCATCTCATTAATGAAAAAATGTAAAAGCATATGCAACCTCAAGTAAGGTTATGCACCTTACACACAGTGTGACATATTTCTTTTGATCTCCACTTCTTTTGCATTGTATATCACCAGAACCATAGTGATCTGAAACTGATTTACAAATTTCTGAAAAAAAAAATCACAGCTGAACTTGACTCCTGTCTCATAAGAACACTTAAATTACCAGCATTTGAAATGTTCATCAGCTCATTATCAAGACCTATGAACTTTGTATTAAATTGTTACACACCCATTTCAGTCATATTCCATGTCTAAATTCCTTCTCTCCCTCTCTCACAGAATCTTTAGTTCAATTCTTTAAAAAGACACCCCACACTGGCTTCCATCTGTAGACCTAATATTGCAAAATACTTTAACATAAATAAATTTATGTAGTCAGCAGAAATGGATGCCTGATCTGCAGGAACAGCAAGCGCTCACAGCTACAAGCCAAGGCAAGGGAAGAGGAGGAGGGAAAGCTGGGAAGAGGGCAGGGAAAGAAGCTGTGCTCTAAAGATATGGTAGAAATTTTGTAATTGTTTAAAATTTGGCAAATGACAAACATCTGGCAACCTCCACCACAGCAGGTTCGGAGTCCTGCATATGTTTTGGTCCCTTATGCAATGCAGCAGGAAGACAGTCGTACCTTTGATATAGCCTGAAATGACATTTCATTTTAGTAGAAATAGCTAATAATAACTCTTCCATGTCCCAGGCAAGGTGAAACCAAGCCTAAACACACAAGAACAACAATTTTGCTAGCTTGCTTGCCAACACAGAAAATCCAGGATCAAAGAGTCTCATGAAACTTGAGAGAGTAGACATATGGGTAAACTGCATCTTAGTTCTGCATGTTTAATGAATACTTATTTTTCTGGACAAAGGTTTGAAGAGTATCTTTTTCTCTTTGGAATCCCATCTCCAAGGAATTTAGGTCTGCTTAAGCTTTGCTTTCCACATTTTGCTAATTTTGTAGCTATATATACATATATATGTATATATATATATATATATATATAACAAGCCATGTACAGTATAAGGCATTCCAAACTACCTTCTCTTTTGAGTATTTTTAGATTTGGCTTAATATATTAACATGGTTAGACCACAGTTAGGTAAGGGCAGCTCTCCCTGCAATAAAAAAGGGCAAGGTTTAACTTTAGCTGTAGGTAGTGTGGAGGTTTGTATCTTCTATAAAAAGAAGTTACTCAATTTAGCATTTTTAAATTTAAATATGGAGTCTGAACTCTATTTTAGAGCTGTTTTCAGACTTGAATGAGTTAGTACTTGATTCAAGGCCCTTAGAGCTTTAGAATACTTTTGAGAATAATTTTCTTTAGTAAAAAAAATTATTTCTCATTTAAAAAAATTATACTTCAAAACTCTCTGATACTACAGCCTTCACAGAAAGCTTTTCTCATGGATTTTCACTCTGAGGACGAAGTATTTTTTGAAAGATTTCAATCAAGGTGTGTTTCTCAATCCTAAGATTATCTTCAGAAAATTCATTCACTGTCTTCTATTCATTTGAAGCTAATAGGCTGGAAAATTTAGAGGCATGAATGTTATTTGGGGGATGGGGAAAGAAAATATTGGGCAGTGGTGAAAGGAAAGGCAAAAAACACTACTCACCACTTCTCAGAGAAAGTGACAGATTGCAGAACACAGGAAGAATAATTTTATCAAGTAAAAATATTATTCTACTGTTTGTGTAATCTGATTTTATTCTATCGGCAGAAAGTATTTGAGAGCTTTTATGTTTTTTACTTTCCTTAAAGATGAAGAAAATAATGTTGCTTTATGTCATGGTTAGAGCAGATGAGGCAATCTTCGAACCCAGGACTCAACCAACAATCTTGCTGATGGATTTCCCACTCTCCAAAATTAATCCCATTCCAGGTAAATGCCTGGTACCTGCTTTCATGGTACATTTAAAATGTCCATTTTCAATGTTTCTAAATAAACCTCTCTGTTTCCTTGAAGGTACATGGATCAATTCATGCTGAATTTCATGGCAAGCAAGACGCCATGATACAGTGATGTCTTGTGATACATATCTGACAAGTATTTGTTGAAAAAGGCAGAAACAAAAACTGCAATAATAAAAAAAGGTAATGTAGTGTATACGACATATGCACTGTTCATTCCCCAATTCTACAAAGGAAAAGGGAAATAAAATAAACATGTTTTTTCTATTGTAGCTAGCAACAGGACAAGGGGTAATGGGATGAAGCTGGAACACAAAAAGTTCCACTTAAATATAAGAAAAAACTATTTTACTGTGAGGGTGAGGGAGCAGTGGCACAGGCTGCCCAGAGGGGTTGTGGAGTCTCCTTCCTTGGAGGTCTTCAAGACCTGCCTGGACATGTTCCTATGTGACCTGATCTAGATGAACCTGCTTCTGCAGGGCGGTTGGATGAGATGATCTCTAAAGGTCCCTTCCAACCCCTACCATTCTATGATTCTATGGTTGTCCACAATTTAAGCAATTTAGCAGGTGAAATTTTGGCTTAATGTAGTCCTTTCTCATCTAGTGCCAAATACTAAAATTTACCACGATGTGCTTTTAAGATCTCATCAACCTAGTGCCCGAGAGGACTCTTTTTGAGGTGCCCTGTGCTTTGCTACCTTTCCCATTAGAGCAGTACAGGCACTGAGCCAGTGCTATGTCTCCTGGGCTCGTCCTTTTACAGGAGCAGTGAGATAAGGCCCATTATTTGACCAACCAAAACTTTCTGATCTAAGAAGCTGCCCAATGTCCATGGGTGTCTGCAGTCACCTGGTTGGGCTGGAGCAGCCTCCCTGGGATCCATATTTTTGACTTGGTGGCAGGACAAAGATATCATGAGGTATAGGCAGTGCTATAGGGTATGGGGCTGTGCCATAGCACAGCTGAAAGCATGGTGCTTAGGATGCTGAAATGGTCACCTCAGATTAGGGAGGTGAACGGGATACTAAGAACTGGTTTCTACTTCAGAAGAGAGAGCCTGCATGAGCATGCTGGGCTACCCTCTTTGGGACTTCCTGGACAGAAATAAATGCTCATGGCCTTTCCTCCTCTGCTGATCTTACCACAGTTGTACTGCATAGCTGATTTACACCCATGCATAGAAATGCCTGGGATTTTTCAGTTTATGGCAGTCCAACTAGAGGTGCTATACAATAGCTTGAACAAGCTTCCAAAACTTTGGAAATCCTTAAGGGAAACTTGGAGCCTGTGTTATGCCTGAAAATGTTGTCAAAGTCATGCACAGATGCATAGTTGCTCCTGACAGCAGCAGCTAAGCAAACTTGGACTGAGAATTCCTCATCCATCCTTTAGCCCAAAGGCATAATTTCTACTTGGGAAGAGTTAGAGAAAGATGACGTATCAGGCATGTTAACATAATTACACAGTAAAGCCTTCAATCGCAAAGAAAGCAACTGCTGCCTGACCATTCAGACCCAGAACACACGCAGAGGACAGATGAAATGTTTGTTACAGCCAACGGGGCTTCACATTATCCCTGAAGTGATTTAGATCCCCTCAAAAGACTAGCAGCTGCCAAAATCTATTCTTCACTATTTGAAAAAGTTACAGCATGTTTGAAGATGGGATACTTTTCTCGTTCATAAACATAATTTTTATTTTAGAGGATAATTACATGAAGGATATTATTGTAAGCTATATTTAGTAAACTCTAAGGAAGAGATGCATATCCATTCTATTATTTTTGTGGACCAGACCATACAGCCCATACAGATTTCAAACTTCTCCCTAAAATGAATAAACAATCTTTCCCACCACACACTAAAAAAAGGGAGGGGGAAAACATTTGCTACAGCAACTACATGCTCTGTGATATGGTTTTGCCTTTGAGACATAATGTAAAACCAGGTACAGCCATCAAAGACACATCAAGTGAAATCCAGGAAAAAAATGTGCATGCAAATGACAGTAGTACAAAAAGTCATCTTAAGCCCTAGCTGCAAGCAAAACTTCCTCAAAGAATGAAACATGATGCCTCATGCAGGTAAGATTAGCACAGTAAGCACTGTTCACAGAATTTAATGAAAGGTATGGCTGTGCATTTCATAAAACTAAAACCATCTGTTCAAAAGATCTATGATGGGAAAATACATGAGAAAACCCCTCCAACATCAAAATATTTTATGCAAGGGCATAACTGAAAACAAAATTTCTTTAAGAGCACTTACTTTTAGAAGCCAATGGTTTTCAGGGTGATCTTGTTTGTGTTGTAATAATATAATAATAATCCTGTATTTAGAATAATGATCCTATATTTAGAAAGGAAAACTGACTCCCAAATTTAACTACTCCTTAGAATAACTTTATTCTATTGAAAAATAACTTTTTTTTTTTTAACAGAAAAGCAGGCAAACGGCTGTTTTCTAAGAATCCAAACACTAAAGTTCTATATTTTGCCATACATGCATTGATATTTATAATTTCTTTCTCTCTGTGGATTTTAAAGGACTGTAAGAACAAATAAGTTACATGATGAATAAGAAGTCTATACTTACTAGACTTGCTGAGGAACTCATTCTCTAGAGTTCTGGCATACATACATACATAAGTTATTCACCAAGTTATCCATTGTGGTTTGGAAAAATAACTAGAAAGGACTTTTAGTGTTATCCATTTTAAGCACTTTAGCATGTTTCTGTACTAATTTAGTATGTCCTCATATAAATTCTTTTACATATGCTGAACACATTAAAATCTATTCTACATAGTATTTCCTCATTGTGGTATTTCTGAAACAATTACAGCTTCTTTTAAAACCAGACAAAAATATGTTTAGGTTTTTTCCCCAAATTAAAGGAAAATAAAAATATTTTTCATCTAAAGCCACATGACTTTCCAAATGAATTACAACAAGTAACGACAGAAGACTTTCAAACTCTGCTTGAATACGTGCTTTCTAAAAGTATGCTACGTAAATAAAGTCTATTAATATATGGCTGAAGGCAAAAGGTCAGAAGACAAGTATGTATGGGTCTTCCGCACAAAATGCCAAAAGCTACAATATGTATACCTGAACATTAAACCAGGAAACTACAGGCTGGTCAGTCTCACCTCCATCACTGAAAAGGAGATGGAACAACTCATCCTGAAGGTTGTCACTAAACATATGAAGGAAAAGGTGGTTATCAGGGGGAGTCAACATGGATTCACCAAGGGCAAATCTTGTTTGACCAACCTGATAGCCTCGTATGAGTGCATAACCAGTTGGCTAGATGAGGGGAGAGCAGCGGATGTCATCTTTACTTCAGTAAGGTTTTTGACACCATCTCCCATAACATCCTCATCAGAAAACACAGGCAGTGTGGCTTGGATAAGTGAGTGGATCAAGAGCTGGCTGAATAACAGAGCCCAAAGGGTGATGATCAATGGCATGGAATAGAGTTGGAGGCCTGTAGTCAATGGAGTTCCACAGGGATCAGTTCTGGTGCCAGTCTTGTTCAACACCTTCATCAATGACCTCGATGAAGGGACAGAGTGTACCCTCAGCAAGTTCCCTGATGACACCAAACTGGAAGGACTGGCTGATTCCCCAGAAGGCTGTGCTTCCATTCAGAGGGATCTCGACCGGCTTGAGAGTTGGGCAGAGAGGAAACTCATGAGGTTCAACAAGGACAAGTGCAGAGTCCTGCATCTGAGGAGGAAAAACCTCAGGCACCAGTACAGGCTAAGAGTAGATCTGCTGGAGGGCAGCTCTGCAAAGAGAGACCTGGGAGTCCTGGTTGAAAGCAAATTAAACATGAGCCAGCAATGTGCCCTCATGGCCAAGAAGGCCAATGGTATCCTGGGATGCATTAAGAAGAGTGTGGCCAGCAGGTCGAGGGAGGTTCTCCTTCCTCTCTACTCTGCCCTGGTGAGGTCTCATCTGAAGTACTGCGTCCAGTTTTGGGCTCCCCAGCTCAAGAGGGACAGAGAACTTCTGGAGAGAGTCCAGCGCAGGGCTACCAAGATGATCAGGGGACTGGAGCATCTTCATTCTGAGGAAAGGCTGTGGGACCTAGGACTGTTCAGCCTGGAGAAAACTGAGAGGGGTTGTCATTAATATTTATAAGTATATTAATGGTGGATGTCAGGAGGTTGGGGCATCACTTTTTTCTATTGTATCTAGTGACAGGACAGGGGGTAATGGGATAAAGCTGGAATACAAAAAAGTTGTACTTAAGGAAAAACTATTTTACTGTGAGAGTGAGGGAGCCCTGACACAGGCTGCCCAGGGAAGTTGTGGAGTCTCCTTCTCTGGAGGTTTGCAAAATCTGCCTGGACATGTTCCTGTGCAACTCTATTTAGGCAGACCTCTTTTAGCAGGGAGGTTGGACCAGATGATCTCTAAAGGTCCATTCCAACCCCTACCATTCTGTGATTCTGTAATTTCTGATACTTGGGATCACAAGATCTGACCTTACTACAAGAAGGACTATACCATGTTTTTCTGATCTAAGTTGGTATCTAATATAGACTCCAGACTTCAGTCCTCTGAATGGCAATTCAGTGCTCTGCATCACCAGTAGGAGAGAAAAAAGGTTTTCAAGGACTATGAAGGAGAAGGGAACAATTCTGAATTCCTAAGAAGTTTCAACCAGCAGCTGCAGCAACTCCTTAGTGTTGTTTTGTGAAACAAGTACATCCATAAAGGAAGTCTCTGTCCAGTTGAAGAAAAATCTTACATCTTGCTTATGTTTAAATGTTGTAGACTATTTCCATTTCAGCTAGAACATTAAAATAACAATGAAAATTTCAGATTCTTATTAGGTGGTTTTTGGTTTGTTTTTTTTTCTTCTTTGTACTGACACAAACTATTGGTATAGCAAAATATTGAAAATAAGTAAATTTTTAAGACATTGATACATAGTAGTTGAAGAATGAAGAGTCCCAAAAATTGATACATAGTAGTTGAAGAATGAAGAGTCCCACTAGGGGAAAAAAAAAGAAGGAAAACAGTCCCAAAAGAAAACAAAAATCCAGATAAAATCACCTGCGGGGACAACTTGAGATAGAAAGTCAGACAGAATTTGATGCTGTCTCAAGGAGCAGAGGACTGCAAGACATGAACAAAGTTACCAGCTCATGCAATCACAATAATTCAATAACAATAGACTTCAGTAAAGTCCAGAGTACTCCAGCAGTGCTTACTCTGCTTCACAGGCCATAAACATGACGCATTGATCTATGTGAGCATGTCAGAAAAGAGCAAAAGTCATAACTCTTAAGTTGTTCCAGGAAGAATTGCAAGGTCAAGGGCATCACCAGTGGCTGAGACTCCTGCAATGGCAGGAAATGTGTTAATGAACTTGCAAGCAGCACACACTAGTTGGGTCACTAGAGTAAGGCAATAAACCACAAACAGCAGTATATTTATATTTTGTCTCTAACCATATATTTTGCCTAATCATGAATACTTCCTTAAAAGATGAAATTACAATCCTGAACTCCAATTATTCACCAAATGTAATTAAAAAAAGGAAAGAGAAGTTTTCCATGGTCTTCTCCACAGACTGAATTGAGACTGAATTAATATCAGATAAATGTATAAAGTAAACACAGAGTCTTGTGGCTTTCAAAACTCACTGGATATGTCAACAAAGATAAATATCCATATTAAAGATAAATGTGGGGTTTTTTTTCTCCTAGAAATTTCCTAATCCATCACAAAGTGCTTTGTGCATGCTTGTTAATGTAAAGTGATTCAAGCTCACTGTGAACTAGAAAGTTATTCCAATCAACACTTTCAAGTGGATAAGAAGCTTTCAGCTTATATCCTTTATTTATTTGTTACCAGTCCACTTTCAATTTCAATTTCTTCAGCATGTAAGTAAAAAATTAGTAGTTACAATGTCAAGAGGTCAAACCACTATTTACAGGTCATTTGGATGATCTGTGTTATACTGAAACAGTTGTGTTGTTCATTGGTCACTACCCCACCTGTGACTACAACGTTTTAATTCTGATTGTTGAATAAAGATTTTCAACAGAAGGGAGAAAATTCAAGAATTAGGTAGTGGCTAGATTAATCTAATACACTTTACAGGAAATACAAGAACTGATGGGCAAGTATAGTGTCCAAAAACTGTAGCATGTATAAAAACCCATTACCTAGGAAAAAAGACTGAAAGAATTGTGTAGAACAGATTAACATGAAAGAAATATGAAATCCTTAAGATACATGGGACTATTACAAAGTAGACACTGATTAGTTCAGTCAGAGAGAATAAGAAATATTCAGCTTAATTTCTGGTAAGAGGGAGTTCAGCTTGATATCAGGAGAAAGATTAACCACAAAAATCAAATAAAAATGCAGCAGGTTAATAAAGGAGATCACAAAATCTTTAACACGAGAATTTTCATGAAAAAGTTGGATACACGTCTGTCAGGTAGAGCTTAAACACACCTCTTCATCAGGGAAATATCTATCCAAAAGATCTTATCCAACCCTGTATTTTTATCATTTTATGTACAATTTATTTTACTGTTAAGTCCAACCACAGCAAACCACATGTCTTTGCATAGCATACTCTAAATTTCATAACAGTATATGGAATATGTCAACAAAATGGAACTTTTCAGCAGTTAACCAAAAGAGCCCATCATCATAAGCCTCATCTGCATTGCTCCAACAACAAATCCGATTCTCTTTTTGCTTTGATGGGTGTAAGTTCAGGTTCAAGTTTATTATGATGATTATTTAAAATAACAACAAAGACATAGATTTTTCCAAGACCAAATTTCCCTGCAGACAGGAAGTTTTGTACTTGGTTATCCATTGACTTTTC
Source organism: Colius striatus (assembly GCF_028858725.1). Lineage (NCBI taxonomy): Eukaryota > Metazoa > Chordata > Aves > Coliiformes > Coliidae > Colius > Colius striatus. The sequence goes on from NC_084762.1 coordinate 42,351,648, forward strand.
TGGCTTACAACAGCTCAGACTACAGTTCCTAGACTAAGTAGGATACACAGGCTGTCAACATCATTGAGAAGTTACAGCTGACACCTCAGTCCAAATACAGTCTCTCCTTTTTAATCCAGACTTCCTAACAGTACTGCATGAAACACATCCATCACCAAACTATGAAAAACAATTTGAAAATTTCAGTAGATGGAAAACATTTAAAACTATCTCCTAATCTTACCACCTTTAATCTATGAACTGAACTGTACCAATACTAAGACTTTTTTAAAAAAATAAATGGACAAATGTATTAAACATCCCATATTACTGAATAAGCAGTGTGTTTTAGAGTAAAATCCAGTCTTTAAGGCAGAAAACACCTGGGCACTACAAAGAAAAAAGGTGTTTTGATAGACCATCAGCAGTACTTCCAAGCTTGTCTATTAATAAGACTATCTGACAACCTTTATTATGAGACTGCTTTCAACTGCTTGTGACTTTGTCAAATATTAGCTGTTGTGTGGAGATTTTCCATGCTCGGAATCATATCAGACTGAACTCTTTGGAAAATTTAGCCAAAAGAGGTAATTTCTGTGAACAAAGAGGAATATATATTACTTTGTCTGGTTTAATACTCTGATGACATCTTCTTAAAAAAACCCGTAAAAGCTCACAAGCATCACATAACCAAGCCTGCATATCCACATGCTTTGAGTCAACTTGTGGAAGTCTAAAGGGCAATTTAACTTTAAGATAATGGAACCCATCTGCTATCCAGGTGAAAATCTGCCAAAATTTCTGCGTCTTTTTTTAAAGTGGCGTCAAGGTCGGGAAGAATGTTGTACATGCTTGGTACATGCTTGTTTTCCTTAGCCGGAATGCTTTAACCCACGACAAAGTCTTTATTCCCAAATCTACAGTCGCCTTTGATTTGAGATCAGGAATGTCTAGAACAGAGATATGCTCTCGGTGTCTCCTGTGCAAGGGTTATGCATCATAGAGTTTGAAGTGTCATCATCAAAACACAGAACAGGAGCAGGGTCTGCTAAATGAGAAGTTACTGGGAGTTCAGACTCGTTGAAGAGGGTTAAAAGGAATCTAGAATATTGGCAGACAAATAGACAGATTGGCTATGTGTGATGTCTGCTACCTGATAACTTGTTCAGACAAAAAGAAACTATTTCTGTAAGGAGACTGAGACTAAGAAAAAGAGAGCAGAAATGAATCTGACAAACTGTGGACCTGAGACTGAGAAGTATCTTAGTGAGCACTGAATCACAGAATGGTGGGGGTTTGAAAGGGCCTCCAGAGATCACCCAATCTAATTCCCATGTTAAAGTAGGTTCATCTTGATCAAGTCATGCAGGAATGTGTCCAGGTTTTGAAAACCTCCAGAGAAGAAGATTCTATATCCTCCCTGTAATTTCCCAGGTCATCCTTCTTGTCCTTTCTGAAGACTGAATGGACATTGGCCTTCCTCCAGTCCTCAGGCACCTCACCTGTTCTCCACAATTATTAAAAAAAAAAGATGGAGAGTGGCTTAGCAATAACATCAGCCAGCTCCCTCAGCACTCTTGGGTGCATCCTGTTGGGACCCAGGGATTTGTGGGTGCTCACCTTGCCTAGTAGATTCCTACCCCAATCCTCTTCAAACAAGCAAAGGTCTTTCTTCCTCCAGACTCTCTATTTATCTTCTAGGGTCTGGTATTCCCAAGGCCTGGTCTTGGCAGTAAAGACTGAAGCAAAGAAGACATTCAGTATCTCCAACTTCTCTTCTTCTTTAACATCAACTTAGACCTCTGAGTGTACACAAGATGCACAGCAATCCAAAACCCTTCTGATGGCTCACATAAAGCCGACATAAGATAATGTAGCATGTCTCATAAGCTGATTTTCAAGCCACACAGAAGAACTATTAAGACACAAAAGCTAAGCACTCTTCTATACCTCAAGACACCTGTGCAAATTTAATTCCCTCCTGTGCTGGTTTTTGTCTGGGAATAGAGTTAATTTTCTCCGTATTAGCTAGTATAGGGAAATGTTTTAGTTTTGTGCTGAAAACAGCATTGATAGTGCAGAGATGTTTTACTTACTGCTGAGCAGTGCTTAAACAGCATCAAGGCCTTTTCTGCTTCTCACCCTGCCCTGCCTGTGAGTGAGCTGGGGGTGCACAGGAAACTGAGAAGGTATATAACCAGGACAGCTGACCCCAACTGGCCCAAGGGATATCCCATATCATATGATGTCACGCTCAACACATAAATCTGGCGGGGGAGTAGAAGGAAGAGGAGGACATTCAGAGTGACAGTATTTGGTCCTGCTCTGGCAGGGGGGTTGAACTAGGTGATCTTCTGAGGTCCTTTCCAGCCCTTGAGATTCTGTGACTCTGTGATTTGTCTTCCCAAGTAACCATTGCATATGATGGAGTCCTGCTTTCCTGTAGATGGCTGAACACCTGCTTGCAATGGGAAGTGGTGAATCAATTCCTTGTTTTGCTTTCCTTGAGTGCACAGCTTTTGCTTTACCTGTTAAACAGTCTCTACCTCAACCCACGAGTTTTCTCATTTTTTACCCTTCCAATTCTCTCTCCTGTCACACCAGTGAGGTGTGAGCGACCAGTTGTGTGGGGCTTAGTTGCCAGCTGGGGTTAAACCATGACAGCTTTGTACCATCATCCCTTCCAACTCTGTTTTATGATGCAATGTACAATTAAATGACAACATATTGTTTTTTCCCAGCAGGATTCCTCCCTTATTCTAAGCACACAACTGATTTCCCCTGGGAATGAACAAGTGTTACACTGTAAGGGATATTTGTTTCTAGGACACTTGACTTCTCTCTTGCAAAGCTGTAGTGAATGAGTTCATGAACTGTAAAAGTCATTAAAGCCATTGAACATTTCTTGGAAACAAAACAGAACATAAAAAATATTCTCCCTTCTAATTTGACAGGGCTCCATGGTGAATTTAGGCAAGTAGTTTAAATCAAGCATTTTCTTGTGCCTTCCAGATGCTGGACTTGGCATCCATACTACTAATATATGGGCATCATGCTCAATAAATAAAGTGTAACCTAAAATTCAAAGCACTTACCAGATAGCATGGAAACAAGTCTTAGGTGCGCTTAACTAGATAAATACACCCCATCTTCTGACCTTACTCCAAAACAAATCCAAACCTCAGATAAACAACAAACAGTTGATAATTAGAGAATATTTTTTTAAGGGCTGTGAGACTTCAGTTTCCAGGTGTCTATGCTACTAAAGTCCGTCAACACTCATCAGTTTATTATACGTGTCAAATACACATATGTGGTGGTGGTGAGTGCTGTTGGAAGCTTCCGAACTACAATTCAGCCTTCAAAGCACTATTTAAATGGTTCATGGCATGGCATCCCAGAATTTATTCCAGTCAGGAAGATCACATAACACCTTTCCTCACCGTGTGACTAGAATTACTGCATGTGTCCATCACCTTTCACATGTGCAACATGTGGAAACAGTGGTATGTAAAGTCAGAGATGAGGTCTTTGTATGTCAGCCCTGGCTCAGGTCAATGATCTTCCCCAAGAGACAATGCCTGAGGAACAGACTTTGAGAATGGGCACAGTTTAGAGAGCTTGTAAGGAACTTCCTGTTCAAAGGGCAGCCAAGAGTGTGGATTCACCAGCAGGCCTGCAGGATACAGGCTGCTGATCCAAATAAATAAAACAAGTGCCCTTACAGAGATCAACCAGGAAAACATAAAGAACAGTTTTTAATGTATTTTAGATGAGCACTCATTCTGTGCTCACAACCTTAACAGTTATGAATGACCTAACACTTCACTCCTACTTTAGAAAAAGTGAGAAGTGTAATTACTTCAATTTATGAACATCAAAATGAGTTAGGAAGAGCTTATCATTGCCCTGAGTATTCACAGCAGCATACTGGCACTTTTCTGGTAGAGACATGCTGCCTCTCAGGGAGGTGTTTCTCATGCTTATGTTCATTTGACTTTTCAGATGAGAACAATTTTACTTATTTCTGTTCATGAAAGTTAAGTTCTTCATGCAAAAATGATTAAAGAAAGACTTCAAGGATGTTAACTTGTTAACTGACATGTGAGTTATGACAGCCTATATAAACTTCTCCTAAAGCAATCTTTGGGAACTATTAAAACACATTTCCAACATTTAACAAAAATAGCTTTCAGACCAGTAATATTTGCTAAAACTCGTGCAAATCTACTGCATTAATATTATGAAACAAAGAATCCAAACACAGGAGTTCTTTGATATCCTAGACAAAAAAAACTCGAGTTTCCCAGCACACTGAATAGATCCAAGTCTGCCTTGCAAACCCTAACTGCAACCTAACTGATAGCATGTGACTACTTGGTCACATCAGGTCAGATCCCAGGATACGACAGTTTGATTTTTCCTCCTCTCTTCACTTATTTTCCTGCAGAGGTTTCCACACTTCTGTAAAGCAAATACAAGTGATGGTTTGTGAATTCTAAAACAGTTAACGAAACATTACACAAGCATTCAGAATGACAAGTAAAGTAACCTTAACTTAAAGCAGACCTTAAGCTACAGCAAACCAAAAATATATTTAGCTTTTACAACAGCTTATTATTTGAAAAAGAAGATTTTAAAAGTGTGTGCTTTTCCAGGTCAGGAGTTAATGATACTAAATATCAATCTAGCACTCATTTCCATTTGCCTTCTTCCATCCTCGTGTGAGTTCACATTTTACTAAAGCACTGAACCCTGAGACCTAAAAGTGAGTTCTCTAAGTGGAAACTAATTTGTAGCTGTATGAACATATCTGTCCTGTTTTGCTTTTGTTTCATCTCTTCACAGAAATTTCCCATGTTTCAAAAAAATAAAGGCAAATATGGCACAGTCTATGAGAACAGGCCTGGTGTTCAAAAATGGTTAGCAGAAAGACATCTAGGAACATAAAACATGAGCCTATTTTTTCCATGTTTCTCTGGCAAAATAGAAGATACATTAGAAATAAAGTCCTACTTTTTGTAGTAAATCTGTTAAAAACTAGTGGTGTGTTTGGATGATTTGCTATAACTACAGAAGATGGTTTAATGCAACCACTGGCTAACTCTTGCACCAAGTCTTTGAGGTGCAGTAACGAGAAGGTATAACAGGTGGCTTAAAGATATTATTTTATTAGGCAACACATTAATATACTTGGCCATCAGCTCTCAGCATACCACTGTCAAGGTTCACTGTACCCTGTAAAACAACAACTAATCCTTTCTGAAAACTTTTTTTGGTTAAAACCTGACTATGTAAGAAAAATGCAGATTAAAAATTAAAAGATCTAGTATTTTTTTTAATCCAGAGTTATTTTCTTTAAACATGTTTTAAGAGAAAAGAATGTTTGAGTTCATTCCAAGTCACATTAATAAAAACATTAAAGTAGAACAAATTTCCTGCACCCAGGATAAGTAATTGAGGATCACAAGTTCAGGAGTTCATGACTTAAATCCTCTTGTGGATGAAAAGACCAACATTTCATCATGTTTCCTTCTTAACTCCTTACTATTCCCTTATGGAATGCACAGTCTAAGCAAGAACGAACTTTGGCCCTGATGAAAACACATATTAATGCCAGTTATTAACTTGGAGGACTATTAGCAACTTCTCCCTTGCACAATATGACCATATGGTTTGAAATTATTCATTCTTTATATAAATTATTGCTTTTTTAAGTTACAATTTGTGATAATACAAAGATGGATCTGTAGAAATGTACACCAAAGATGATTTTCTTTTCTATTGCAAAGGCATACTAGCCATGACTAATACCATAGATTTGAAGTCTGACAAAAACACGGCAGTTGACATATATATTTACAAAGGGCTCTGCAAACGCACAATATTTACCAGAAAAACAAAATCCCATGCTTTAATAGTACTAATTTTCATTCTATTTCTGTGAGAGCTTTTAAGCCACTTTTTTTCAAAATGTGGTAAAACTTCAGTACATGAGAGCGTCTCTTGTAAACAGAAGGTTTACTGTCATGCTACTATCAGGATATGGCTTCTAGACTTAATTTCAAAACTTGAATTCAGTAGCAGTGCCAATAGTGTCTTCCTCATGTCATTCATGGAAGGATATCACCCCAATTTCACATATACTGAAAATGCACAGCCATTTTTGGAAAGTTACAACTGTGATTTGTGGCAAAACTGAAATAATCTCAAGTGGCCAAAAAGTCTTTGTTTCAGTAAAACATTAAAGCTTAATTACAGGCCAGTATTCCCAAACCATGGCAAATGTCATATAGTAAAATGTAAGCTAGTTTTCCACCCAGTACATGGCTTAACATAGGCAATAGACGGTTTCCAGCCTTTCTTAGGCTTTTACATACAGAGAAGAACCATTAACTTCCAAAGCATGGGAATAATTTTGTTGTTAACAGCCCATCTTCAACTCTCTCAAGGAATTAAGGGTAGAACACAGAGAAGCTAAGAAAGCTGTCTAAGGCACTAGGCTTCATGGAGTTCTCAGAAGTCCTCATTCACTGCTGGTTGATAGGCTGCCTCAGGTCTCCCATGACCTTTTATAAATCCTCTTAACACCTACTCGTACACAATATTCCTGCCAAGACTGTTGCAGTCCTTAAGCCTTCAGTTTTGCATCACTGGTGCTGAGTGCTTCAGAACATAAAATTATTTCAGGGCCTTCCTGCAATATTTAAGCTATTCTTATAATAGAATTTCTTCTTCAGCTGCAAGATTGCCATTAAGCTCACTAAGAATCATCGTAACAGTTCTTTTACAGCAGCGAATGCCAGAAAATCCTAGAGAACAATTGAAATTTGGTTCTGGAAATTGCTTTTTATATACCTGAGGTGGGCTGTAGAGAAAAGAGAGGTAAGATGATATGGGAGTATATCTAAAAGAAGGGGGTGTACACAAATAAAAATGCACAACACCTTTCAGCTATGTTAAGATTTCAGGAAAGTGCATGTAACTGTCATTAAGTCTGGAAGGGAAAACTGATCACAGTCTGAATTCCCATAGTGCTAGTTAAAAACATTACCCTTGTTACTAAAAACACACCCTGCTCAGATGTGTTTAACAAGAGGAAGAAGTTGGGTAATGTCACCTGCATTCACTGGCACAGATTTTAATGAAGAAAAGCATTATAAACCACATCTTTTTGCATGTTCACAGACTGCATCACATACTATTTCCCCCCAAAGGTCCAAAGTAGGCAGGATTTCATCCGACTAATTGATTAAAGAGATTAGTTCTCTTAGTCACGTCATTAGAATGAGTGTCACATTTCTAGCAAGTTCAAGAAAAGGCCCATGCTGTAGCAGACAAAAAGCTCGTTTTACCAACACCAGAAAATATGTTTTCTATCAACTACAGTGAATTTAAGGATTGCCAACCAGTATTTTTAAAATATCATTTTTAGGCAGAAGAGACTTTTCCAGATTTGGTTCATCTCCTTCTCATTATGTGAAGAAACAGGAATAAAGCACATACTTAGCAAAACCCTGGGAAAAAGGCAAGACTGCTTTTTTTTTTTTCCTCTGGTTTTACTATTACCTGTCTTGCTCTCAGTTTACTGTCTCCTCTACCATCATTTTATTTAGCAGCACACCACTAATCAACCAAAGAAAATACTGTTGTCTCCTAGAACCCCAGGTTCTCCTTGGACATTCTCCTCTTCCCAGTCTCCCCCAGTTCCAGTCACCCTTGCTAAATCTGGTTTTATGGGTTTTGTTACTGCTACAGCTCCACGACAAAATCAGTAAGTGAGAAATATTTCACTGCTGCTATCCGGATAAAGCTGAAGACAGCTATAACAAATAATTGTAAAGGGGATTTTATGTTTTAAATTGTATAATATCTACCTTATGAAGGCGTTTTAACAGAAGATTGACAAGTGTGGGAAGTGTGAATTGTGCAAGCGTTCACAAATTATAAAGATCCAAAAAAAGTTGAAATGCATGTGTTATAATATTGGGGAGAGGGGAAGAGAGTGGAGGTGTCAAAAAAAAAAAAGAAAAAAAAAGAGGCATTTTGTAAAGAATTTACCCAGAAAAATTAAAATGGTAACAATTCTTTATCAAGTATCACATTTTGCCAAACTCTATCTCCAAGTGCTTTCCATGTATTTATTTGAATGTAAATTCTACAGACACCTTTTTATAAGAAGCACTAATAGCAAATTCATGATTACATAATAAAATATACAGTATTCTTGTAATATGCGCAGTTTATCTAACAAATTCATCCCATGTCCATAAACAGATAATAAAATTCAAAATTAATTCACCTACCTTATGCTTTCTTTAGAAAGTGCAAAATCCTAGGAAATTCTCAATCAGCAGCTGTAACTAAAATATATGACCCAACATTAATGAGAAATACAACCAGACTGACTGCTGTAGTACTGCTGAAACTAAAAACCAACACAACATTTCATTTTTAGGAACAGCGCATATAATCCCCTAAAAGGTAAAGCTTCTGTAAATATAGACGGATTACTGAAATCATTCTGTGTATCTGATTCTACTGGTCTAGCTTACAGCCTCTTATGTTCTAATGCTGTAGTCTGTTCACACGACCACCAAAATGGCTTAGTAAATACAAATATTCATACACAGGTGAAGCAGTGCCAGGAAAGCCACAGAGTTCAGTAAATCCCTGCTCTACCTCCATCAAAGCAGAATGTGGATTTGCGAAAGGCACTGTTCTGAAAAAAATTAGAAAGCAGTCTGGAGTTGAGAAGCCCCTTTGCAGGAAAACTTTTTAATAAAAGAAAACAGGATGATGCATGTTGATTGTAAAAAAATCTCAACAGACTAACACAGAAAAGAGAGCTGTAAAGGGAAGCTGTTGTGACCCCTCCCATTCACAAAAAGACACAAGCAGACTTGTAGGTATGTTCACATTTTTAAAAAGCTGTTCTCCAAGATTTTTTTTTTTTTTTTCGAACAGTTGATGTTGTGTTTTAGAAAGACTCTTCAGTCAGAGGTTAATAATCTTTCTTCTACAAGAAACAGACTCTAAAATCTGGACATAAGACAGACATAAAAAGAGTCGCAGTTTATATATCTAGCATACAAACTCAGGGAGAAATGACTGATCCCTCCTGGAACCAAATGGATGACTGGAGTTCATGAGGGAATGATTAACAAAAAGGAAGGGGAAAGGACATGAGCTCAGTGACTGTGACACAGATAACCTAAACCAGATTTCTTAATATTAGAATGTATTTGTTTTGTCCTTCATAAAAGGTGCAAAAAGATGGCCTTTTAAAGGTTCAGTTACATTTTTGAAGAGAAATGAACTTAGCATATCTAAGAAACTTACATATATACTTCTTTTATATATAAACAAACAGAATTTATCAGTATCATAGACAAAAAAAAAAAGATGCTAATTCTCAATCAAGACCACTCCCATCTAATAAAAATATTTTCACTAAGGTCCCGAATTACACTTCAAAGAATCTTTAAGACACAAAAGACTGTGTGCTTATATAAAGATTCCAAAATAGACACAAAGCCTTTTTTTACTGACTTGTAAACTCCTTCTCTGCAAAGGAATAGCCTAAGCAAGTGCTACAAATATTTAGGTAGTCTACAAATGCTGTCAAATGGCTATATATAAGCGTTTTCTACTTAGTGAAGGAAACATTGCATGAGAATGTAGTTTAGATCTTTATTCCACCAAACTGTCAATAGCTGAACAGCAGATGGAAGTCCAACAGATTCCTTCTCCATGCAACACAGTATAGGAAAGGATAACATGTTCAAATACATATTTCTGAACACAGATGAGGACCATAAAGTAAAGTGTCTATATTCATTTTATTGTACAGTGATAAAGCAGGGAGTCACCGGATTTGCCCTTAACTCTTTGGTAACCTATTCTAGACATGATAGAAGACTTATCATATGTCAATTAATATGGATTTGCTTACTAAGTCTGGAAAATAAATCTTGCCAGTCCCAATTGCCAGTATTTTGTACAGAAATCGTTTTCACTGCACCCAGAAGTGATATTACTCTTTGAATATTGCCAATACCACTGAAACATTGTGGTTTAAAAACCACGAAGTTTCAAATGCAAAATATGTAACAGATGAAGACACCAGAGTGTTTCTTAAGCAACTATTCTTTGTGTAGCATATACCTACTGAACTTGGGAATTATTTCTTACATTCCGTGCTACAAATACTGTGAAGTAGTGTCATCCAACAATTAGTGGTTATATACATTGCACAGTCTTAAAAGTATCAGAGGGCAAGAAAGTACCACTTTGATGTAAGCTAGTCAACAAAAGTAGGTAATTTCATATAAAAGGCCGAAGTGCTATGCCCCACTAATTCTCTGCAGAAACAATAGTTTCCAAAGACGATACAGATGTAAGTACCTATAAGTGGCTGTAGCAATTACACCTTGTTTACTGCACCTTTCAATTTTGCATCCAACATCAATTATGCATTATAACTCCCACTATCTGATAAATGCATACGGTGCTAGCCTAGTTTTAATGAATCCACAATACCCACAAGTGTGTATCATACCCTTGCCCCTCACCTACAAAGCCATAGTCTCTTCCTCACAACAAATAAATACATTGCAATGTATGTACCAAAGTGCTTCACCAGAAAAGCCATTTATCTCAAAATTCAAGAACTAATTACTTTTCTTTATTCCTAGATCTTGTCTATTTTCCTTTGGAATTTTCAGTCTAGGACCCTGCACGTCAGTTCTTGGACGAGGTACTTTTACAGATCTCTTCTTGAATGCAAATTTAGATTGTCCTGGAGGTAGGGCAACTAACTTTTCAAAACTCTCAGCAAAAAACCCTGCTTCCTGATTACACAGAAAAAAACAGTCAGGGTTTTGCATCTATTAAAGACAATTCAGCTTTCGCAACACACTGGGTTATAGAAGGAAAGCAATGCTCTGATCATATAAAATAGACAAAACCTAAGGTACACAACAATTTGCCCACTTCCAACTATACTGATTGGTATAACATTAAGTTCTCTTCCCACAAGCTTGCTTTATGCTGTATAATTAACAGGATGAACAAAGGAAAAGAAATTCTCACCAAGAAGGAAAGAAGACTTTATTTGTACTCTGTTCCATAACCACACCGCATCAAATAGTGCTTTTTCAGCAATGCTGGTCAGTAGACTATACTGTATTTATATTTACATGAAAAGGCAATGCCATCATTGACACATACAATGCAAGTAGTGATTTGGGAAAGGGAAATTCAGAAATCTACCACATTTAACAACATAAAACAAGGCTTATCGAGCTTCAAAATCTCCCTGGATCGGACAGTGGCAAGCAGACAAAGTAAGTATTATGAAAAAGGAAAGCAAATCTGTCAGTTGTTGAATAACACTATAGTTTTAAGATCTAACACTGATTTTCTGGAGAATTGCTGGTTTAGATCTTAAACTTGCATGACTGCAAACTACATATCAGCCTGTCCTCTTCAGGATGCATCAGCTTGAGTTCATATACAAGCCAGCTCAGCTTAGAAAGAACTTTCCTTGTTTTAGTTTAGTTATGCTTGATGCATGCTCTTTCTAAGACCAATGTGAATATGGAAAACATACATTTCTTTTTCATAGTCATATTTTAATGCTCTGTAAAGGATGAGAAGTGAAAATGCTCCTCTTGATTCTCATACAGTAACAATTTGTCCTGGGCCTATAACTAGTTCTTCAGAGTCTCCTATTTTGAACTCTCCAATTTATCTGAAAAAAGACTTAAACAATTAAAGACTCAAAGGCAAATGAGCAGATGTCCAGAGGCACAGTGGTTTATCCCTTCAACTTTTATTACTTTTTTAAATGCATTTTATGCTAAGCAGCTCAGGAAAGTAGAGTCATTAAATTGGCTTTTTGGTCTCCTTATGATATATAGGAAATAGCCTCATTTAAGCATTTCTTCCTCATTTCCCACCACCTGAGTCTTCTAAAAAAAAAACCAAACAGTGTGGAGGCAGGCTATCTTTTCATCCTTACTTGAGTGAGAGACACCTGAACTAGTTTAAAACAAATTAAGCTCAGACACCAGAGGTAGTCCTGTGAAAACTGTACACAGGCTATATTTACCTGTTTTCCAAATGAACTGATACTTGCTTTCTTAATTTCCTTCTATCTTCTTGCTATTTTATGGACTTCAACAGTATTGATTTCAGTTTTAATAGTTTGATATATGAGATCTTCACCGTATGCCAATGAAATCCAGAAGACAGACAGAACAAACAACTGACAACTTTGGGCAGGGGAAGAGGATCACAAGAAACTGGTGTGTGATTCTGAGGTCATGGAGATGACACAAAGTGAACCCATCTTTATGCTGGTTTACAAATAAACACTACAACCCTGAAATAACAGTTCATTCACATACGAATAAATAAGACAAAGTTAGGAAATTTGGCTGCCTGTGATCAAGCCAAGTGATGCCACTTCAGAAAAGGCTGATTCAGGTACTTAAAAGTAGTTTTATCTTCCTTCTTTAATTAGCACAGTATTAAACCTGCAGACAACTTTTAAATGTATTAGTGATTTCTCTTTTCAATTATTGGATTATCAGTACCTTACTACTAACACCTGGTATTTATTTCTTTGCCCTATGTTGCTAGGTTTCACAGGATTCCAGGCCTTACACTATAAACGACAGTAGTTATGCCACTACAAATCATTCAGCCTGACATCCCTCTGCTATCAAACAGCATCCATCAGACAGTCCTTGATTTTGTACGCAAATTGAGGTCTTTAAAAAAGACTATGTTAGTGGGGTGCATAGAACAACAAAGTCTTGGTACCTGTGCTGTGGTAAACAAAAAACCCTCCTCAATTCAAGAACTCAAATAGTTTCTGGACAACACTGTGGACAACTGAAACTCTTGTCACTGAAGTCTTCTCAACAGTTGACGGTCTCCACTAATTCTACCTTTACCTGCTGGTGTGGGGGTGGGGAGGAGAAGAGGAAAATATTTTTCCCAAGTAAGTGTCTCTCAGTCATTCATAAAAACTGAAGTTACAGGTGATAAAGTTTTGCAGCTCAAGTTGACCTTCTATTTTCAAGCTATCCCACTGGAAAAAAAAGCTAGAAATATAAATATGAGCATGTTATTTTAAACTGTAATTAAAATACAGGTTATCTGCACTACATTAGTTTCTTTCCTCTTCGTATTTGCTGCCACCACGAGGATTAAAGATATAATGCAACAAATACACGAATTCCTCAAGAAACCATATAGAGAATAACAATTGCAAACCTCTCCCTGGTCAGTCCTACTTTTGGGTTTTTTTAACCCTATTAGAGATCATGGTTCCCCTCTGAAAACCTTGAAAGGATGAAAATAGGGAGAAGTCGGTGACAAGTCAATCAGGGAAACTCTCCAAACTGACAAAGGTGTCCTATGCTTAAGAGTCTACAACTGAGATTCCACACAGCTCTCACTCTTCCTGATGTATTTATATACTGAGGCCCCTTTCCAGCCATCTTAGTGGTCCACATAAGTCAAACAGTTACATAAATTTTGTTATAGAGTCCAGTACCGCCGGCAGCAGTAGCATCACATCATTAACACCATACCATTAAAATGCCATGCTTGCTGTTCTGGTAAACATATCTATTTACAAAATAATAATTAAAAAAGTCTCAAGTAGTCAATTAGTAAGCTTTCTCAATATGTTAAAAGTACAATCCCATTTTATTTTTTTAAATCAGAAGAACAATGTGGTGGTAATTTTAGGGATTATTAGGACAGATAGACTTTTCTTCAAGTATTCAGCTAAATTTTTCCTACTGTATTAAAAAATAGCTTTTAATTATTTTTGGGCACAAGACTATGCCTGCATAAGAACTTTATTTATAGTATTGGTAAAATGATATACACAAATTGAAGTAGCACGTATTGTTCCCAGAGAAGCCAAAAACTTAAAATGACAGCAGTCATTCAGTCATAAAAATATCAAGGTGGATTGTTCCTTTTCCAGCATCTTTAAGGAAATATCACATCACCCTAAATATTTGTGTTTGAACCTTCCTAATTCAAACATCAGGTGTAATATGCTATCCATTCTACATCAGAAAATTGAAAGGTTTATCAGCTTTACTTTTTCCCTTAGAACTTGACATCACTCATTTAGTTTGAGTTAGTTGTATCTCAAAATACAAGCTAAAGCCATGTTCAAAGAAAATCGTTTTGGAAGATTTCACAAACATCCTCATCTCACTGAAGAGCTGTGAGTTCCAAATGTCTGATGTCTGTACTTAATGCGCACACCAGTACTGCAAATGTTAATATCATATTGCTCAAAAACAAATAGCAGGAGCTTATGAGAACACTTTTATTTGGGCCTTCCGCAAGCTCAGCAGATGTGTATATATGGAAAAGTAAATCCAGCAACATTTAAAGTAAATGTGCAGACACCAAAAAAAAAAAAACCCCAAAAAAAAAACTGAAGGGAAGAAGTAAAAGGGAAGGTAAACAAAAGTTTTAGAAGCAGATGTCCAGCTTATCTAGACATACTAAGTTACTTGTCTTTCTGTTAAGTAGCTGCTCTTTCTATTTGTAAATGATGAGAGATCTAAGGTCTAAGGGATGGTAAGAATTTGGATGGAAAAAATAATTGTAAAATAGACAATTCTAATGCCATTTAAGAAATGCTTAGTTCAGCCTATCAGAAGACACAAAGCCTTGTTCAGTTCTGTCACTAAAAACTCAAGACCGTGAAGCAGAACAAACTGCTGACTTGTCTGGAAATCGATGAGAAAGGGTTATCACTACCTGGCAGGGGAGACTTGAGATTGTGCCTGCCATCTTGTATTTGTAACATACCATAGTTGAGATGTCCATCATCACTTTGACATGAATATCTCCTATGGCAGGTCACAACATTTGGTGTAGCCTTAAATGGCTAAAGGAAGCTGCTGTGAAGCTTCAGTTCTTTCCAAGATTATAATCTGTACATAACAAAATTGCTTAGTTGAGTTCCACACTGAGAAGAGGATGTACCCGCTGAACACTGACAGGATTGTTTGATAGAATGATGAACAATTAATGGGAGAAAAAAACCCACCAAATGCACTCAACAGTCAGGTCCGAAACCACCTAACCTCTCCCCTTCTGTGGTTTTGTTTTGTTTTTTTTTTTTTTTTTTTTTTTTTACCAGGGCAATGACAGGCACAGAGGATCATGAATACATAGTCATGTCTTGAAAAGGATAGACATGATTTTAACATCACATCTACCACATCTTGGACAAAAAATTTATTGCAAGACAAAGTTTAACAGATAGGAATCCCTCCGTCTCTAAAAGGTCATTCCTTCAGTGAATTCCACGGCTTGTGATGGTGTAAAGCTCAGATCAAGATAACAGAAGGGAAGCTCAGGCTCTAGCCAGCAGAACAATCTGTTGTCTTGATCAACCGATTTTTTCAACAAGTAAAGATGGTCTCACATCTCTGCCAATGCATACAGCAACCCAGAAGTTGAAGGAAGGCTCAAGCGAAAAGGTGAACACGACTTATGAAAGAGGAATCAGATGCACTTTGAACACTCATCTTGTTTAAGATTACAAAGTTGGTAAGGCTTACTGCTTTAAAAAAAATAGGGTAGTAATAGATTTGAAGAACTTTAGATACTACTATCATTTAAATTTGAACCATTTCCACTAGAAGGTGGAAAAGAGCCACAAAATTAAGGACAGCCACCCATATTCCTTTCTTCCCACATGGCTTCAGGAGCAGCAGTTGCAGAAATGATGATAGGTACATGAAGTGATTTTAAAGCTCTCAATGATTTCAATATCTGTCTTTGAGTAGATTCTCCATAAGAGGTGTTAACTAACAGCACACAAGTTGGGAAATTGAGAGACAAGATGGAAACATTTGAATTGCATGGCTGTTACCTGCAACTCAAGCATCTGTATTGACTGTTAAATTATAACAGAAGTACTGATTCACAATTCTAAACATGCTGTAAGCTTAGAGGGAGTGGGGTGTGGGAAACAAAAGAAAAGTAAATCGCAAGTCGTAATAAACTTTGACAAATATCTTCAGAGCTACTGATTCCATGTCTACAGTTGATCAGTTACCACTAGTGAACTACAAAGTCTGAATGCAACCTGTAGGTGTAGAATATATCTCCACTGAGACAATTTACATTGGTCTTCACAATTACTCTTTTGGTGGCAACAAGTTTATCTGTGACTTGAACTCTTGATGCAGGAGTCAGTCTTCCTCATATAATCTCACAGAATAGCTCAAGAACTATTTAAAGGAGTTATCAATCTGTGAGGATTTCACAGTGAAATACCACCAAGTGCAAGTTTTCAGACTTACGCCTTCACATCTCTGGATCTATGAATATTGCACCTACCTTTCAGATATAACACCACAATGTTCTATCTGCTGCATCTACTGTAACATGGTGTGATCCAGTGCATCTCATTCCATTAAAGTACCCTTTGAGACCACCTGGCCTTCCAAAAGGAACTACTCTCTACTGTTAGTGCTGAGAATGTCCTTCAGATGAGTATTAACTTATATCTGGTAGAAAGTGACTGACTGTCATTCATATGCAAGATGTGGAAATGAATAAAGAACATTCACTAAGCTACATGAAGGTGGCAACTCTTTATTAAGGACCCATCAGGAAGCTAAGAATCTACTTCAACAAGAACTAAAAAACAATGATTACCATTATGAAAATCCCAGACTAGGGTCTTTGCTCTACAGAAGTTTCACCAGAAGATGCTCTTTCATGAGCTGATCTTGGAAATAACCACCATGACCTCCCTCTGTAAGAAAAAAAAAATTAGAAAACCCACCAAGCTGTTTCTAAAATAAAATTAACACAAAATTAAACTTATCTTTCCAAGTTTACTTCCAATTCACAAAAATAAAAAATTAACAGATTTAATTTTGCTGTGGGACAAGCCATGGCAGCCTAACTACAAAATCTTGCTTCATTCAATTCAAAGCAAATGGTAAGTACAAATCAAGGTGATAAGGCAAACAGCAGTAGTACCCGTAAACTGGTGAAATTACTTGAAACTCATGTATGGACAGGCATTTAGCACAGTGAATGTCTCTTGTCTAATAAAGAGGAATCATGGCCTGCCTTTACCACAGAGAGGTTTGCTTCCCTGCACAATTGATTGCACATCAGGTAATGCAAGTGTCTTCATATACAGTGGCACTGTTCTTTATACCTGAACTGGCCAGTAACTGGAATAGAGGATAAAGCTTTGAGTGCTACAAAGAAGTAATTTGTCACTGATGCAGGTCTTCCAGTCTAGTTGCAGCCAAGTCATAGCTTCTTTTGACTACACATCACCTCAGGTAGTCATTTGAATTTCACCTAAATTTATTCCATATTTTTGGGCAAGTCATTGAACTCTTCAAATTCCTCTGGTCTTTCTACAGCAACTGCCAATACCCAGAAGTTACAATAGTCAGAAATGAGCTCTGCAACTCAGTTATTTCTGAATTGCTGACAAAGTTTATCCAACACTGACCCCAGCTTATATAAGATCTCACAGGATTTATTAGTTCAGATATAGCACCACAGATATAAGACAAACACTGAGCAACAGAATAGATGTGGCATCTAGAACAGGATGATAAAATTGTACCACATTTTGAATAGGATTTGGCTGCCAGTTTGTTCCAGTTAAGGAATGCAGGATTTCCAGTCTCCATGGATGACAGCTCACTGAATTATTTGTGAAGTATATTTTTTTATAGTTATGTACATATTCTAGGAAAAATGGCAGATCTAATCATTATACAGAAGCTCTATACTAGACATTGTACCACTAAATAACCATTTTTACTACCAGGGGTGATAAACCAAAGCAGTATTACAGTCTGTCCAAGCTTCAGGTATATCAGGTTACTGATCGCAAGAACAAACTGTTTCTTCATTTTTGTTTAAGTTTCCTACACCCTCCCCCTGCCCCTTCCCCACCCTCCCCGCCACCAAGCATCAGCAGTGAATGACAGGGACAAAGTTGTCCCCTGTAGGAATACAACTGTCCAGCTGTCTAGCCTCAGAGACCTTTGATTGGTGCAGTATGAGACTCCTATTATTCTTTGCTTATCCTCTTGCTCCCAAAGCTGGTTAGATGAAGACTTCAGTTTTCAGAATTTGCAGTAGAGATGCAGTCTAATAATCTTCACAACATGGGACAGTTTTTCTAACACAAGCATGAGATGCAATATAGGCACCAGCATGCTATCTGAGGTGAGGCAAAAGGATAACAACAGTTGCTACATGACACCAGTCTTCACTGGACTAGAAATAGATCACAGACAGGAAAGCCAAGAACAGTAAATTTTTAAGGCATGAAGACTTTCTCATGTTGTCATGACAGAGAACTTGTCTAATCAGCATCTGAGAGACCTAGATCATTAAGCTGGCATTGAGACATTAAAATTGTACCAGAAGGTTCAGTTTCTTTCCAGCTCAGTTTTCACGTCTGGAATGCATGGCCATCAGAGGAGGCCATAAGCTGCAGCATTATCATCATTTCCCCACTCTCAACAGTATTTAATTAGAGGAGCAGTTTTCAGAAATTCTAATAAACATTAATACAATAATTTCAGACATCAAAAGGTACTAGCTTTTTTTACCAGCTCTCTACATTAGTTTTAGAAGTAAACCAGGCTGTAGACTTCTCAGCTATTAACTAAAATTTAGATATGTAAGTTTGAGCACGTTCCACTTCTATCTATATGTATAGGTTCACCTCTTATCTATGGTTCACTCTTAGAAAAATCCATGAGACACTAAGGAACTCTGTATACAGTGCAATAATTATTCCACATTAAAAAAAACCAAAGATGAAGCGCAGTCAACATGTTTTATTCAGTTGCTATTATTTATTCTATATTGTATATTTGGTAAGGTAGGCAAGGACTTCAGGAATATACAAAGTCATGTAATAAGAGTCATGTAATCAAAGACAGCATAACACGTGTTGATATAAAGCACATATACCAAAGTTTGAACAGACACCCTTCATGCTTGAAACGCCTAACCACTGGGTGTGTATTTGACAATTTAGCTATATTTAGAATCAATCCTTACTGATGATTGTAGCTAATCTTAATGATTTTCACCATTTAAGTGATTTCACTAGGTTTTAACCTCTCAGCTTGATGTTTCCATGATGAATACCAATAGATATTTATGATCAGAATGGAAAATTAAAAAAAAACAAGCAACGAACTATTGCTTCCAATATTTTAGGAAGTCTGCTGTTCTGAAATCTATGTCAATTTTTCAGCATCCTGATGCTAAGTCAGAGGTTTGCATACTGCATTTCATGAGCTCCATGAAAGAAACCACATTTTCAGTGTTGAGTATCAGAATAAAAGCTCCCTTAAAAAACTTCAACTATATTTCAAACAAGTTAATTATACCATTACATAAAAACATACTCAATGACTGTAGTAGGTACAAAGTGACAAAACTAAAACAAAAACACACAATACTCTTCTTGATAGAATACATGTATTTAGAGTATGCAACAGAACACACTCTTCCTCAATACTGACCATTTACCTCCGGTTGAAGCTAGTGGAAGACAAAAATCATTCAGTAATTTTGAAGCACATTTGATGACAAGCACCATGTTCAAGTTGAAAAATGAGATGTTCAAAGGTGACATTCATGAAAATTTTCTGTAGTGTCTGTGGGTCTCAACTCTGAGCAGTAAATTCCAGACTGATGACACTTCAGAGTTAAGTTCCTGGGATTCTTGCAGCCACAGCAAGATTTCCTATGCTTTCAATGTAAGTACACCTTGTACATAGTTGTGTGTTACACTTAAAACTTCAGATCTTTACACACTAACACAACTGCTCCTATACCTATTTTTCCTCCTCCACAGTTTACTCTCACAATCTATTTTGGAGCTTCTTTTGAAGAAAATGCATATTTCCTCCACAGGAAGGGTCCCTGAGAAGAGAGTTAATCAAAAGGCTAGAAGACCTGGCTCCAGCCAGAGAATTTATCAGAATACCCACAGAGGAAAGGCTATCCTTTGAAATGCTAAATACATTATCAAGAATATATAAAGGTTAAGAAAGCTTTCAAGCCATAAGGTGCTCTGAAAAAATGTATACACCTGAGGAAAAAAACCAACTGTCTATGACAATAGGATGATGGACTTAGTCAAGTATATTATAAATTGAAACAATTGTTAGTGTGTATTTAGGATAAGATAAAAAAATGAGAGTACACCCATGTGTTCACAGAGATTTAATTCTTCACTCAAATATATCTATTAAGAAGAGAATACAGAACTCTACTTTTATGTTAAAGGTGATGAGTTAGTAAAGAGTTAATTTCCAACAAGTAACATGACAAGCAGTTCTTAAAACAAGTTCTGTCTTTCCTAATTGCTATTAAAAAAAAAATTACCAAAAAGCTGACCTAAACCAAAATTGTGAATTTACTAAGTACTTGGACTTAACAGCTTTACATTTTGAATTGGACTGTTATGGTAAAGATTATTTCAAAATCTGAATAAGTAATTTCCCAGTCATAAACAAAGAAGGCAAAAAGTAACAGGAATCAGCTGATTTGAAAGACAGCATTCATAAGAGGTCTAAGCAACTACCTTGAGGTTGCGCAGAAGACCATGTTGAGCCACAGCCAGTAACAAATAATAAAAAACAAAGGAAACAAAAAACAACATAATGAGATTATTTTTTCTTTCTTCTGCTCTGGTCTGTAGTAGCAGTCACTATTCAATTGACTTAGTATTTCATCTTGACAAAGTGTTTTTTGCTGAAAATATCCCTTTAAATAAGTAGCCTGTATTTCTTTCTGTAAAGGAAAGTAGATGAAATGGACCAAGCAAAATATTGCTATTTCCAAAATACCTCATTAGGTTAATAAAGTTATTTATTTTGCTGGAAATCTTAACAGCACCGTACTCTTCTAGATCATGTGATCCGATCTAGGTTGACCTATTTCTGCAGGGGTGTTGGACTAGATGATCTCTAAAGGTCCCTTCCAACCCTACCATTCTATGATTCTATGATAGAAGATGTGGATAACCAGCCTTGTTTTCTAATGAAAACATTCACCCATAAGTGTCAGGTTATGTCTTTACTTTAACAGCACAAAATGCTCTGTGTGTCAACACAAGTAATTCTTTAAACAGAAATTCTTGCCCTCTTTCTTCACAAGGCAAACTAAACAGGTTTTTTTTTTTTTTTAGTATTTACAGGAGAATTCCTTACAGGAAGAATCCAAGCATGTCCTACAAATCACCACAGATAACATGAAGATGTCAATCACACTTACTGTTACTATATAAAATAATCTCATAGCCTGAGAAAAGAAAGTTTTTTAGGTAAGAGATTCCATTACTTAGATTATACAGTTTGAGAAAAATCATATTCCATCGAGTATGTGAGTGATATCTACCATCCAAGGTCAATGAATCAGTAGTAAGTTATTTGCTTAATTAAAAATAAATATTTGAGGGATACTGATAACAAACACAGTTGATTAAGGCTTATGTCAATATAAGACATTTGATGTTACATATAAGGAGTCCATGTATGCCTGATGCTATTCTGCCAATGATCAATACAATACATTGTAAGTGGGTCAGGAATCAGGTAACAGACGTATTTCAAGAACTAATTGCAAATCATCAACTACTTCAGTATTGCTAACAAGGTCCTCACAAGACCAGTAAACTGGTCAAATAATACTCTTCAATGAGTAACTGCAAGGTCATATTTCTAGAAGTAGCAGAAGTAGAATACATAGATTTTAATAGGCCAGTTTAATAGACCAGGCATAGTATGAATTCCAACCAAACAGAAGCTCAAGTTGGTGAGTGGGACAGTGTGTTCCTCATTCAAAACGGAAATAAGGTTCCAAACAATATCACTGCTTCAACACTTTAAATGAAGAACTTTCTTTTATGAAGATGTAACCAGCTGCATAGATGGTGGTAGTGCAGTGGATGTGGTTTATTTTGATTTCAGTAAAGCATTTGACACCGTCTCCCACAACATCCTCACAACAAAACTGACAAGTGTGGGCTGGATGACCAGGTAGTGAGGTGGATTGTTAACTGAAGGGCAGAAGGCAGAAAGTTGTGATCTCTGAAGGGCAGGGTCTAGTTGGAGCCTGTAGCTAGTGGAGTGCCTCCAGGGTCAGTGCTGGGACTGGTGCTGTTCAATATATTCATTAATGACCTTGATGAGGGAACAGAGGGCACTGTCAGCAAGTTTGCTGATGATATTAAACTGAGAGGAGTGACTGACACACCAGAAGGCTGTGCTGCCACTCAATGAGACCTGGACAGGCTGGAGAGTTGGGCAGAGAGAAATCTACTGAAATTCAACAAGGGCAAGTGTAGAGTCTTACATCTGGGAAAGAATAACCCCATGTACCAGTACAGGCTAGGGGATGAACTCTTAGAGAGTAGTACAGGGGAAAGGGACCTGGGGGTCTTGGTGGACAGCAGGATGAACATGAGCCAGCAATGTACCCTCGTGGCCAAGGCAGCCAATGGCATCCTGGGGTGTATTAGAAGGGTTGTGGTTAGTAGGTCAAGACAGGATCCCTCCCCCTCTACTCTGCCCTCATGAGACCACATCTGGAATATTGTGTCCAGTTCTAGACTCCCCAGTTTAAGAAGGACAAGGAGCTGCTGGAGAGAGTTCAGCACAGGGCCACAAGATGATGAAGGGAGTGGAGCATCTCCCTTATGAGGAAAGGCTGAGGGAGCTGGGGCTGGGGCTCTTTAGCTTGGGGGAGACTGACAACTGATGTTTACAAATGTAATGTTTACAAATGTAAAAGGTGGGTGTCAGGAAGATGGAGCCAGGCTTTTCCTCATTGATGTCCAATGGGCAATGGGTATGAGCTGGAACATAAGAGGTTCCAAAGAAATACAAGGAAGAATTTCTTCACTGTGAGGGTGAAGAAGCACTGGAACAGGCTGTCCAGATAGTTTGTTGAGTCTCCTTGTCTGGTGACATTCAAAACCCACCTGGCTGAGTTCCTGAGTGACCAACTCTAGGTGGTCATGCCCTGACAGGGAGGTTGGACTAAATGATCTTTCAAGGCCCCTTCCAACCCTTAAGACTCTGTGATTCTGCAACATTAATGCTAAAATTCAAGCAACTTATTAATTTAGAGCATGGTGACTACTGGGAAGTAAAATGATTTCTTGGTAACATAGTCAAATGGAAAAAGTTTTACTGGTCACTTCCAGACTTTCTGTCTACTTATTAATAAATTCCTTAAATCTGCTTTACTATGTGGCTGCTTCTCTCATGTTGATGAAACATCTACCAATACTAAAGTCTTTAAAAGTTTAACTTTAGAGATAACTGCATTAGGATATAAAAGGACTGAACAACTCAAGAGATGCTGCATATTTGGTTATTTGGTACTCAGTACTACATTCAAACTGCTTTCTCTGACATAGAATTAAGAGAGATTAATTCAGTATTTCTTTGCACATCATATAAACAGCCAGTTCAAGTAAGTTTCTGATCATGCTTTTACCAGAGATATCAAGATACAGAACACAATAAAAAGCCCCAAGATAATGGCAGAAAATTAATTAAAAGTTTTTATTAAGTAGATTCCTTCTGTCAAAGTGGGGTATTGCAGGGAGGCATTGGATTCACTTTAAATAGGAAGTCAAAGAAGGGCAGAAAAAAAAAAAAAAACAGCCAGAAGGAGAAAATTTTTGCTGCCAAACTCTTTCGGCCATCATTTTTTTTAAGAGAAATAGTACCATTATGTAAAAGCTATATTTCAGTGGCAGTCAGCATTATAGGATGTACTGATATGATGCTGTTTAGGATTGAGAAAGTTAAGTATCTGTTTTGCAGCATACAACCAAAAGGTACTAGAATATCAGGTACTGTAGAACCTTGGCAGGCTGTGCCATTGCTCCTGCAATCAATGCACAAAAACCTGAGAAACTGCAGTATTGAAGTGAATGGTACCAGGTACTAACATATGCTTGTTCTTAAGAACTGTACAGAGATGCAGAACAAGTATGCTTGTTTGGAGCATCAGACTCCCTGTTTCCAACTCCTGAAGCTGATTGACCAGGAGCACTACCAATGGTACTGGGCATAGCATGAAGCAGCATGACAGCCAGTCCCATCTCACCTCTGTCCACCCCATTAATCCTTCTGTAACATAGTAATCTGAAAGGCTGTTTGACATTTTATTGTATTGCTTTAACTTTTTCTGACACATTAGAAAGTATTACTCTGTCTCTTGTAGATAGACCACATATCTAAATCCCTTTTAACTAGGCAAGGACTATTGTCAAATGGTCTTTGGAGTGCGTTACTCTTCAGATGATCCTTTCCCACAGGCAATTATAAGCAACTTCAAGTATCAAGAAACTATTATCTCCTTTTCAGGCTTTCCATGAAACAATATTCCTTCCACCTCTGGTAGTTCAAAGACATAGCTGACATATACTTGGAGCCAGAACTCACAGAAGAGAGTTCTGCATATTACAAGCCAAACACCACTGTAGGCATTTTTGTTCTCTTTTGGCTTCTCTGATGAGTCAATATCGTCACCTCTCTATATGTGTTAAGAGGCAGAAGGCCCTAAGAGTGAATACATTGACTCCTTAAATACTGCTGTAGTTTCCCCCATGTAAAAAAGAACCAAAATCCAACAACAAATGAACAAAAAAACCCCCAACAATATACCAACTGTACTCTTTCAGTATTAATCAGGTTAGAAAGACACTACTGAACAAACAAATCATATCTGGTAGAATGGAAAAACCTGAGAGAAGCAGCAATGGAATTTGGAACAACAGCCATACTGTAGGCGCACCTGGAAACTCACAGAAGCAACTAAGGGATTGCTACCTCTCCTGATCTGAAAGCAAGACATCAGGAAGCAGTAAAAGCACAACTCTACTGCTTATGTATCAGTCTCCCTTTAAGGGAAGTTAAAGGTGTAAGAGCACTCAAGAATCACATAAAATGTAAGGCTGTTCAAAATATTTTTAAAAGTAAGAAAAATGAAGAAAAATTCCAAAAGCTTGTATTCCTCTCCCAGTGCTATTACATTTATAGGGGAAGTCCAGGTCAATATGAAGTTCAGTTCTATTAAACAAACATCAGAACATGTATGAAAGAAGGGTTGTTTGTTTGTTGTTTGGTTGGTTTTTGTGCTTTGCCCCTTCCTCAAAGTGGGAAAAAATAAGGAACTTGATTTAACATTTTGAAAGAAAATCTGTCAAAGGAAGACCAACCATTCAATCTGAACCAGAATTACTGTCTTGAATGGCTAGTGTTCTGCACTAAGCCACCCTCACAAGTCAGTAGAACCAATAAATAGAAGTCTCTGAGAGTCATCTAAAAAAATAATCTCTGAAAGTAACAACCAAGCTTTAATGTA
Organism: Colius striatus; assembly: GCF_028858725.1. Lineage (NCBI taxonomy): Eukaryota > Metazoa > Chordata > Aves > Coliiformes > Coliidae > Colius > Colius striatus. The sequence goes on from NC_084762.1 coordinate 42,377,076, forward strand.
GTTTTTCTGCTTGTTTATATGTGACTAGGTTGTATAGCATCACATATCGAAGTGTCATAGCATACAAGTTTCTTAAGCAGAGCCGAAGCATAAAAACTTACCTTGTGCATATTAAGGATTTTTTTTTCTTTGTTCCATTTTTAACATTAGGCAATGAAATGATTTGGGGGGAAACACACAAGTTAAAGATATAAATACCTTCCACAGCATCTTGCCATTTCAAAGCTAAAAGACTGTTTAAAAAAAAAAAAAAAACAAAAAACCCTCCAACTCTTTAATCATAACTCTGCAGATTATGAACCTGTTATTTCTTCACATGTCCTTTATAAAAGAAATATTCTTCTGCATCTTAGGTTTATAGTTTGGGTAAGAACATAAAAAATGCTGTTTGTCTTTCCAAATGCTGGCATACATTAGAAACATTAAATAGCTTGTTCATATCTCTCAGAGAACGAATTAGACAAGTACAGCAAGCTCAGAATAGGCAGAAGATAACACTACACATCTATTCTGTAATTCAAATGTCCAATGAGCCAAAGGTCAAAGGATGAAAAACTCCAATCTTGTCATGGAATCCACTAGACTTGTCCTGTTCTTATGAAGCTTTAAAGCCCATGAAATACATCAGGATATAATACAACCACATACTCTTGAAGGCTGGCTTAACTCACCTAAACTCTTCACGGTGATCTGCTATGTTTTACAACATCAGTGGTTGTGTGTTCATATGCACAGAAGACATGTCTGTGTGCATATCTGAAAAATTATCTGTAACACAGAACTGTTCTTCAATCAACATGAATTCAAATATATGAAATATGAATGAGTGCTCTTAGGGGGGAAAAAAAAAAAAGTGCAATTTGCTTCTGTTCTATCTTAGTCCTCCACATGTGAGGCATTCTAGAGAACAAAGATGATTACTAAGAAGGTACTGCCTAACACCATGCAGTGCACTCTGCTTCAAGATCCAGAAAGACTAAGTCACCATAATTAAGAGAATTGCAGCATAACAGAGTTGGTAATGTCTCCAGCAACACTGACAACAGTTTTCAATAAAAGATTAAGTTGCTTAATTACATTACACTTGCACAGAAGAACACAGATTCATGATCATTCACATTTTTGGCAGTTTAACATAGTCTTAATTCTATCCAATTTAATCCACATATGTAAAATTAAATACAAAGTATATTAACACTTACAAAAAAGTATATATTTTCAAATAATTAATAATAGATAGGGAATAAAGAAATAATATGCACAGAGAATGAGGACTCAGTTTATTGTCAGGTTTTATTACAGATGTTTTTCAGTCTGGTACTTATCTCCATTCAATACGCTAACTCAAATCAAGGAATACTCTCTTTTGTCGCAGCTTTTGAAGACCAACTAGGTTTGAAATGATTGCTGAGAAGAGCCTCTTTTTTTTTGCCCTTTATAGGAATGAAATCTTCTTAAAAAAAAATGTCAAAATTGCATTGCCTATCATGGAGAAAGTGAAAGACTTTAATTTTTTAAGCTTATTTTAAATACTTCGGGGAAAAAAAAAGCTTTATATTTTCAAATAGCTTTATAAGCTTCAAAACTCATGTTACTCCCATGTGACACAAATTCTTGGCTAAAATAAAGATAACAACATAGAATTTAAAATACAACCAGGACTTACTACTATAACAATGTTTTGGGAAAGAATGACTTATTGTTCCTGAAACCTAACATTACTTTTAAATGTAAATGAAATTTTCATTTAAATGGAAATTACAGTAAATATTTCCCTAAGTTTGTACAGTTTCACTGTGTCAAATATGCTAAAATGGAAAAAAATTATCAGTAGCTATAGTGTGGGATTTAAGTTGTCTCATAAGATTCAGTTAAGGAATGCCAATAGGTTGGCAAGGTAGGAAGTATGGAGTGCAAGGCTGGGCAGTGGAAAGGGATGAAAACGGGAATACACTTTCAAAGGGTATGTCTTCTAAACTGGAGGGGGGAAAAAGGCATTGGGAAAGGGAAAACAATGGGGAAATCCAGATGTTTTACATACTCTTTAAAATTTCTGCAGTTGAGAAGTTATAATGGTAATGGGAAGAGAACACATCCTTGCACAGAAGTTGGAGCCTCCAAGTACTGCTACACATCATATGCACATACACATCATATAAGGAAGAAAAAATCCACATTTTTCTTCCTTAACTATTAAGTGAATAAAAAATAAGCAAAATCAATCAAAGAACAGAAATCAGTTAAAAAAGCTAAATATGGGATAGATGCAATTCAGTTGTAATCTATGGAATAAAGGAAAGCTAAGTGTGGTAAAACAGGGATCACTCTCAGTACCCTTAAAAACACCCCCAAAGTTCAGAACTAATTCCAACTCATCCTGATGACTTCTGCCTACTGGTTTTCTCATCTACAAGGAGTGCATATACACTTCAATATGATGGTGTAAGTTACAACAAAACATTCTATGAAAACCAGAAGAGCATTTGGAAAGACATGCAAATGATGCAAAGGATTAGAGATTATAAAACCCATTTACTTTATTACATTGGACAGTATTTGCAGACCATTATCTCAAAGTCCTGAAAATATCTGTTCTTACCACTACCTACATGTTAGAACTACCTGTCTGTAGGGATCCTAAATCTCTCAGTATAAATCAACAAATCTTTAGATTATACAGGATGAAACGCAACAGTGCAACACCCTGGAACACAGCAGGCACTCAGTTACAGACCGGGAGGGAATCACCTCTGGTAGTAGCAGAACAACATCCCAAGCACACAATCTTATGCAGGCATGGGGGGGGGTGGAAAATCAGCACATCAAGCTGAACTAATTTCACATATATTTATCAATGAACATGAGTTGGCACTATATAAAAGTTAAAGTTATTTTAGAAAAAGATTTAAAGTTTAATTTTAATACTTCAAATTGGATTTGGGATTATAAACTTAAAGATCCACTGATTCATCAACAACAGACTGGATTTTTTGTCTAAAAAGCAGAAATCCTTTTTGCAACACAATTTAGTTCTGACAATGGTCAACAAGTATGTAGTTAAGAAAATAAAACCATAGTAAAGAAATACTTCTGTTACACATCACTGAGCTTTCAGGGATCTGCTATTTAGGAACTTCCTGAGCTTGACAAAGCACCTTTGCATTTGATATCTGCGAATTCAGAGGAGGTACATTTCTTTGTATAATTTACACATTTTTGTCTATAAACAATCACATCTGAATTTCACTATCAGCTCAGTACTTCAATATCATGTAAGCAGCTATACAGTACATATCAAATGAAGAAAATTACAATTTTCCTCTCCCTCCATCCCTATATCATCACTTTTGGTTTCTGTTATACAGAAAAGCTTTTACTCCAAGCACTTTCAGTTTCAGTTTAGGAGGGAAGTGCAAAAGAATGAGTTCTACTTGAGAAAGTCATTTAAAGTTAGGACAGCAACCAGGAGCCAGTGGAAACACACAAAAAAAAAACCAAACAAACAAGAGCCAGAGGAAGCTAGAAGACAACAGCTATCTAGGAAAATAAATAATAAAAAAATATCTATGGCTTACTTCAACAGTACATGAGCCTTAATTATACCACAATGGCTAGCTGATCCACCTTCACCCCACTTACTCCCAAAACAGTTTAAAATGCAGGTTTAGAAATAAGTATTTAAATTGCTGCTACAAAGTGATTTGTACTGTTTGTACAACTTCTAGGAAATCAGCAGCTAAAACAGCCTCATAGAAAGGACTGTTTGCAGTTCTCTGGGGAAAAAAAAAAGACCAAGAGCAAAACCAAAGCTACAAGATTCTGACCAAATTCTGTAAATCCGTGCAATAAATACATATGCTTAAAAAAAATCCTCATCTCAGAGTTAGCAAAAGCATGCCAAGAATACTGCACAGATTCTTTTCTATGCGAAAATGCAAATAATACAGTGCAGAATCATCAATTCAAGGTTTCCAGTCCTTTCACCACTTTTTAAAGAGAACATTAAACAAGAAACAGACAGTTGTGGTGAACACCAAGTTTCCATTTCATGTGGGTTCATCATCTTGCAGAAGAAAAATTAAACAAACCCAAACTGTGTTTGCTGTTATTCCAGTACATCAGTAAAGCCTTTGCATCATAAATACGGCCACCTGATCCAGATACACCTATTCATGAGGGAGGCACACACAAAGGGCTGATCTTGAGGATTTATTGCACATTCACCTCCCTTTTTCCCAATTAATGATTATGGCAAAACACCTCGTTTCCAAATGTCAGTTAGAGAGAATGGTCAAAACATCACGTGCAGCACAAGACATTAGTTGGAGGGAAGCTGTGCCAGGCAACAACATGTTCATATGCAGCCATTTACCAACATACAGTAAAAAAAGCGTCTTTTAGACTTCTTATTTTGGTAGCTTATATGCACATCTCATCACAAAGTTGATTGTTTTCATTTGACATAAGGAGAATTAGTGTGCTTTTAGGGAAAGGTCAAACATTTATAAAAGCTTTTCTCTTAAACACACTACTTAGAGGCTCTAGAGATCATTAGTGTTCTTACACTAATCCATTTATTTGCATATCTTTTGCTATCTAGTAGTAGTTCCCTAAAATATACAGTGCACTTTCCTCTAAAATTTTGGTAGTATCTTCTAAGCTTGCCCCAGTTCATGTACAAGACATACAAGGACAAACCAACATGAAGCTATTATTTACAAACTTGTATTTAAGAAACAAACAAAGCTGACACTAACGCTATTGCTCAACTTGGTTTACTCTGTGATGGTGCTCTGCTGTCACTGTATTCACCATTTCCCCTCCGTTATGCATTTCCTCCATGTTGATCTACAAAAAAAAAAAAAAATCTTCCTCTCTCTAGCAAAGGTATGCTTTTTAGGTTCACTCTGCCAGGAAGACCTTAGAGACAAGGATCAAGTTATTTACCACTAGACAGGCTATAAAGTGTCAAGCTGATAATATTCTTCATTCTAAACGACCTTTGTGTACATCCCAAATCTCTTCCTCTGTGCAAGACTGGAAATAATTACCTTGTGCAATGCAATTTTGCTTTACTCTTTTTCTGACACATAAACCTTTCCTCATTCTAAATATTTTCTTCTTATCCAGAGCAGCATTTCCACTTCTTTGCAAACAGCAATGTGAAGCACCTGCAGCACTCCCTACATCCAAATCAAACATTTATGTTGGGTCCTGAACAGCCAGGGCTGAAACAATAATCCAGCATTTCCTCCCCACGATAGAGAGATCAAGAGAGTGTCTTCTAATTACGACACAGATTTAATACAAAATTCAATGCAGAGAGTCTTACAAGTGTTGAGTTTTTCAGGGTGCCAAGGGTCAGACAGAGTTTATTTTTCAAACTGCATTGCTTCTGAACAGATGTTTACTGCTGTGATTTACTAGGACAACCACCCATATTATAGATTACATGTATTACCTATTTGTAAGGATTCTTTTGTTCAAGCAAACTACATCACTCTAGAGGAAGGCCACCAACCAGTATCTTTGCCATCTTGTAACCACAGTGGTCACAGCACACTATATCAAGAGATTACAGGAAGAAAAACCTTTTAAAAATGGAATATCTAATATTTTATAGTTAAATGATGTAACAGTTCAAATGTTGGAAGAAATATTTTACAGAGAATACTATGTAGGAATTATATCTTCTTCCTCTTTCCTTTTACTGGCTTCACTGGTATTCTACGGGCTAGTATTTTATGGGAAACAAAGCCCATGATTTGGGTTTTTAGAATTGGAGCGCTACAGCTCTGGTAAACATTGCTTATACCTCTTGTGCAGTGCTGTACTTCATATTGTCTCTTCCCCTCACCCACCAACAGGAATGAAGAAATCCAGTAACATGGAAAAACAGCTTTATAAAGACAACCCAAAATCTGAAGTGCACATAGATAACCAAGAAAACTCCATACCACGCAACTTTATGAAAACATGTAAACCAAGCAAATGCAAAAGCAAATCAGTATTTCCACACTAACAAAACAACAGAGATTTAGGACCAGAGCTAAGATGCCAAATAAGCCCTCTGCTCAGACCATAAAAAAAAGCCCTGCAGTATGACTGTTCTGTTTCCTGCAGGAAATGAGATGCTTGTATTAGATACCCCTGTGGTTTTCATACTGTAAATGTATCAGCTGGTACAAATCCTCTGGAGACGACTGTTAACTAATGCTTAGAAAGAGCAGTGGCAATAGCAGACTGCACGCAGCACCTCAGGGAAGATGGGACAAAAGCTGACAAGTCATCCCTAAAAAAAAAAAATATAAGGGCCAACAGCTGAAGAACCCATCTTGTACTAGATGAGAAGTCTGTGAGGAATAAATATACCTACACCCCCTTATTTTCCTTTACACCGTCCACTATTGCTTTAAGTAAGAAGCCTATTGCTCATCAGCACTCCTCTCATTTAGGAGGCACAACCCCGTAGTACCGTTTCTCATTAAACCATTCCTGGTTACACGCAGCAGAGGAGGATCGCCCACAGGCCACGCGTATCTTAAGCACGACCTTCTTTCCCCCCTTCTTTCTACTGTTGGGTTTTATTTAACGTTTCCGAGTTGGCCGGGTGGTAAGACAACTTCTGACCAAGGCAGCGCCCTCGGGGCAATGGAAGCACCCACTCCCCCGGCCCGGGGTCGGCTACTCTTCCCGCAAGACTCCGCTGCTCCCCCAGCCGCATCGCTCCCACCCGGCGGGCTGGGTGGAGCCGCTCGCCCTCGCAGGACAAGCGCCGATCGCGTTCTCCATTGCAAAACCACTGCCAGGGCCGGAATGGGGAGGAGAGAACAGGGGGAGGAGGAAGAGAAAAGAAGGTGTAGACCTGTCTGGGGGAGAGCCCGGGGACGAACACGACGGGTAGCTGTAGGGCAGAGTCGCCAAGGGAGGGTGACGCGGGGAGACAAAGGAGGGATAGAAGGCGCCCAAGGAAAACAGGGAAAACCAGGGAGGGGGCGCTGGCGGGGACCCCCGCGGGGCACCTGCCCGCCCCGGCACCCGCCCCGCACGCACACACACACACACATACCCAGCAGCAGCAGGCGGTGCGTCTGCTTGTACTCCCGCTTCTGCTCCTTGAGCGCCCGGTCGATGCTCTTGCTGACTTTCCTCGCCTCCTTCTCCGCCTCCCGCTCCTCCAGGCGCAGCTTCTCCCATGGTCTCTGCAGCGCCGGCGGCTGATGCAGCGCCTGCTGCCGCGCCGTCTTCCCTCCGCCGCCGGGGCCGCCGGCCTTGGTCAGCGGCAGCCGCTCGGGGGCCGCCCCGTTACCGCCGCCGTTTTGCAGTAGCAGTGGCGGCCCGTCCGCCTCGCCGCTGGGCTTACCGCCGGGCCGGAGCGGGGCGCCGACAGGCTGCGGCTGCGGGGCGGCGTGAAGCTCCGCCGGTGCTTCGGGCTCCGAGGCGGCGCCGGCGCTGGAGATGGAGCCTCCGCCACCGCCGGCGTCGCCGAAGAGCCGTGGGCGCAGGCTGTAGCAGAGCCCCATGGCTCGGTGCCCCCGCCAGGGACGGGCTCTGGCGCGGCGGGACTGGCCTCAGCGCTTCCCGCCGGCCTTACACGCCGAGGAGGCGGCGGCGGGCGGGGAGGGGGCGCCGCGGAGCCCCTCACGGTCCCGCTGGGCCATCTTGCATTTTCCTCCCCGGGCGGCGGCAACGGTTCCTCAGCGCCGATCACCTGACACCGAGCTGCCACCGCCGGGTCCACCTTACCGTAAATACCCCAGCGCCAGCCCACCGCGCAGCGCCGGGCGCCGGCGGGGGAAGGGCGGGGGCGCGCCGCCCGCGCCTCCACACAGGCGCACACACGTTCGCAGCTCCCCCCGCCCCCCTCCCCCTTCCCACCCATCAACCATCTCACGCCACCCGGCCCGACGCCCGCGTACGGGCAGGGAGATCCTCACCCGTGTCACCACCCAACCTCCTTGTTTCCTTCCCCACGGAAGGGCCACTGGGCTGCCCGTGTGAGCCCCGGGAGCCGTACACACAGCTACCGGGGGTGCGGCGGCGGCTGCTTTCTGAGGGGCGACCTTAGAGAGGCCTTAAGCCCCTGACGGCCAGACTCTACCCCCGGCATCCTCGGGGAGAAGCCAAGGCCTAGGAACAGAGAGGGACCCCTCAGGGTAACAGCGGCGCGGGGAGAGGCCAGGACAGCCTCTGCCAGCCTCGCATCCTCGCCGCTACAGCACGGTTTTCAGCCCGTGTACATACGCGCAGCTTCTCGCCCCCACGCTGACTAACGGTGCCGTGGGAGGAAGGCTTCGGGCGCGACGATAGGAGAAAATGATAGGCGGTGTTTGGGTTTGCTCGCTCTCAGTCAGCGTTGGCAGTAGTAGTACTCTGGCAGCGTGCTGCTGTGGGCCGTGGAGGGAAGGCTGGTGCTTGAAGTCAGCCAGTTCAAAGGCATGGCAGTCCTCCTCATCTGAAGTCCTGGACAAATTCAGGTTACTCCAATTGTGTCTTGAATGCACTCTACTTCTGCTTCATCTGTCTCCACGTTCTTCATAATCTCAGCAGTTTTTCTACTGCAATATTTTGTAATGTCTGTTTTGAGGGGCACATGGCTACTGTGTGAAACTGTGTCTCTAAATCTTAAAGGTTGTATGCTCACTGTTATGATTTATGTATACTTTAGCATAATTTAGGCTCTCTTACTCCAGTAACGTGAACTGCATTCACAAACATCTTTATTCACGCAGCCTCTTTTTGGATTCTGTAATAACCCTGTCATATTAGGTCATTATTTTTTTTTCCAGTGACCAACATTATATTAATAGATGCTACTATGGAGAGAGGTACAACTCCTATAGTTTATGATGAACACATTATAGCAAATTTGTCACAATTTTTAGCTTCTGGATATGGAAACAGAATTGGTTTTGTGACAGGTCTATTCATGTCAGATGATTTAGTCAATGTCCTCTAAAATACATGTTTACCAAGCAGTGAGTTGTGTGTTAACATTCATTGGAAAAAAACCCCTCCTACGTTAGCACAAAATGAATAGATGCCTTTTAACTGAAAGCATCAACTGTCTGTGATTGCACCACACAAAGGAAATTTTGCCAGTGAAAATATAAGCAGAATTCAGCACACTGTAGACATTGTTCTCTGATACCCTTCAAAATGCTTACCATTTGGACAGACGCCTTAACTCTGAGAAGAGCATCCAATAGCTGTTGCTTCTATTATATGTTTTAATACATAATGATACAGTGTCCTGCTTGCAATCTTCTTGCAAAACATGTAAGTGGTTACATCACAGCAGAGGATATTTCACCACTGTTGCACTGCTGCTGTGTCTTGACTGTAAGTTTTTATGGACCAGAAGGATATACCATCTCTTAGATTGTTAGTGAGAGATTTCAACCTTCAGCTGAAAACAGAACAGGAATTTGGGTAAGTAGACTCTAAATATTCAATCTGGACCCAATAGCCAGGATTCTGGGATTAGTGGCTATACACTTTTCAGTGTAATTGGATCACCGAGGAGAATTTGCTACCCATCCAACAGTGCAATAAAAACCATGAAAACAAAACCGAACCCAAAGCAGTGGTGAAAGTTAGGGAGTTAATATTTGGGCCCAAATGTCAACGTGGTAATTTGATTTTGTGAAGGTGGTTCTTAGAGCTCAGTGCAGACAATAATGTTTGCAGAATCATCAGCTGATTTCTAAACAGTATCTGACCATAATCTGACCAAATTATTTCAAGCACTCTTAAGAAAGTGCTCCTGGGCATGTACAGTGTATGCTCCATGAGTAGTGGGGAAAGTAAATGATATATTCAGGGTTACAGAGGAGACCTGTCAGAATGTGTACTGTAAAATGCTGTGTTTTTTACATAATTTTGAGATAGCAGCCAATGTAATAACTATAGATGGGTAGCATCCTCGAAAAACAGGCCACTCAGCCAAACACTAATATAGATACTTTACCTTGCAAAATATCAAAGTATGTTTGGTCCACTGAAAAATCCTTCAGTGACTTACAAGAGCGAATTTTGTCTTAAGGGAGAACTATTCTTACTTTTTCTTTTTTTTTTCTTTACTTCTAATAAAGAATAATAAACAGCCTGTCTTCTTTCTTCTCCCCTAGGAAAAGTGTTCAGCACTGCTTCCAAGTCACTGTGGACTGGGATTTAAAAAAATTTAAAAGCAGTATGATGCAGTTTTCCAGTCTGAATACTCCTTGGAGAATAACGTTCATTATTTTCTGAGGTTAGTTATCCTTAACAGAGCTTAATGATTGGCTTCGTTTTTCACTAGCACTTAATTACCAATCATTCTCATTATGTTAAATGAAATCAGAATCAGAGAACACCCCAGGGCTGTTCTATGGAGAAGAGAACCTGAAAAGGATCCCTCAAAAGATATCTGGTCCAACCCTTCATGGGAAAGTTAGCCTAGATTGTCTAACACCTTGTACAATCACATCTTGGACATCTCCAGTGATGGGGACTCTACAATCGCTGGATGATGATTGATCTACCAGAGATTGTTCCAGCAAATGATTGCTCTTACTGTAAAAAAATGTCTTTCTTATATTGAGATGAGACCTTTCCTGGTGCAGCTTGCCCTCATGGCCCCTGGTCTTCTCCATGTGAGTCCTTGTGACTCTCCTCCATCCTGTTTGTAGCTGCTTTTTAAGGAGGAATACTGTGATGATATCCCTTTTGAGCCTTTTTTTTTTTCAGGGAGAAGGTCCCTGGATCCCCAGGGAGAAGAGATTTAATTCCTCCAATCTCCTCATGGGGCAGCCAGCCCTTTGATTATCTTTGTGGCATTCCTTTGGACCTTCTCCAGTTTATCCATGTCTTTTTTGAATTGTGGGGGACGATTAATGAATATATACATATATACATATATATATATATATATATGTATGTATGTATGTATGTAGTTAGATCTGAACTTGAAGTAAACCACTTTAAACTACTTTTTGTTTCTTGCTTCCAATGTATATATAGTTCCACCTGAGAAACAAGTAGACATGGTTTCCAGTAGTATGCAGCAGCTGTGTATGTCCACAAGATGGCTCTACTTCAAGGTGTAATATAATTCTAGTAAATAAATCTGTAAATATTTTTCTTATGAAGAAGCATCTTGACCATTTCTTAAAAAGGAATGACTTTTATGCATTTCTTGAACACTCCTATGAAAATAATTTGTATTATTTCTTTCTGGTTTTATAACAATTTTGTTTTAACTATAGTTTCCTATGCTACATAGCTTTTTGAGTTTCATACAGTGTTCCAAGTTTTAAACAATAGGTAGGTGTGATCAAACTCAAATGTGGTAACTGCAGTTGCCTTAAAAATGTAACTGTGTGGGAATTAAAGAGACTCCAGTTAAATGGATCTGCAAGAAATTTGATAAGGCAAGAATTGGAAAGGCGAGAAATTTTCCTGGGGCTTGACATTTGTTTATCTTCTTGTAGAAGGAAAAAACCCAACCAAACATTAAAATATGTGCTGTGACAAACACTAGATATTTTCAAGACTCCTATTGAGGTTAATTTTCCTCATAAATAAAGGGTTTAGGATGCACTCAGCTTCCATCAGATGATGAACATCTCTTATCTTCTTTTACAAACGCTTTTTGAAAAACTGCTTGCTTCTTGTGGGATGAATACTATTATTTTTGTTCTTAAGGTTTATAATAAGCACTAAACTGTGTACATGGTACTGCCCTACTGTATCATTGCTTGTATATAGGGAAAGGAAAACAATGTTCTTTGATAGATGCTTTGCTTCCTAAAGCCTGAGTTCTGTGTTATTGATAAAAAGCCTATCATTAAGCACAGTTACCTCAACAAATCTTCTCTATGTGAAATGTACAGAAATGAGGAGTATCGTGACCTTCTGCAAATCTCAGAAAGTCCAAAAGACAGAAGACCAGAAGACTACTGTATCTTCTCTGTTGGTCTTCTTTTTGAGAAATACCCTAAACCTGCAGTGTAGTTTCCTTGTGACATGAAAAGCTACACAAGTGTATAAATATGGTGATTTTTGTATTGTGTGTGAATACACTGCCTACCTTTCCTCTCCGAGAGCCTTACAGGACACTCCAGGATTTAGAACTTCTCTATCCTAAAGTCTTTCCTTCCCAACATCAGCTCCAGAGCTGTGATCCCCAGGAGGAAAAATTACCTTCACAATTTACCTTGATATTAGTAATTTAAATACTAGTGATTTCAGGAGACAATTTTAACTGTTAAATCAGTGCAGTCACCTAATACTCACTGTGGAAATCTAGACCTGTAGAAATCTTGGGTAGATGAAGCCCATAAATTATTTTAAGCTCATTCATTGAAGCTTTGGGTTAGTTTCACTGATAGATCAGGAAATAAAAAAAATAGATACATAAATTATTGTGTGCTGGAGTGAGTCCTTCCAGCTTCTCTATTACACACACACTCACACATGCACATGCACACACACACACACACACACACACACACACTCTCTCTCTCTCTCTCCCTTATGCCTTTCTTTTCGCAGAACAACCTTAACCACAAATTTTATATGCCACATTCAAATCTAGTTTTATCAAATCATCTCTCACTCATCACCATGGTATTTTTTTTTTTGCACCTTGTCATATCTGAGCATGATAGCAGTGAAGCAATTTTCCACTTCTTTTTGGAGAGCTTCTTTCATATAAATACTGTAAACAATTTGGCATCTCTTATAGCAGGATTTTAGTTTGTTACTAATGACAAAAGAAAAAGGGATTTAGGTTTGTTGAAAGTGGGGCCATTACTGCCCTCTGTATTAAAGTTCCCATTATTGGACTCTATTTTACTTTGCTTAAAACTGTACAAAATGAGATTTGGGCTAAATTTTACCTGCTGAAGTCTGTTTTGACCTGAATGTTCATGTTTGTTTTAACTTCCAAAATACCTCAGCCATTTTCACAGAGTTTAATGAAAAACGTGCTGTTGCAATGTAATATGTTTATGTTGTTGACTTTCAGAGGACTAATAGTTTGTCATTCTTTCATCAGTCATGATAGAAATTTTTTGCTTTAAGAGAAGTGATTACTAGTATATGGAAGACATTTTAAGCAATGTCAGAGTAGACAAGATTAAGGGAATTTACTGCAAGTACCAAAATAAGATAAAGTAGGTCAGCTTGCTTGAAAACTGGGTTCTGAGCAAATGAAGTAAGAAAACAGTTAGAAAAAGATTTAAAATGCAAATTGTGGGATAAGGAAATTTTTTGTGGTACTGTATAAAACAGGGAAGGGTAAAAGCAAAACAAACAGGAGTTTTTGTATGCTTAGCAATGTTAGCTGATAACATAATGCCCTATTGTCACAGGCATTACTGTTGATTTCTTTGTAGCCTCTAGTTTGTAGCGACCTCTCTGAAGGAATTTGAATAATAAACTTAGGAGGCTCCCAGTGATCTCTTTTAACTGTTTTTGTAATGATTTCTTTAAAAAAAATCTGTTGAGCCATGTTTGAATCAGAGGTTTGTAGTATTTTTTTGTGTTGTGACTGTGGTTTTGCTCTGAGAAAATCTGACCAAATTTTAACATTTAAAAAACTGTGACTTGCACAGTCTGAAACATAGCATTCTTCTACAATGAGGGACGGTCCTACTTGTTACCTACCTGATCTAGGCAGAGAGGAAGGACATGGCTTCAGGAATACTTCTATTAAAAGACTCTGATCCTATTTGGCATGTGAATAATGTATGTATCTATTGCTTACCACGTTTCTTTTAAGTCAGGGAAGCGTGCTTTATCTGTGCAACCTCAATTCATTTTCATATAAATATTCATCGTGATGCAGTCTTCAACTTCACACAAACAACTTCTCCAGACTAAGCTGTTTGTTTTGGGGACTCACTGCTCTTGATGTGAACAGCCAGCAGAGCTGTAAACGGAGTCTCATCTAGCTATAGAGACTTCTGGAACCTTCTGTATAATTGCACAAAATCTTTTCTTTTAGAAGAGATTTTTAGACTAGTGCTTTAATGCAAAAACTAAAGTAAAGCAAGAGAAAAGAAAACTGAGATGAGCCGATACATAAATGGAGATCATTATACAAACTTAACTTTCATTTTAATACCAAACAAATAATTATTTAAATTTCAACTGAAAAATCAGCCTAAACAATGTATTGAAGAATAGAATAGTAGGAAAATCTTATTTGGAAGGAAACTCTGGCTATCATAGTTAAAACATGTGTTTTGGAGACTAAGAAAACAAATAAAGAACATATAAGGAGGAATAGACAATAAAATTTGTTTAATAAAAGATTTTCTACAAAGCATTTTGTTTTCAGTGAGAACTGATAGAATTGTTAAAAGCAGAATATTCAATAAAAAATTAAGTGAGACTAAATCAGGATTAACAGTTTCTTCCAAGACTAACTGCTTAACAGGGCTGAAATAGCTTACACTAGAGAAACCAATGAAAATAGGAAACAATGAATCAATGCTTGTTGTAGAAATCAAGGAGAGAGGGCATGAAGGAATATTAAGAGAAGAGCAGCACTATAAAAATATGTAGAAATGATGTTTGTGTTAGGATAGAAGTACTGAAGTAGTTAGTTTTAACAGATGATGAGATCAATGTTCATGGGTTTTTATGACTAGCAAAATTAATTATTTCTTTTTACTGAGAAATCTGCTCAACAGTGGAAACCCCAGAGCAATTTTTATAACTGTTATAATAATTTCTTAGTCCTGTGTTTTCTAGATTCCCAGTACTAATTTAATTTAATTGATCTGTGCATTAACGTGGAAGTTTTCCCATTCCTTTTCCCCTATGTCTTACTCTTTTTCATTTCTTGATTCATTATCAAGGAAATAAAATTAGGCATGTGAATTCTCAGCAGCCTTCTCACACTTCTCAGTATTGGCACAGAAGAGAAGTTTGAATACCTTAAGACGCATGGCCTCTTATGCATTTCTCATTACTGGTGTGGGACTGTCCCTTTCAAGCAGCTTTATGCCAAATCCAAAATCTAGACTGATACAAGCCTTCCTTTCCTCACAGAATATAAACAGAGAGAATCATCTGCTTTCCTCCTCTTCTGCTTTTCACTACTTTTCAGCCTTCATTTATTTCTTTGAATAGAAATACCAGGCAACTTTCAAGAATACAAATATGTTTAAAGTCAAAGTACTACTAAAAATAGGCTGTAACTTGTCATACTGTCGTGTTAATCCTCTACACATGCCTGCTTGTTCCTCAGGACAACATATATTCCCATGCATTGCTTAGTTTCAGGTGACATTAGCATTAGAGTTCTATAGTTTCTCATAAGGGAGAAGTTTTCAGCCTTACAGAAGATCTCGCACAAATGAAATCCTGTAAGTGACAGGTGGTAGTAGTTGCTTTTCAGGCAGGTAAAATGAAGCCTTTAGTCTTTCAAGTTCTTGTTTTAAAGAGGTTCTACCAGATTATACAATGGAGATACAAAAAGGTTTAGTTAAAGATTTTTCTTAAATCTTCATGCTTATTATTAAATACTTCTATAACATAAAAGTGCTGTAGAATCTGTGAATACCAGTTTCTCTTGAACAGATGTCTGCTTATGGCTAAAGTTCATTAACACAAACTTACGTAGCCATTAAATAATATTTATTTTATATGCTAGTAGCAGAGATGCTGTGAAGATGTGAAAATATGCACAGACATTATTTTTTTAAGAATCTACAAAGGGACTTTATATTTAGAAAAGAGACAGAAAATGACAAAAATCCCAATTTACACATAAGCAGCTTCAGAGGAGCTTCAGAGGAGCATTTAAATTCCAATAGATAATAAATATTATCTGCATATCATTAAAAAACCCCTGTACCCATTTCTACCCTTAAAGGTGGTTTTTATACCTCAGTTTCACTCTGCTTTAACTGTCAGTGTCACTAATTTATATCTGATTTCACTTAAGTTATATTAAAAAGCAGTGCAGTGACAAACAGAGCTTCTTGACTGTAGCAATGGGCTTCTGCTTTCTGTATATTAGTTTCCCTCCAGTGGCTATTATCGGCAACTTCAGGTCCAACTTGAGACAGATTTAACGGAGCATTGATTAGGTTGGGTCTTACAGTAGTACATTGCAAAAAATTGTACTTTATTCATGCCTAAATGGCCTTAATGAAAGCTTTAAATTTATTTAAATGATAATGCAGAATTTGATCATTCTTCTCTTAAAGGGACATGTTTTGGTTCTTAGAGTGCCTAAATTTCAGCACTATTCTCTTATGCTACATTATGTGAGACATCAGACTAGCAACA
This sequence comes from Colius striatus, assembly GCF_028858725.1. NCBI lineage: Eukaryota > Metazoa > Chordata > Aves > Coliiformes > Coliidae > Colius > Colius striatus. The sequence continues at coordinate 42,393,363 of NC_084762.1, forward strand.
CCCTGAAAAGAGGATGTGCAGAGAGGAAAAAGTGGGTGAAAAGTGTGCTGCTTGCCTTATATGGGCAGTGGTCACCATTTTATTTCTTGCATTATGACTCTCGCAGCCATACTGTGCCATCACATATCTTTCTCTTCTTTAATAGCAGCAAATTGCAAAGAAACTAGAAAGTGTCTTAGACATTTTTAATTGTGAATGCTATAGCCAGAAAAGCAAACAATGGTCCACTCCCACCCTCTGCAATGTGCCAGAAAGTGGGAAGTGATTAGTTTCCCCTGATAGTGCTTAATAACTTCCTCTGATGTTACTGAAGGAATTGCATATATTACTTGATGTGGAATGTACTCACTCTGCCTGTAAGGCTCATTTATTTGTTTATTCATTATTATTAATTAATACAGGTTGAAAACATAAAGTTTTGATTACAACTAACTTTGGGGTTTTTGCCTTGGGGGAGTGGTAGCAAGGCAAAATCAGGCTGTTAAAAACACAGTGAGCAAAGTATGCACCATCTACTGCTTGGATTCTGTAAGCAGAGGTGGCTCCTAGGGCTTTTCTACCATGGCCAGACTTGTTTGACACTTCTTCATGGCTATGCTTGTGCATTAGGGTGAGATCTGAAGTTCAAAAAAGTTTGTAGCTATTCAGTGGTGCATGTAGTGCCACCATGAAGGGGCCAGAGGAGATCTTGGAACAGGGTCTCATATTTGTGATAGACTTCTTTTTGTAGCTGGAGACATTATGTGCTCACTGAACGCTGTAGTCAACAATTTTGATTAAAATTATGTTGATCTCTTTTGGAACTGGAAACTATTGGCACTAGGAGTTTTAGGAGTGCTAATGTCGGAAAAGTGCTCTAATTCACTCTTTTCTGCCTTCTGGGAAAACCAGCTGGCTGTAGCCTCCAGCGGAGGTAGTCAGAGCTTTTTGCCTTCTTTCTCCAGAGTCTGGTGATGCTTCTCCTGGTGGGAAGAGAGCAGCTGATACCACTTCTATAATAAATCATATATTCCAGATCTGTAAGAGAGACTCAATAAGAAAGAAGGCCTTCTCTTTTTCCATTTCTTATCTGGTATAATTCCTTTACGATCTTTTTCTGCAGAGAATGGTACCTTTAAAGAAGACGAGATATATGCAAGCTATCAGTACAGAGAAACTAATTGTCAAAAAGTCCTGCTCAGTTGGGTATTGTATACTGAAGGAAGGAGGAAACTATCAGAGTCTTTGGCTCCAGATGATTACTCCAAAACGTAGGGCCAAAGGAAGAGGCAAGAAAATAATATGTGGAAAGTGAAAGTGCCCTGGAAAGTTGTATGAGTACAGTGGTTGGGGAGGCTCGAATAGATGTGAAGACTTTGAAAGCCTGAAAACTGGTATTGGATGTGTAGGTATCAAGACTAAATTTACATCACTCACCATGAACTTGCAGTGCTATCATACATTAGTTGGATATGTTTCCATAGTGAGAATTAGGAGAAATCTCAAAATCAGAATAGAAAAAAAATCCTGTTTCTTTTAAAAGTTGTTTGTACTGTGTTATTGTAAAGCTTTTTGGATGTAATTTGAATCCCGATTGTCAAAGCCAGAATCTTCCATCACACTGTTTTATGTGTGATTTTTGGTAGGAAAGAAAAATCTCTAAAATTGGATCACTCTGACAGTAACCACTTATATACTGTTAGTAGTAATTTCTTCTACTAAATAATACCAACTTAGGGAAAAGCCTTTGTAAAATGAAGAAGATAGGACTATACATGTGCATTTTTCTCCAGTGAGATGGTGACTAAGTCCAGCTCACAGTGCAAGCTGTGAATGGTGAGGAAAGACATTTCTTTTGGAGGGTGCTATGTTCCTAGTTGAAATCTCTAAATATTTTTCTTAGTAGGAGATAATCTTCTGTCTGAGGCAATTAATCCTTTTTCTCTAAAAACTGTCTTTGTGTTTCTTATTTCTTTTGATGCATATAAATTTAGATTACAGAATGAACGTGGCATCTGTGAGATATTTTCAATAACATCTACAGAATGTCCCCACACTTTTCTCTCATTTTGATCTTGTACCTCATGTAGCCTTCTACACAACATACAGTTGGCCAGGTGCCCACCATGCCGCTCTATCACCCCCCTCAGCAATCCAGGGAAGGGAGAAAAATAAAGTGTGAGTCTCGTAGGTTGAGATAAAAGCAGTTTAATTAAGAAACAGCAAAACAAATAAAGCTGTTACTCTCTACTTCCCATCAGCAGCGATATCTGGCCACCTCCCGAGAAGCAGGGCTTTGGTACGTGTAACAGTTGCTTTGGAAGGCCAAAATGGATCACGCTTATCACGCTTCCCCCTTCCTGCTCCTCTCCCTGAGTTTATGTTGTTGAGCTGATGTCATATGGTGTGGAAGATCTCCTTGGTCAGTCTGGGTCAGCTCTCCTGGCTGTGTCCCCTCCCAGCCGCAGCTACTGGTAAAGGTGGGGGAAGAAATGCTGGAGGAACAGCCTTGATGCTGCACAAGCCAAAACATTGATGTGCCGTCAGTACATTTTTTTAGCTACCAACAGAAGGCATAGCACTACAAGAGCTGCTGTGGAAAATCACCACCACCCCAGACCCAATACAAGACTTCCAGGGAAACCTCAGGTAGACAGCAGAATAGAGAGGACACCTAAACATATGAAATACAGAGAAAGCTTGTGAGTGGTGAGAGAACCTTTTTAAAAAAACTCAAACCAAATAAACCATCATCTCTATCTCCTTAGACACAATCTGTAATTTTGTGACTGGAGCCTCTGATAAATGAAACTCCACCATCAACAACTACCAGAGTAGCGGACACAAGAAGTTTCTTCTTACGTTCTTCTTATGTTTAAGTTGTTGTTTTGTTTTGTTTTGATTTGATTTTTTTGTTGCAGAGGCCAAGGCTGCCAAAGGGAGCTATAACATGTACCTTACTGTGTCAGTGAGTCAGTGAAGTGTCTTTGCAGCCTTTGATCACTGCTTAGAACTGAATCTTTTCTTTGGGTGTTCATTGTGCAACCACGCCACAGATGTGAGTGTACCAAGTCACAAACAACAGCCTATGGGATGCTAACTACTCCTGGAGTGATTAGGAACCTCTGGGACTGCTTTTGGTCATTCCTGTACTTGAATAGGAAACAAGCTCTGTGTTCTCTGGGCTGTCTTTGACCAGCTTCAAGGAAAATAATTATAGCTCATGATTTATGCAAAGCATCTGGGGAGAGTTTCAACTAACAGTGGAAAACCTACTAAGAACAAACGTCATTTTGTATGCAGCATATCTGCAGTAAAAGTGTCTGTGTATGGCACCTATTACACTATGAAGATTTTAGTTTTGGTTTCCAGTTATTACTCTCATACATTTAGCACACAGTAAAATGGAAAGATGAATAGTGCTCACTTGTGCCTTGTTTTTTTTTGTGGTGTGTGGCAAACTTAGCTCAGCTATTTAGACATTATCAGGATACAGTACCATAACTTTTACAATGACACTAAAGAATGGATGGTTTTGAAATATGTAACTTAGAAAAGCTTAAAATGTAAAAACTGACAACCTTAATAAAAAAGTAATATTAATATTTATTTCATTTAATGGAATAATTATATCATTATACATGATGACATATAACGTTGCAAAATAATGATAGCAATCATTAGTACTGACATTTGATATCTTGATATTTATTAACTGAAGTAATAAGAATTTGAATATTATAAAACTTCAAATATTTAATCTAACTTGATGCTACATTTTATTTCTTCTTATTATACTGTGTAAGAAACAAACCTTAATCCAGGATTTGATTTCCTCAGTTTAAAAAAGATGTGCAAGGATGAGGCACACTATCATACACTGCACTGCAAAAGGGAGCAGAGTCAGATAGCTGCAGGTTTTCAAACCTTATGCATGCTAGTGAATTGCTCAAAGCTAGTACCAGAAAAAATGTTTATTTATATTTTAGAGAGGAAATGTAAAAAACCGACTCCCTCTTGCGCTTTGGCACTCTGCCTGTCTCAGCAATGAAGGAGCAGCAGGCACCCTGCAGTCTTCCTGGAGCAGCAGCAGGGCTTCAAAGTGAGGGGTGCAATCCTACATGGAGAAGACCTGCTGGGATTTTGCTGGGGCTTGTTTTAGTCTTGCTCTCTCCTCTCCTTATCCCAGCCAGAATGGGAGTTTTGTGTCAGAGAGACACCAGCTACTTGTGCAGGTCTGTCCACCTCAGCTCTTGAGATGATACGGTGCAGCACTTTGTCAGAGGATGAAACCTAGATATTGTATCATAACACAATATGCCATATAATAGCATCTTATCTTAGTAATCAAGCTGTTACTGCAATGAAAGAACAGGGTTAAGTGTGCACGTCGTTACCCCAGTTGCTTCTTAATTGACTGAAAGAATCAATTTCCATTTGTCACATGCATTTGTTCTTTACAACTCATTGATTACCTCATGCACAGCATTTTGATCTGTTTCTGTTTTAAAATGACATATTTTACTTGCTGCTCTGTAGCTTCAGCAATATGGTTATTTACAAGTAATGTAACTGATACTCTGATCTACACCCAGGACTAAGAATAGAGCTTATACAACCCTGTGCTTTTTAAACTCAGTGCTCTATGCTGCATTCAGGTAGTGTGTGTACCTTTTCAGGATGTTGCTATTTTGTCACTCTCTCATATGATGTGTTAAAAAAATAGCAATTATGCCAAAGCAAGCTACATAAGACCTAGCAAGGAAATGTTCAGGCTGACTGAATACAGAATTTACTAGATACGTGAGCGAAATTTAAAATCCGCATTTAATATTAGGTGATTTGCTGATTTTTTTTTTTTTTTTTTTTTTTTTTTTTTTTTTTTTTTGTTATGGATTAGCCAATTTAGCTTGAGTTTCATTTCATGCTCACATAAATCCAACACTGACCGATGATGACAGTCTTCTGCATGTGCCAGAAACAAAGCTGTGAGAATGTTTTGGTATTGCCTATGTGATTTAAAAGTAGTCTTTGACTTCCAGTTCCACCATTGGCCTTTAGAGACTTCAGCAACATGATAGAGGATGTAAGGAGCAAAAGAGTGGGAAACTGAGGGAATAAGGGGAAAGCGGACTGGGAGCAACTGAGGAGATGTGTTTAGATCTGTTGTTCCTAGGGCTATATCTCAGGGAACAAAATTGAACTGTACTCCCAGACAAAAGTCATCATGTACTTATTGACTGGATCAACTTTATCCATCCAAATTGTCAATATTAATATGCTGTGGATGCTACATGTATTTGAGATTGCCCAATATAGATAAGGAAAAGGAAAGAAGGTATCAGTACATGTGCAGTAAAAGAACATTCAACCCTTTCTTTTTATGGATTTAGGGAAAATATTTGTTATTGGTCTCTAGGTAAGTTACTAGATTTTGAGTTATGAAAGTGACCACAAGCTAACTTTATGGCATATTTTTAATGCATATGAGAAAGCACCATGAATGTCCCAGTTTTTAGAGGTTCTATAATAATTCATATTTCTCCCATGTATTACAATTATAAAATGGTGTCTAATTCTGTATCTAGGTTTGATCTGATGCTCCAGGTGCAAAACATTTTAATCCTAGTTTTCCTGATTACACGGATGAAAATATGTAAGTGACTACACAAACTGAAATGATCAGAGATATGGAAGTTTTAAAACAAATGAGATCAGGACTGGAGAAACCTACTGTTGCTAGCCAGATTAAAACCCACACAAGTAGGATGATCAAACATTAATAAAACCAACAACATTTAGTTGATGACTACATCAGCTGCCTCTTAGAAGAAAGCCAATGATTTTCGTTGGGTCATTGAATTTTTCTCTTTTGTAACTTGCCTCTGCAGTCTAATTAATCAAGAGAAACCTTAGTTTTGTTTTTGTTTTTTTATTCCCAATGTTAGAAGAGATAGTATGTCTCTCAGGAAGTTTGCAGACAGGTTTTCTGACATTTGTAGAAAGAAAGTGGAAAAAAAGTGGTCTGGAAGATTGAATTATTGTTGTTATTCTGATTGCACCAACATATTTTTTATTATTTAAAAATATTCATTGGGGTTTTTTGTTTGTTTGTTTATTTGTTTCTTTTTTTTTTTAATGTTACTTGGTATTTGGGACTTTCAATCCAGTGTGATTTTATGTGGTACATCCAAAGAGGCAAGACATCAAGATTTTTTTTGTAAATGATAGAATAGCTTTAGCTATCATTCATTTAGCTATCAATATGAAAATATTACTTCCAGAATAGCCAACTCTTTCTGTTAGTGCTGTGAAATCTCAAAAAGCTTCATGAGTAGTTTTCTTTTCACATTCAAATAGCACCTTCGTGGATTCCCTTTGTTGTTTCTCTAATAGCATTACATAGGTCATTTACTAGTAGACTTTAGAGATATGTAGAAAAATGGAGGGAGAGAGAAGCCATTTTCTGTGCAATTAGTCTCTGAAAATGAATAAATATTTACGAGGATGAAAAGTTATTTTAAAATTTCTGAATGGGAAATTAACGGAATTGTAAACAAGAAATAAAAAAAATAACTACTTCAAGTATTTGTTAGCAACACAATACAACAAAAAAGCGGTTATTCACTTTCCTATGTTGATAAGCCAAAAGCCTCCGAAAATTGTAAAGTTACATGTCCCGACTCCTTTGTAACAGCAGAGGGCGATATTGCCCTTAGAAAGAGATTTTTTTCTATTGCTTGTCTGACCAAATGACTTAACTAATGCTAGAAGGAACACCGAGTGCCTGGAAAACAAAGAATTGCTGTTTCATAAAGCTTCGTCATAGACGGAGCGACTTTTCATCAATTTACCTTACTAAAGTTGTGAGACTATTAAATGGTATATAACGAATTTTTGATTTTGATTCCAACCAAGAGCAAGTTATTATTTTCTATACAAATATCATAGGTTTTAAAAACTTCACAATCATATTAGAAATATGAAGTAATCTAGGAAGAGATTTTTGAGCTTTATAGGAGCTATTGGGTGACACTTTTTACACATTATAATATATGATTTCCATTTCAATCTAGGATTCAATGTTATATAAACTTTTCCTCCCTGATTACTAGTGTTCCTGTTAAGAAACAAACAAACCAACCAATATTTTTTTAAATTTCTTTCCCCCCCCCCCCCCCCCCACTATTACATTTGTATATCAGACATTTATACCAACTCACTACAACCATTTAACATACCAGAATCATAGAATGGTAGGATTGGAAGGGACCTTTAGAGATCATCTATGCCCTGTATTTGATTAGATTGAAAAACTACCATGCCAGTTCTCAAGAAATATGTTTCCATGATGTAGACAGACTCATATCAACATAATACTACCAAACTGACAGAAAACAGCTGTAATAAAGTAAAATAAATAACAAAAAAAAAAAGTAAAAAGAAATAAACCATAATTGTATATAAACAGAAGAAATAAAGAATAAAAGTAAATAACAGAGAGAAAGTGTTTCATATACTTGTTTTACACTAAAAAAATATGAGAAGTCAGAGCTATCTAAACACTACTGAGATGAATAGACAAAAATATTTTTTCCTTATTACTTAATGTATGTTAAACTAAGAATGCTATGCCAAAGAGGTGCAAATTGTTAAAAGAAAGGTTTATTTGTGAGTAGAAATAAGTTTAATGATGTAATTATAATTAAAAAAATGGAAGTATGCCCTTTACTTCAGCTATCAGAATTTTTAGTCTAATTCTATTCTGAAAAACATGTAAAAAATTCACCACTGTGAAAATAATGACTACTGCAAATGAGTAGTTAATGAAATTGTTTTCTGTAATGAAAAGATGATATCCTCCACATGTAATAGAAAAGATAGATTCAATGATCTAATTTCTAGATTAATTTGACATATTCATATATACTTTCTAAAACCAAAGAGAGAGGGATAGTCGTTGTATCATTGGGAACATTACATACTGTTTCAAAATAAAAATATTTTGTTTTTCTTAATTTGTTTTCCTTAAATTTTAATAATTGATGTATTTGTAAGCATCAGTAGCTCAGTTTTACAACTACCTGCTCTGTGCCACTGATTCTCAGACCAAAGAAAAGGGAGAGGAGGGAGAAACAATGGTGCCTTCCTCTAGTTTTTGTCATACTAACTCAACATAAAAGTTGCTAGAAAACAATTCTCTTGAGAGAGGAGATGATACAAAAAAATCAGTGAGATAGTGCATAAGTATGAGGAATCAAAAGGTAACTAATTCCAAGAGAAATCCCCAGTGGTGTGTAGAGAGGGTAAAGGAGGTTGCCACTTCTCCTGCAGAGCAAAGGAAGCTTGGGAAGAGGGAGCACAGAGGGGTCAGCATTAGGAAGGGCTGCTAGAGAAGCAAGAAGAAAGAAAGGAACAAGCAGAATCACAGGAAATGGAAAACTGAGCTTATCTGATTGAGTTTTTTATTGTTAAACTGCAATGTTGACAGTGGGATCTGGATATTCTCTCAATGTGGTATCCTGTTGAGATCCTCTTGTGGTATGATATTATGAGGACAGGGAATGAACCATCTGTGATTTTTGTCATTTACTGTGAGCAGAAAACCCAGTCGTTGGCTTGATATGTTTAAAATCTTCTGTTTAATGGTACTACTGTAAAAAGAACACAGAATGTACCAAGGTGAAGAGAAATCACCACAAGGCATCGTAATCCTCTTCCCTAGAAAACTATAAACTTTTTTTTTTTAGTTCTCAAGGTTGCTGCCTGCTCCTTTCCCTTGAAGAAAGGGCTGCCACCTCAGCTCTTGGGAAGTTCTGGAAGGGTGATTCACGTGGCAGCCAGCTCACTTCCCTCTGATCCTGACACAACTCTGCAGTGAGCAGCATGCTGCCATGAGAGGTGCTATGTGTCAGAAGATGTATTAAACCAAGGTCTCACAACCTGTGCTGAACAATTCCATGACTCTTTTCATGGCATTGGGTGTTAATTCTGTAAACTGGCCAAATACGTATTTGAATAATTGTGCTCTGACTTCTGCAGAACAAGTTCCAGGTAGTTTCACTTGGAAAATATTTTTCTGCTTTGTTTTATTAAACTGTGGTTTCTAAAACAGCCTTGTAAAAGGTAATTGTACAAAATCTGTTCTAGCTGGATTCCATTCACATTTCAATGATGGCTAAATGACCAGTTTCAGCTCTCTTTTATAACATTATCGAAATACTTTTGATGACATCTTATTGAACTCTAGTTTTCCTTATGCTCCTCAAATGTGTCATATCAGAAATTCCTAAATTATGATTTATGGGCAATATGGAATTCATCAAAATCAGAACTAGAAAATGCAATTAACATTAAAAGTGCATTCAAATATATAATATTTCAGATAACTGAGGATAAGTCAATATATATGTTATAAAATTAATATACCACAAAACACAAGAGAATCCAGTGGAAATTTTGTGGGAGCAGAGCCTTCAGAACTCAACCTCTTTTTATTATTTTTCACAGCATTGTCAAGATGTTTTGCACTTTTCATAAAAAACAAAATAAAACATGTCTTTGTCTCTTGGAACTAACCCGTTTTTAACATGACCACTATTATGTGTCAAGATATGCCTGAAATAAGTTATAGTAATTTCTAGAAACAAAATACTACCTACACCATAAGGATTTTCTAGTTTTAAAATGATTTGCAAATGGTATTCACATATTCTTTGAAGGAAGATAACATTTTAAAAAGATGTGTGTAATAGAGTAAGGTTAAGTCTGCAGTGTCTTTTGATAGTGTACTTAAGATCAAGAACAAGGCTTATAGCAAACTAATCTTCAGTTTATCAGTACTGTTTATCTATTGAGGTATCTCTTAGCAAACAGGCTAATTCACTTAGGGAACAAACCTCCAGCACATCTGCACTTTGCTTGGGCTGGGTTACTTGCAGTCTATATGGGCTCTGGCTTTCCGTGCCTGGTGGCTTTGTCTGAGAGCACTAGAAGGCTGACGTCAGGTATGCAGGCGATCCAGCACTGTTTCTTGAAGGGCCGTAATGTTGTCTTCAGGAAGGGAAAGTAGACACACTGTGAGCAGATTGAACCAGGCTGGCTACAGGGCAAACAAGAACTTGGATGCAGGGTTTGGGGAATACTGCTTTTTAGTTCCCTCCTGTCAGCTACCAGAGCAAGTACAGTGTAGATGTAGACTGTGAAGTTACAAGGCAGCTTTCACAAGAACTAGGACTTTTGCCCACACTTTGAAGATTTTTCTCACTGCACCATAGAAGCCTCTTTGGAAGTGATGCTTTTAATCCTGTTTGTATTTCCACTTGTCATTCTCTTAAACATTGAAAAATGCACAGCATTTTCTTGTTGATGTGATAGTGGTTTGACTTTCTAATAAATAGATAGTTACAGTGAGCTCAGAAGGCATTGTCTAGTCTGGCTTTTCACTTGCTACAGCTTCTGGGAATTTGATCATAGCTTTTTTTGTAATCTTCCCAAAAAATGATGAGGCCACTTCCTCAGTCCCATAAACTTGAACTTTTAGAAGCTGGGTGAGCCTCAGAAAATCTAATTAAAAAAATCACTTCATGTTGCCCTTTAAAAATGTAATTTTAGCCATTGTATGGTCTATACCTGCATATATCTGCTAATGAACTCCTGAACTATATTTTGGCAATATGTATATGCTTTCATCTTAGAGGTTAGCTTCCCCAACTGAAGTAATTAGTAAAATAGTAAAGCTGAATTTTTGCTTTAAAAAAATATTACTTTTGCTTAAAAACATATATGGAACAAAATTACATCAGGGTCTTAATGCTTAACAAAGAAAAAAAGAAGAAAGCCATTAAATCAAGAAGAATTTAAAGAAATTAGTTTAAATGTGAAGCCTAATTAATTGGCAGAATTTTTCAGAAACACAAGACAGCCATAAATATATTTTCTAAATGTAGGCCATTATTTTGCATATTTAAATACAAGAATTCCCTTTAGCAGGAAAATTTCAAACTGATACTCAGGTCTACTATGCCTACCTGTCAGGGACTCTTCTGTTTTGAAGCATAGCAACTCCAATTTTGGAGGCAGCAGTCCTCCCTCACGAATGGAGGTAATGTCTGAGCACCAGCCTGGGCCATAGCAGTTGTGGGGAGTATAGGCAGGAGTCACATAGGATAAGTAACATCTGGGATTTCTGTTGTCATGTGAAAGTGAATAGGGATGTAGCTCCTGTTTGCAACTTAAATTCCTAAGCATAAGTATCCCATGCTTATGAACTTGTCTTCAAAATCGTGTAAACCTTGTATTTTTCTCACCCTATAACTTCACCTGTGTAACACACTCTGAGACTGTGACTTTTTGTGAAAAACAAAGGCCTTCCATTTGAGGGCCATTATTGAGCCCTTGTCTCTTGTTTTTGTCTTGTCAATACAATATGCTATACTCAGGAGAAGGTGCATTACCACCCAAAACTTTCCCTCCTTTCACAGCCTGTTGAAAACAACATTTGCCAAGCAAGATTTTGTGGGCAGCAATGTCACAATCATGGGTTAAAAGGCTAAGAAATAAACTTTATATTATTTCTTTTTAGCTTATTGTGCATGCACGGCACAGGTGGCCTGCAGATGTGTAGTAAAGCTGATCCTCCAGTGACATATTAGACTTAGTGTTCATGCTCAGGCTGTGTGAGTGCAGTTAAGTCCAGTGCTTCCAAGAGAATGCACAGTGAGCAGTTATGTTGTAACCCTGAGGTTTCCTGAACAAATTACACTTAAGGAGTCTGTGCAGCGTAACCCCAGGCAAGCCAAAATGTTCAGTAACAGGTAGGAGTTACTGGGCTTACCCACTGATCTGATTAGGCTATGATATGTAAGGAAGTCCTTGACAAATGTAGAAAACATGGAGAAACTCCTAGATTTTTCCTGAATTTATGAGGTCCCATCCAAGAAAATGAAACAAGAAAATCCCCTGCAGAGACTACATATAGTCATCTTGGTTCTCCTAGTAATCCTCCCTAGTTATTTGTTTCAAAATAAGAAAAGAAAGGAACATGAACTCACTTGTTATGTCATGTGTTGTACTTTTGGAAGGAGCTTTGCTGTAACTGTCATAGCACAAGTCTACTAAGCAAATGGTTTCAATGTTGCATTAAGTGTGTATGTATTAATGAGGATATAAGACAACATTGAAAATTCTAATATGAAACGGGAGGAGAGGATGTGTGGAAGATTGTATTTTTGTTTCTGATGCATTCATACCTCCATTGTTGCCTGCTGTTTTGGGAGCTCTGAATCTTGCAAAGCCATCACAGTTTGCATGTACTTTAGTTTTAAACAAAGCTACTTCCCAGCAGCTGAGAGAAGGAAGAAGGTCCTTTCCTTCAAATTCTATTTTAGGATGTACTTCTTCCATCAGCAGTCTTTATCTGTTTCTGCACTTCCTTCCTCAGCTGCAGCTGTCTTGAAATAAGATTTTAATTAAGTTGCGATTTGAAAAGTACCAAAGGACCCCCTTTGTTTACTACCAAGGCATGTGTGAATTTGTATGCTGACGGAGTTTTATGCAATGGCGCAAAAGGGTGTCCCACGAGCAGATTATGAATTTCATTTCCTCCCTCTTTCTTTGCCACTAACTGATATGTCACATGTAAAATATACTCGTGCTGAATTATTTGGCATTTGTATTGCAGTTGAACCAAGGGTCATTGACCAGATCAAGGCTCACTAGTCAAGTACAAAGATGCAATGAAAGATAGTTATGTCTTCAAAAAGTATGTATGTACAATAAAATAACCTGAAGTTGCTCCCAAAGAGACATTGTAACTTGTTGTTTTAGAAAATTGACTTGGTTGGATTCTTGAAGCACTCAAGCGTGTTATGAATGCTTAATGTATAACTTACTATAGCTCTGTTATGTGAGAATTCCTTCTCCTCTCTCTGTACCCAGTGGGACAATGTTATGTAGCACTGAGTTGAAATAGCTTCAAACTGTTGGTTGGACTGGTCACTGGTCTTCTTTCCTGCCTTTTTGAGCTTATTATCTTTAAATCAATTGCTGCCACCAGAGAAGTGGGACTTGGCAGTGCTGAAGTGTGCTGTGCTAATTGAAATTTGCCAGCCTGATATAGATAGGAGCATGACAAACTGGCTGAGCAAACACAAGTGCTCTGCTTGCATGTCAGAAGCCAATATCCACTAGACACAAACCCATTAAGTTGGTTAGGAAATACTGTCAAACCGAATAGTTTCTGGATTTACTTTAAGCCTAATTGCTTTAACACTGTCCATGGAATCTTTTGCAGTCTACTGAGATTGTCTCAAACTAGTTGAAGAGGAAGTTTTAACCACATTTCTTTAATTTCTTTTACTTTTTAGGCTAACATTTGCAAATGTGCTTTTGGAATCTTCACACATACACTTGGGAGATCATGTTTCCTAGGAAAATCTTCAGGGTCAAATGAATTTTCCATATGGGGATTCTAGCCCCTACAACCCTCCCAAGATATAAGAACTATCAAGCTAAAGAGACTGTGTACATTTGAAATAATATTTTTCACACTTAAGTGGTGATCAAGTGCTAGTAATAAAGGTGATATATCTGGAAATGTGGCAAGAATAAACAATTTGTGAGATTTGTGGAAACCAGCCTTCAGTTGCTGGTTCAAAACTTTCTCTTATGCTCTATCACAGAAGTGGCACAGTTTACTTTCAATATTATGTTAATAGCTAAAACGACAACAATGTGTACTCTTTTCCAGTCTTAAAGGCAGGTACACTCCGGTCCAAGGAAGTACTTTTGTCTCTACTTAGCTTTCCTGAATTTTGGTGTGGTGTCCTGAGAATGGTGAGACAGACAGAAAGATGGGCAGAAAGACCTCCCATTTCAATCCTTAGATCCTTGTAGTGCCAGCTGTGTATCAAACATACATTTATGTGCTCTAGACAACCTCTGATCTACTTGCCTGGACTCTTTGCAGATAAGAGCAAGGAATCATAGTTTTGAAGGGGGAAATTGTCTTATACCAACACTCAAACTGACAGGATAAATGTTATTCAAGAATATCCTATTTCTCTTCATTGATGATAAAACTAGACAAATAGCTGAGAAGGAAGCATTTATGCTACAGAGGTTTAAAATTAGGTACAATGAAATCTTGTTCTAGGAATTGCAATAGTTTTATAGCAATAAACATGCTACCAATGACCTTTCCTCGCAAACATATAAACATTATCAGGACAGGGACTGGAAAAATATAATTTAGACATAAGTTTTGGTAGTGACCCTAACAGAATTTCTTTTTACTTTTTCCGCATTTGTCTTACCAGAAAATTTCTGAAAAAGTAATTATTTTGATGAAAGGGACTCACTAGTCTTTATTTTAAAGATTTTAATGGATGGTTGTTATCTATATTCTCTTGAACAAAATTGTTTTCTATCAGAATATCTACCTCTTGTATCCTTCTCACCACCTTTGTCTTTATTGTCAAACAGCAGTTTTCTGCACTAAAGTAAGTAGACACTTTTTACAGTTCCTGTTCTTGTATACTGTAGTCCCTGTTTTCTCTAATGATCCTTTCTGTACTCAAACCACTATCCTGAGGTTGGATAATAAGTGGATCCAGTGTATTTTTGTGTATTGTTTGGTTGTTTTGGTTGTTTGGTTGGCCTAGAGATCTTATTTAGTAACACAAATGGTTGTTGTTATTTACTGAATTTTGTTAGATTTCTATAACTTAATTTCTCAAACCCATGTTTTTCTTTCATTTTGCAGTCCTGCCCTATGTTTGCACTGAATCTTAACTTTCTTTTAAGTGAATTTTTTTTTTGTGGGTTAGCTTGAGACAGCCATTTGTAATGTCTTCCCATTTCAATAATTTCTGCTTTCATGACAGATCTTTACTCTTTTCCCTTTAGTTAGTTTCAAATGCATTCCAAGTGGTACTAACTCTTACCTTTTCTGTTGTTTGTTAGCTGTCTATGTAGAAACAAATTGTCTCTACCTTATCAAGTACAGTTATCACACTACATTTATAGTTATAGTTCTTTATATTCTTTATATTTTCCTTTTTTCCCCAATGTTTTTGTTGCATTTGTTTTCTGAATATATATTACTCCTGCAATTGAAATATCATCTTTCCTTTTTTCATCAGTAGAGGCAGTGCATTTACTTGAATATTTTACTTCTTTCTTGGTTCATAGGAGGATGGTAGCTTGTGGCATTATTACACAAGAGTTAACCTGCAAAAATGGAAAATTAAAGGAGAGAAGCAAAACATTACTTATGAACCTGCTTGTTGTAGAGGATCGATGAATCAGATCTTTAAAAAACAAATCGTATGAGATTAAACTTTTTTTTAGTGTGTTTGTATTCCGTCTTCTTTCAATTTGTGAGAAAGCTCTCTTGAGACAAGTTCATACCATGAATATTCAGAGGGATTTCTTTTTTTCTTAAACAGATATGGTTGCTTCAATTTACTTTCTAGTTAAAGCGGTTTTTCATCCATCTTGAAGGCTATGCCATTATCTAATATGTAAAAATGTCCTTTCTACTGTCGGTGAAAGCACCTGGTGTAGTGTAAAGTGGTATGAGACTGTTAAATGCAGCTTTACAACATGGTGTCATATTTATGAACAAGCCAAATTATTCTCCACAGAATTTTACTGCAGAACAATTGTATTTATACAGTATAAAAATATGTATCACTACAACCTGGCTTTTGCTTCCAATTCTCAAAACTTAAATTGCATCAAATGTCGGAAACAGCTAGACTTTTTTCTTTCTGCCTTCAGTCACTTTCTCCAGTAAGCTGGATGTGTACTCTGTAACTGGACTCTTTTGGCTTGTTTTACTACTGAATTAAAGCCAGATCTGTGAATTAATTCAGCTTTTGCCTCTTTTGAAATGGATGAAATCCCAATGAAAGTCCCTTAGCATAAAATTATTTCATAAATAGCAGATTTAAAGGCAATATAAATACAATTATTTGGATGATTACATCTCTTCTTGGTAAAGGAAAAGAAAATAGTTTAAAGTGAATCACTAGCTGCCCTTTACAGTTTTCTATATAGAGACCATTGTTAATACTCAATGACACTTGGAAAGAAAGCAGAGTTGGATACAATTCCCAGCAATAAAATATAAAAGGTCTTTGAGTGGACTTGTCATTCATCAGTTAAAACCAATTAGAAAAAGACAAAATACCTGCTAGTAATAATGCTTGACCTAATCATTAATGTGGTAGTCTTTGATTAACCTAACCCATGGAATAAGTCCATTCATGAAAATCACATGTATACGTAAAATATAATGGAATAAAGTAAATTGAAAGGCAATAAATTTTCAAATTGCTTTCAAGGACTGTCACACTCACAATTAAAGCTATTTGGAAGATATACTAAATCAAAGGATATGGTGCATGTAACTCCTCCATTAACTTGTGGAGATATGAACAGATGACTGAAGTAGCTCTAATTCATGTTGATACTTTATGTAATTTAGATGAGATTTGCTTGTAATGCCATAACTTACTCATCTGATCACTTCCTTTTTTTTTTCCCTTTTTTTAAATTTTTTTTTTGATGGAGAGCAAGCAAGAAAAACAACCAAGTTCACTGTAACTTGTTTTACCAGTCAGGATATAATTGATTTTATACTGACTTGTTCTGTAGTCAATATTGGAGACTTGCTGAGCTGCTGTGATGAATTTTAGCTAAAAATCTAGCTAGCATTGCAAGTTATTTAAAAAGACATTAGTCATAGCCATAAGGACCTACTTTAAAACTTCCAATAATAGGTACCTGATAAAAACACAAATATAGAATCTTTTTTTTCCAATCCAATTAAACAATAAGTTAAATAATGTTATGCCTCTGAAAGTGTAAGCTTCAGATTACTGCTTAACCATTGATATATTCCTCATCAGAGTGTTTTCAAAATTTTACTGAAAAAGATGTTTCATACTGATTTAAAATTCTATCTATATCAATGAGAACAATGTGCATGTCTCAGAATGGAAGCGACAGTCTACCCACAGTCCTTGGTCTCATAAAGGTGTGCTTCAATCTTGCAGACATAGAGTATCAGGCAGGGAAGGTGTTAGGTCTGTGTCCTGAAGCTCTTCCATGTGTGCTGCCTACTGCTATCTGGATATGGCTTTCCTTGCCTGCAGACAGTCTTCCTATGCTGGGACTTCTGAGACAGGATAAGAAGTTGATGTCTTAACCCTCTCCTCAGTAGTTACTCCTTCCCTGATACTGCAAGGTTTTAAATATTTTCATTTCAATTGCTTTGCCGGGGACAAATTTAGAAGTTCAGGGGATAGAATGCTAGTGTTGCCTTTGGAAGGATGTTTCACACCTTTGGATGGCTTCTTGTGAAGAGCATTGCCTTCAGTTTTCTTTCATCTCAATTTCTAATTGTTCTTTCTTATACCTCACAGAATAAATGTTTCTTCTCAAAGACAGTCATTATTCTTTTCATATCTTAGTAACATACACTTAGATAACCTAATAGCATCTTTTTTCTTGTTCTTTTAATTCATATTAAATAAATTTTTTAATTTGGTTTCCTTATCATATATTAAACAATTCTATCCTTCCATCATCTTTCAAAAATGTCTCCGATTCTGCCCAAATTTCTGGCATTTTTCTAGTAACAACCAATTAAGTCTGACAATTATTTACTAGAGTCAAAGAGAGAGAAAGGGAGGGGAACAAATAGTAAATATGTAGAACACAAGAAGCCTTTATTCAGAGCAGACTTTCTTTACAAAGTCATATCTAATTTACTAATCTGTTGAATCCTCTAGAATTGCTTTGTTTTAAACTTTCTTTTTTTCATTGAATAACTTTGTGGCAGGTAAGACTATTTTTCTTCCACCCTCAGCCCTGCAAAATTTTAATAGACCCCACATCTCTTCTGCACTTTAAAGAAAAAAAAATAGACTAGAAAGTTCTAACTGTAAGTCAGTGGTAACTGCTTAAAACACACTTGAGATGGCAGAAAAGCCTCTGGTTCTGATTAAAATGAAGTGGAGATGATCTGCATCTCAAACAGAGTCTCCAGCCGAAGGGTCGTCAAAATGAAACCCTGGTTACTGGCCAGCTTAAACACAAAGGAGGAATTCATAAGATATAAGTAGCATAAACAATGTCTAGTAGGAAATAAAAACCAGAAAATTAAGGTGCTTTGACATTGATTTGAATTTGAACAGGATTAAGTCCTCAAATTATTGTGTCTTATTGCAACTCCTTCCTTTGCAGTTAGCTCTTTTTTGAGTTGGGAACTACTCAGATAGTGCCATATTAGACTTGAAGGTTCATATAGTCTTTCACTCATTGGCTCCGTCTTGTACTGTCCTCAGTAAAATCACTCATGTTTTGCACAGAAAGAACAGTTTTTGTTCCCTCTTCAGAAAAGAGGGAATATTTCACAAAGTAGTTGATCCATACAGGAGAAAGCATTTTCTTTATAATGTCATTTTAAGCTTGACTTATCCCTGCAGCAATGAGAGGGTTCATTTTACGTGCATATTGGCTTTGAAAAACTATGTGATTTGGATTTCTTTCATTCTGAGTATATTTTTAAACTGATTGGTGAGCTTTGGGTTTGGGATTTAGAGTGAACTGTGCCTCAATTGGATGATATAACTTTAATAAAGGGAAATAAAGCCAAGCTACATGAGAGCATCATTAACACATCCATTATGTTCCTGAGACTTGAAAAAGAACACTCAAGAGACCTCACAAGTTAGGAACATACCTAACTTATTTAAATAAGTTCCTTGCCTGTATAACTATGCTTGTTTAACTATAGTATTGAGGTCTGGACTGTGTTAAAAGAATTTTTCACTCTTGTAAGTCTAAAAATAACATTAACTAAGAGTGAAAAGGTAGATTTCTTTAAAACTTCTTTCTTCAGTCATCAATAAACCAGACTAATTCCCTTTCCTCCTTCTTTCCAGTTTTTGAGCAATGAAGAAAGTTATTATCTCTTGGGCTAGTGAGAATTAGATGGAGTAAAGAGTGTGTTTTATAGGGGTGAGATCAATTTCACCTCCAAAATCTCTAAAAGACTGCTTGAAATGTTTTGCTTAAAGCCTATTTAGAAGCATAAATCTTATTATTTTATCTAGATACAGGTCTATAGTATATGGGCATGGCATTTCCATTGAAGACGAGCAAACCAACTAACAATAGTTAACACTGCTTGTTTTGTTATTTAGAACAAGTGAGAATAAAGCAAAGATAAATATAGAGTGTGAGTAATAAAAGAACATGTGTGGCCAGCTGGACCAGGGCAGTGATTGTCCCCCTGTACTCATCATTGGTGAGGCTGCATGTCAAATACTGTGTTCAGTTTTGGGCCCCTCACTACAAGGACATTGAGGTGCTGGAGTATATCCAGAGATGGGCCATGAAGCTGGAGCAGGGTCTGGAGAACAAGTCTGATGAAGAGCGGCTGTGGTTATTTAGTTTGGAGGGAACTGGGATTCTTTAGTCTGGACAAGGAGAGGCTCAGGGGAGACATGATCACTCTCTGCAACTACCTGAAAGGCGGTTGTAGTGAGGTAGGAATCAGTCTCTTTTCTCAAGTAACAAGCAATGGGACAAGAGGAAACAGCCTCGAGTTGAACCAAGGGAGGTTTAGATTGAATATTAGGAAAAATTTCTTCACTGAGAGGGTCGTGAAGCACTGGAACAAGCTGCTGAGGGAAGTGGTTGAATCACCATCCCTGAAGGCTTTAAAAGCAGCGTAGATGTGGTACGTAGGGACATTGTTTAGTGGTGATCTTGTCAGTGCTGGGTTAATGTTTCAACTCAATGATCTTAAAGGTCTTTTCAAATCTAAATGATTCTATGATTCTAAATAATGGCTACATCAGTACCAGTTTTTCCATATAACTCCCTGTGGAAATCTTGCAGTAGAAATTCCACTAGAAATAAACCCAAGCATTCTATGGTCACTTTATTAAAAATATTTTTCCAAAAGTTAATTCTGAATGACCCTATTTTGCCATAACTTCAGGGTACTGGAATTAGGGCTATATGAATACATGGTAAGGGAACTTTATTTTCTGGAGATAACCTGAACAGTTTACAAAATGCTGGAAGTGCAAGACTTAATATCTGAAATTTCTAGTACTTACTAAAACCTACTTAAGGAACAACCTTTCAATAGGGAATTTATTGAATTTGAAGAATGCTAAACTCAGATTTGATTGTGTTGTTTTATATCTCTTGTCTAAGAATATGTAGCTTAAACAAGCAAGCATTTAGCAGGAAAATGCCAATATTCCATAAAAAAAGATTTTTACCTCCCTACATTGAATAATTTCATCAATTAGAAATTATTTCCATTAAACAATGCTTTTAAGATTCTGAGAGGGTGAAAATGACAGCTTCCTCGTGCAACATTGTAACTTTGTTGATCTCTTATATTGCTATTTTTTAGTTTTAGAAATAATATGGAGAGATTGAGCTAAATACTGAGAACATAAAGGATCCAAAAGTGCTAGAGGTGCACAAGTGTTCAGAGAAATGCATCTTTTTTAAAAATTACTTAATCTAAGAGGATTACAATGTGAGATGTTTTCATCCAGTATAATGTTTCCGTCCATTCAATATTGATAGATTGTCTTGCTACTATTACTGCATCATCAGCTAGATAGGAATCTTCAATTCATGATGGAAAGAGACAGTTTAAGGAACACTTTTTCAGTAAAGAATCTGAAAGTTTCAGTGACTTATTCTCTGAATCAGTCAGCAACACCGTTCAGTTTTGAAAACAGTAAAATCATGACAGAAGCAGAAACACTGATTAATGGGTATAAATAAATAATCTCTTTGCTCTGGCAAATCCAGTCCTAGGACAAATTGAGTTTTGACTACTGCTCCTCAGAATAGGTATAATCTTGGTGGAAAGAGAAAACCAGCAGGAAAGATCAACGGTCCTGAAACAATTTGTAATTTATGAGGAAAGTTTAAAGACTTTGGGTTTGTATAGTTTAGAAAAAAACAAGACATGATGCAGTAAGTCTCCCAGCGCACAAAAAGTATCTGTCAAGAAAGATATTGCTATTTGTAAAATAAATAATGGCTTTAGACTGCTTTAAGGGGAATATAATTAAACTCACAGAAAAATTTTTCACAAACTGTTGGATGTTGGAATAGATTGCAATGGCTGCTTGATCTTATCTTGGGCAGAGCAACTGTAAAGGAACAAATGGATAAGGGACAGATGAATAAGGGAAGAGTGACTGATGTCATCTACCTGGAGTCCTGCAAAGCATTTGATATTGTTCCAGAAAAGACGCTTGTCTCTAAAACTGGGAGACATGGATTTGACAGGTGGGCAGCTTGGTGGATGAGGAATTGGCTGGATGAGTGCGCTAAAAGAATTGTGGTCAATGGCTCATTGTCCAAGTGAGGACCAGTGACAAGTGGTGACCTTCAGGGGTCTGTACTTGGACTAGTATTATTTAATATCTTTGTCGGGGACGTGGACACTGGAATTGAGTGCAGCCTCAGTAAGTTTGCAGATCATAGCAAGGGAGGGAATGCCAACCAGAGGGACCTTGACAGGCTTGAGTAGTGAGCCTATATGAACTTCATGAAATTCAACCAGGTGCAGGTGCAAGATCCTGAACGTGGATTGGGGCAATCTCACCCCCAGTATAGGCTGGGCAATGAGTGGATCGAGATGATCTCTGTGACGGACCTGGGCTTAACGGTGGATGAAAAACTGAATATGAGCCAGCAGTGTGTGCTTGCAATGCAGATCTAAAGAAACATGATCATCAGTTTGAGGGAGATGATTTTCCCCTCTGCTCCACTCCAGTGACACTCCACTTGGAATATTGTGTTCATTTCTGGGGCCCCCAACATAAGAAGGATGTTGACCTGCTCCCGTAGGTCCAAAGGAAGGCCAAGAAGATGATCAGTTGAGCACCTCTCCTTTAAGGACAGGCTGAGAGAACTGAGGTTTTTCAGCCTGGAGAAGAGAAGGCTCCACGGAGACCTTACTTAAGGGAGGCCTACAGGAAAGATGGGGAGGAACTCATTATCAGGGGGTGTAGTGATAAAGTTGAGAGGTAACAGCTTTAAAATGAAAGAGAGTACATTTATGCTAAATGGAAGGAAGAAGTTCTTCATTGTTAGGATAGTGAGGGACTGCAACAGATTGCCCAAGGAGGTTTTGGATGCCACATCCCTGGATGGGGCTTCAGCAACCTGGTCTCAAGGAAGGTGTTGCTACCCATGGCAAGGGGATTGGAACTAGATGTTTTAGGTCTCTTCCAACTCAAACCATTCTATGATTCCATTATTCTGTCATTGTGTGAACTCACTGGATAATCTTCATGCTCCCTTTCCAGCTCAATTTTCTATGATTCTTAAGTTTTATTACTAACTGGATGATTTTATGCTTTTGTGGAACAATATTTTATACAGATTTTCAGTTGTCCCTTATTCAGTTTATTTTATGAAATGCATTTGTAGTTCATAAAAAATTTACTTCCAGATGACTCTAGATATTCCTCTTTCCTATAACCAAATCTTTTGGCCTCAGAATGTATCTTTAAAAGTCTTCAAACTTGGATGGCTATAAAATAAATTATTTCCTCATCTTTTTTACTGTAGACATTAATCTATTCCCAGAAGATGTGATGTAAGTTAAACATTCATGGGTATGCAGTTCCCCTGATAAATTTTAGATTGCTTTAAATACTCTTACAGTGCAAAATTATTATATAATAATTTTATATAGCCCTACAGTATATCAACAGCTTGAAAGGAGGCATCAAACATTTTAGTAATTTGTAGCATAAAAGGTCTTACCACGTGCTCAGTAGTGAAGGTGTTCTTGTTAAATCTTAGAAAACCAATTTAGAATCTTTATAAGGTAGGTAATTTTTAAAAAAAGGTTATTGGAGAATTAATTATTGGATATAAAATGACAGATTTTACCTTGAAAAGGCGACAGAGATGACTTATGATTTGGTGAATGTCCTAGAATCCTAGTGAGTGCTAGCACCTTAATGTCACTGCATTGTTTTTTTAATCTAGAAAAGAGGAGACAGAGGGGATCTTGTTAAGATTTACAAATATCTAAATGGTGGGTGTCAGGAGGTTGGGACATCCCTTTTTTCTATAGTAGCTAGCAACAGGACAAGAGGTAATGGGATGAAGCTGGAACAGAAAAAGTTTCATTTAAATATAAGAAAAAACTATTTCACTGTGAGGGTGATGGAGCCCTGGCACAGGCTGCCCAGAGGGGTTGTGGAGTCTCCTTCCTTGGAGGTCTTCAAGACCTGCCTGGACGTGTTCCTATGCGACCTGATCGAGGTTGACCTGCTTCTGCAGAAGAGTTGGACCAGATGATCTCTAAAGGTCCCTTCCAGCCCCTGTCATTCTATGATTCAAATTAATGGACAATATCTTTGCAATATTTTGCATAAATTGATCTCTTTCTAAAATATAAAACAAGTATGTTATTTTTTTTACTTTTGAAAAAATCTCTTTCTCATATAAACTGAAATATCTTTCCTCATTGACATAATGATTTGTTGTTTTTTTCCACTTTTGACTGAATGGATTTGGTCACGTATATGTGTAGCTTACTCCTTACTAGTCCTTTAGTAGTTTAACAAGGACTTTTATGAGATGCTCTGAAATAAGAAATACAATTGCTAATGTTTTACATGTATCTATATATCTTGTTCAAAGGCAGAATACAAAAAATACAGAGTAGAATATTAAAAGGAAATTTAAAATATCTCTGTAAAAGTTTAATCACACAATAGGAATAAAATCTTTTAAAGCAGTGAAAATGTTTTTTTGTTTTTAATAGATGACCTCTTCTTCCATAACTAAGATATCTAATAGACTTCCAAATCAGAGATTTCCTGATAGTTTTTTCACTTAAGATTACTTTTTCCTTTAATTTAATATATAATACATGAATAAGTGAAGAATACTATTATTTTTCTTTTTTTCCTCTAAATTATAAACACAAATTCAAGGCTTTAAAATATAAATTAGGTGGCCTTTTTATGCGTGAAGACTGGTCATCTTCCTGAGCCCATACTTACCTTTCTATAGAACTTCTGTTTACAGCAGCAATCACTGATTGGACTTCCTCAGAGAGTTTAATTTTCTCTTGTAAACCATGGTTCAGAAAGTACTTCTAACCAGATGAAAATGCCATCATGAACCAGGTTCTACTCAGTAATAGCCTACTCGTGTTCATGGAACAATAAAATACTTAAATTTTATGTTACAGGCCTGGTTCAGTGCTTTGTGAAGAACTCTGAAGGATGACTTCAATCTTCCTTTTCTGGACAAAGGAGACTGTAAAAAACATGCTGTGCTCCATAAACCAATATATTATTAATCTATATATTATGTATATATAAATTTAATATAATTTGGATAGTTTTCTACTACTATATAATTTCATGAACATGATTTAAGTCTCTAATGGTCTCTGAGAAATTTCAAGGGGGATTGTCCAATTGCCTTGAGTCATGCACTTCTTGCTGCTATTGAACAACATCTGCTGTGAGACTTGTTTCTCATCAGTCTTTTCAGAGCACCTTAGGAAAAGCAATGGGGCAAGTAAGTTTGCCATCTCTTAGTGTTAAACGTTTTTTTTTACTGAACTTGTGAGAAAAGAATCCATCTGTAAACACACTGAGACCTTGATTTGTTAGAGCCAGCAGCCAAAGATGATCAAAATTGTTTGGTCTCTTTCTTTACATTAAGCTTCTAATGAACGGAACAGACAGCTGTCAGGAAGTATATTATTTATTAACTATAGTCAACACATTGGGAAACCAAAATAAAAAAGAGGAGATAGTCAGTAACCTGCTGCTCCACATTGATGTGCACAGATCTATGGGGCCGGATGGGGTACATCCTAGATTGCTGAGGGAACTAGCAGGGGTGCTCGCCAAGCCCCTGTCCATCATAGATCAGCAGTCCTGGCTGATTGGGCAGCTCCCACCTGATTGGAAGTCAGCCAATATAACACCCATATATAAGAAGGGATGGAAGGATGATCTGGGAAATTACAGGCCTGTCAGTTTGACTTCAGTGCCCAGGAAGCTGATGGAGCAAATCATCCTAACTTCCATTATGCAGCACATGCAGGACAACCAGGTGATCCGGCCCAGTCAGCATGAGTTGTTGAAAGGCAGGTCTTGTTTAACAAACCTGATCTCCTTCTATGACAGAGTGACCTACTTGTTGGATGAAGGAAAGGCTGTGGATGTTGTCTACCTTGACTTTAGTGAAGCATTTGACACGTTTCCCACAGCATTCTCTTAGAGAAACTGGCCGTTCTTGGCTTGGATGGACATACACTTTCCTGGGTGAAAAACTGGTTAGATGTTCGTGTCCAAAGAGTCATGGTCCATGGAATTCAATCCAGTTGGCAGCCGGTCACGAGTGGTGTCCCCCAGGGCTCAGTACTGGGGCCACTCCTGTTTAACATCTTTATTAATGATCTGGATGAGGGGATAGAGTGCACCCTTAGCACGTTTGCAGATGACATCAAGTTGGTGGAAGTGTCAACCTGCTTGAGAGTAGGGAAGCTTTACAGAGAGATCTAGGTAGGCTGGATGGCTGGGACAAGGCCAGTGCCATGGGTTTAATAAGGCCAAGTGCTGGTTCCTGTACTTGGACCACAAAAACCCCCACCAACCCTACAGGCTTGGGGAGGAGTGTCTGGAGAGCTGCCAGGCAGGGAGGGACCTGGGAGTGTTGGTTGAAAGCGGCTGAACATGAGCCAGCAGTGTGCCCAGAGCCAAGAAGGCCAATGGCATCCTGGCCTGTATCAGGAACAGTGTTGTCAGCAGGAGCAGGGAGGTGATCATTTCCTTGTACTTGGCTTTGGTGAGGCTGCACCTCGAATACTGTGTCCAGCTTTGGGCCCCTCTCTACAAGAAGGACACTGAGGTGCTGGAGAGGATCCAGAGGCGGACTACCAAGCTAGTGAAGGATTTGGAGCACGTCTCATATGAGGAATGGCTGAGGGATCTGGGGCTGTTTAGCCTGGAGAAAAGAAGGCTCAGGGGAAACTTTATTACTCCCTGCAGCTACCTGAAAGGATGTTGTACTGAGGCAGGCGTTGGTCTGTTCTCCCTAGTAACAAGCAATAGAAAAGAGGAAATGCCATTAAGTTGTGCCAAGGGAGATTTGGGCTGGATATGAGGAGGAATTTCTTTACTAAAAGGGTTGTCAGGCATTAGAACGGGCTGCCCAGGGAGGTGGTAGAGTCACGGTCCCTGGAAGTGTTTAAGAGATGGTTGGATGTTGCACTTAGGGAAATGGTCTAGTAGTTGATAGGACTGGAACAAAGGCTGGACTTGATCTTAAAGGTCTCTTCCAGCCAAAATGATTCTATAATTCTATGATTCTAAGATCTTTTTGGACTTTATGACATAGTGGAGCATATTATTTTACCATGCAGTTCAAATCTGAAGAAATACCTCATAGCTATTTACACTCATGTTACATGTGAAATTGGTCTCTCTACTCTCTTTGGAAAGCAATGGAACAGAAGAACCAATATTTCTACCAAGAATCTTAATGTATGTCCAAATGTAAAATAGGTTTGCAATTTGCACGTTTCCACCAACAGTGGCAGTGTCTCCTTAGCAAAGCTTTATCAGTGTCTGCCAAGAAACTTGGAGATAAATACTGCAGTGTTGCTAATTCTGTACCTCTTCTAGCAATAATGTGGGACTTCACTTCCTAAATGTATCAGCTAGTACCACATTAACTTGTCAGCAAATAAAGACAAGACAAACCAATCTGTACGAGATTGAATGTTATATTATTAGCAATTTTCAGGATGATTGAAGAAAAGTAATAATCAACATTCCTTATTTGATAACAGATGTGTTATTACAACTTCTCATCTAGTTATTGCTTGATTTGAATGATTCTCTTTTTCTGTGTTTTGAGGTAAAATTCATGTCTTTTCTAAACTAATTCTCAGATACATACATGAGACTTCATTGGGGACATTATAGAGGACCCTCAATTGTATCACAGCTATCTAAAAACTGGCTTCAGTATATATTTCTGTGCTAAAGGTAGGAAGTTAAATACCTTCTATACCATAGAATCAGATGAAAAGACTAGGAGTTTTCCTAAACTCTCTAGAATGAAGGGTGTATATTAAGGCTAACCAAAAAGAACCTCCCTAACTGTAAATCTGCCTATTTTTCTGCTGATAGTATATTTTTAAAATATTTAAATATTAATGTCCTTTGGCAAGTCCATTAGGACTTAAGCGATAAATCTAAAACATATAGTTGCTTATCTCAAACATTAAAGTTAGGCTGATGGTCTCTTGAGTATTGGGAATTGACCATATATACATTATTCATCCAAGATGGTTACATGTCATTAAGCCCAGACTCATTTTCATTTTACTTCCCTATGTGCTGTAGGCAGCAAGACTAGGTATATATTGACATTTGCAAAGTATATTGCAGATCAATACGATACACTTTAGGGTAATTGTCCATACAGAAGATACTATTGAACTTGTGAGGAAAAGCTACCTTTCATGAAGTAGAAGGTTAGTTTTAGCATTTTACCTACATATATACTCTGAATTCTCCCCTTTCTGTCATAAGATAGGCTACTCTCATTTCAAGGCTGTCCATTCTGAAAGAATTGATCAAACAATATTTCTTTATTTCTCAAATGTTTCCTCTACTGTGTATGTTAACCCCTTTGGCCTTTCTGAAAATGCTCTATCTACAGAAATCAGCTTGTGTTTCTTTGGTACAACTCATCAGTTTGTTATTGCATCAAGCTGTGTATCTGCTATGTGCTCCCCCACTGACATCTTCTGGAGCAGAAGGAGATCAGGATGTGCTTTGCATTACCTTTCTGGTTCTCGTATTTCATGTAACATTTAGCAGTAAGTTTAGTATGGTGCCTTCTGTAAAAACCACAGATATCTACAACTGCTACTCTGATATAAGGCAGCCCACACAAGAACGTAGATCTTCTCTTTGGATGTGACTGCATTGAACTGATGGCTGCTGTGGTGCAGTAGGTGATGATCAGGGACATTGTCAGAGCCTCACATGTCTTGACTGACTGGCTACAATACTATCTAAGGAGACTACAACTACTACAGCACTAAGACCAGAATGACTGTTCTTCCTGGACTGATGCTGTGTCTCCTAGAACCCTTATACTAAATGCAAACTACTATATGGTATGATTTTGCCCAGCCAACAATGAAGCATCAGGACAATCTCTTTCTTACTCACTTCCCCCCATCCACCCACACCCTCCTGGAGGTGTGTCATGGTTTAAGCCAACAAAAGACCACAATTAGCCTCAAGTACCAAAGACCTGAGGATTGCCAAAGGGCAGGGAGGGCTTAATTACCACTAAAGGTCCAGGACAAAACAGACCAGGCTACTCGGTTTGGGGAAGAAAACAGAAAATAATTTAATGCAACACCAACTAAAGCATAACCATAAAATGCCAAAAAACATATAATTTAATAATTATAGCAAGATTAGATGAGACAGGAGTGAACACAGATAAACACATAGGGAACAGAACAAGATGACTGAACAAGTAATGAGCATCTCAGATCTCTGAGTTCCTTTGATGCTATGATATTAGGCTTATGCACAAAGCTATGGACCGTTTTCCAGGGTAAAAGGGTCATTGGTCTTGAGGCCATAAACTATGACTGCTTCTTCTAAGCATCTACAGTCCCTTATGTCATAACGTACATGGGAGTCTTATCATGTGGATAGTATTCTAGTTAAATATAATATAAATAAACTTTTAGAAGTCTCTGAACACTAATTTACATGACATATAGTAAAGGCACCAAAAGAGCCTCTTTCTGAATCGTTACAGTCAATTGGACTCTTAACTGGTGTGGTAAGAAGTTGAGAATCTGAGAATTAAACCGCTCCCAATTAGGCTGTAAAAAAATATTTTATAAATGAGAAACACACAGGTGATTTTAAGCCAACTTAGAAACAGAACGTTACTGTTTCAAATACAGGACTGAGATGGGAGGGTAAAGGGCAATTTCAAGAATAGCAACTTTATACTTCCATGTCCAAATAAGCCACTATGTTATTTAAAATCCACTATAATGATTGTATTTGAAAGGGGTAAGAACATGAAAACCGTTTTATTTGCAGATGGCTGAATGAACTAAGCAGGGTCTTCTGAGAAACTACATCCCATCCAAACTTTGCATTTCTTGGAGTCACTCTCTTATTTACAGTCTTACTGCAACTACTAACAAGTCCTTGAACTCTGAATGCATGGGCAAGATGCCTGAATTACTTTGGTAAACATTGTGTGTCCCTTAGTATTTGCTTGTAGTTGTTGCTCACCCATCAATAATCAAAAGCCAAACCCCTGATGCATTTTAAGCAAAATTGTGTTCAGATATCTAGGTTCAAAGCACTTTGGAACAGACAGAAGGTCTCTGAGCTCAGAGTATTCTTAAAAGAGATAATGCTGAAGATCAGAAAAAGTCTCTAGTGGTGCAGCTGACCTTCCGTCTCAGAGCTGGTGACTAGGATGGTGGCAGCAAACAAAGCATGGAAAAGATACAGCTTAACTAAACGAGGACTGTGTCCTGTGGTCTGCCCTTCACTTAGCAGCGGGAGTGCATTTTCTGTGCTCTTGAATGTATCTTCCTGCTTAATTTTTGCCTAAAACAAATTAATTTTTGTGTTCCAGGATAGCTCTGTAGCACAATCCAAGGTTTTGTTTTCTTTTGGATAACTTCTTTCCCATCTTGCCTTGTTGTCACTGATATTTTACTTTGATTGAGCCAAGAAACTGCTGACCCAGCATTATGTCTTGTATTAGGGCTCCTATTTACTCAACACTGTAGATGAATGGTCTTATTCAGAAAAATAAGCAAAATAAGAACTGCTGAAATGTCTACATCTCCTTAAAAAAAAAAAAGAGCTGCAATTTCCTCCACTGCATAGGAAATAGCATAGGTATCTGAAACCTTTTCTTCTGTGTTCTACTCTCTTTGACATTCTGTATTATCACTTAAATATTTGTAACCTCATTCTTGCAACAGATAGGCATGTTAGTATCCTATTGATACTCCTGTCCAGGTTGAACTATTTCTTCTGTCCTTGCAATGGATTTAATTTTTATGTTAACGACAAAACTGCGGCCAAAGATACACTTAGAATGACTGTGTTTTATAGCAGCCACCGTGATATGCATTAAGCATACTCTTATTTCTGACTGCAGGTATTTTGTGTCTCCTGTTTGTATTTCCTGAGTACCTCATGAGCATTAAAAGTCACTGGCTTTGATAGTCTCTATAGCTCTTATCATGTGAACTCTCACAGGCAGTTTAGCTTTGTATAATGCCCACTGCTGCAGGTCTTGGGATATTCTTAAACCAAGAATTGAGAGCTCACTGAGGAAACAGACATCCACTGAAACTCAAGGGCATATGACGATGTTTCATTTACCTTGATAGTGCTTTTAGACAGTTTCATGACACAGAGAACTACATAGAATTATAGAAAAGACCTGTAAGATTGGGTTCAACCACATACCATCAAGTACAACCACAAGTACAGTTAACAACATGGTCAAGTTAATGGGGTTACAAGCAAAGCTGTGCTAGAAATCATGAGCATTAGCGTAGTTCCCATGCCCTCTGAAATTTGGAAGCTGCTGACCTTCATAACTATGACAAAAGCTAAGATTAATTTTCAGCCTTACAGATACGTATTCACAAATGACTATGTGTCGTGATTTAAAAAATGTTTGCATTCTTAGATCCAAAAAAATTAAATTTTACTATTGTCAGAGACTGCTACTAGAATAATAGAATTTAATGGCTATCCTTTTTAATACTTTTAAAATACAGTGACTATTTTTGAATTTTAAATGATAGATTTACATACACAAAATTTTTAATCAGATGTCTGTGTCTGATTTCTCTTACTTTTGAAAACTGGGACTGTGTAATATTTCTGTCAAGCAACAGTAGAGACCGCTATCATTTATTAAAATATTAAAATATTAGATAATCCTCCTTTTTTTTTTTTCCCCCACATTGAGCTTGGGGAGACTGCTAAGTAGAATAGAAAGTAAAAATACAAAGCATGAATTTTCTCCAGAACCAAGTTCATAGATTTGGAGCAGTGGAAAATAGAATTTCCCAAAAGATTAATACTTCTTGGTTTTACATTAGAATGGATAGTCTAATTTAACAGTAACTATTTATGTGATTTAGACAAATACTTTGATGCCACAGAGAGAGGTGCACTAGTAATACCTCTCTATTGGTTCAGTATCAATCCCTGGACTATTGACATCTTGTTGGCAAGACTGGTGCTAGTGCAATATCTTATAAGAAATCAATACTTTTTTCTGATCTTCTGCATCAAAGGCAAACTGAAAGAGGGACCTATTGACAATAAAGGAAATAAAAGGACTTGTAATGATCTTGATATAACTTTTCAAGCCTTCTGAAAATTGCTTTCTGCCCAAGAATTTCATGAAACTCAAAAGCTGCTCTATGTTAAGCAAAAAGAATGAGTTGCAGGAGACAACCTACCAGACAAAACTGTGAGATGGCATTGCTGTCTGACTGGCTTTTAGGATCTTCTCTTCTCTTCTCTTCTCTTCTCTTCTCTTCTCTTCTCTTCTCTTCTCTTCTCTTCTCTTCTCTTCTCTTCTCTTCTCTTCTCTTCTCTTCTCTTCTCTTCTCTTCTCTTCTCTTCTCTTCTCTTCTCTTCTCTTCTCTTCTCTTCCTCTATCCCAAAATGCAAGCAAACTAAGGAAAGAAATCTTACTTTCTTCCCTTCAAAATGAGAACAACTTTTGGAGAGCAAGAGTCTTCATTTCACTAAACTTTGAGATTAACCTGAAGTGAACTTTCAGTTTCTCTATCCAACTGAATAAATTAGTCATTCATACCACTTTCAATAAAAGATTAGATTAGTGGGTTCAGAACATTTTTTGCTCTTTTTTCCATTTTCTGTTTTCCTTTACTTCAAATTTCCAGAGCTACATTCTGTCTACATATAAAGGCATTTTATATATATGTATATAGGGGTATATGTGTGTATATATGTTACAACGAGTATAGATGAAAGCAATTGAGCTTTACTTCTAAATATTTTCTTTTAAGAGACAGGTAGTTTTGAATCATACACAGAGATTTTTATGGTACTTGGATATTTACTCAGGGTTCCAATGTATATGAGCTGCCATTTACAGAAAGACTCTGCTTCTACTGAATTTGTCTCTGAGCTACAGCAATGCACTAACACCCCAAAGAAGACTTAAAGTTTTTTATTAAACAAAAAAGATGAGGCAGGGGCTTTTGATGCCTTTATTTTTTTTTTCAGACGATCTAAGGTTTGTCTCAGAAATTGTGCAGGAAATTTTTGAGGTCATCTTTTTTATATAAGCCTTACTGCTATAGATTAAGATGCATAACAGAAATATTTCACTTGGAGTAGGGAGAATTTTCTGGGACATTATCCCTGTTTCTCTCTCCTGTTTTCTCTCTGGTATTTGTTTTTTTTTAATGAACTTCTAGTTATGACAGTTGAATGATTAAAAGTACCCTAACTCATAAAACATAGACCCTAACTGATACAACATAATTATACCATAATTATATTGTAAGTTAATATGCATCTTATCTATGAATTGAAATGGCAGAGAAATTGTACTAAGTTAACTGGAAATAAGAAAATTAACATAAAATCCTGATGGTAAAATAGATTAATGGAAATATTAAAATATATACTATTTATTAAAACACAAATAACAATATTAGAAACTATTACTGAAATATTATCTTTGAAATTGTATTATTTCCACATTAGTCATTTGATATTTTGTTTCTTTGTGACTTTAAAATAAAAGCACACTACAAATAAAAGTATTTTTAACAGAGATGTATTAGAAAGGCATATATTAAATGTCATTTATTGATCCATTTTGTTAAAATTTGTTGTTTGTCTAATTAGTCAGTGTACGACTGCTAAGGAAAATACGAGGATCAGATAAATCTATTTAATAACAGTTGAGTTTTTCACTTAAATAGTGTTTACCTGTCTGTGATTTTTCAGTCTGAAACATTAGGGAGGGAGAAAGATTATCAGATAGGATGAAATGTTTTCCAAACTTGTGTCTTCATCAAAGTGGAAACACCTTGTCTCTTAGCAAACCTAACCAATAGTTAGGTTTTCAAAGTTGCTTGAGCACATCAGCAGACACCTTCATTGCTTTTCCGAGCCCCTCACTAGCTGGGCTGGATTCCAAAGCACTGTCGGGCCGAGGAGCTGTGCGGGGCACTGCCTGGGTAGGCAGTATGCCGCGGGAAGCAGGATGCCCGGTGGCGGGGGAAGCAGGATTGCCAGGCTCGGGGCAGGCTGCCTGCAGGCCCTGTGCTGAGCACCACAAGAGGGTGCAGGTGCCCTGTGTGGCCACGCCTCTGCTAGGAGCATTTGTTTTTCTGAAAGACATTATCAGAGAAAGACTTTTCTGTAATATTGAGAGTACAGTGAGTGAGGTACAAGGAAATTAATCAAATTAGGGAGTTAATGACTCAACTTGTTCCCCTGTTGTTGATGAAGTGAGGCCAGTCAGCACCAGCCATGGGCAGTTCCTGCATGGGTGAATGGGTCCTCAAGGGGGAACGGCTTTTGTAGTCCAGCCCATTATCAGGACACAGTGGAAAAACAAAGCTTTCCTATTCACTTGGAATAGGAAAAGTTACTTGAACTGAATCCCTTTCTAGGACTTTCTCACACTGGAGGAAGTATCTAGCCGATCTATAAACATGTATAGGAAGTAAATTTTGACCCACAGTAGTCAAGGAAAGTTATCCTAGGGCTAAACAGCAAAAGGGAGCACTACTCAAGAGTCCTACTTGAGAGTTCAACAGCTTCTTACTCCTCAGTTGTGTCTTAGTTTCTTTATTATTTCACATCAGTAGTTAGAAGTAGCATCCAAGCTGAGAGGTGTTATTTAAATGCATGTGCACTTCTTCAACTGCTTGCTCTTCAGGGCAACTGTCTTTAGGAGTACATGCTACACAGTGGGTAATTCAGATCTGATTTTCTGATGTTACAGGAAACTAACACAGAAATAAATATTCTACACTCCACATTTTCAAGTACTCGGTATGGTGGTCTGTTTTGTGTGATTTTGGTGGGGGTGGAGGGGGTAGGGGATGGGTTGTGTTGTGTGTGTTTCAGTTTTGGGGTTTTTTAAAGTTATTTTACTATTTAATAGGATCTTTGCTTTTCAAACTACCTTTCAGTTCTAATTTTCTTATACGGTAAATTTAAAAGTTTGTTCCTTCTGGTTTTAGAGTTGATAAAGCCAGGAATAGATCAAGCTGGAAGTCTTGGGGACTGGTAAGGATGAACCATAAGCTAGGGAACAGAATCTAAACTAGATAATACCTCTTATGCCCCATTCTCAAACCCCCTTCTCTCCAAAAGCAGAGCCAATATTCCTTCACATGTATGCATTTTTACATATTTCATGGAACAATTGCTTCATATCTGGTCTGTGGAAAGTTTTTCTCTATCCATTCTTAAAACACCTCAGGACATTTTTTTTTGGGTGAAAGTTCCTGGACTTATTCCGTAATTCAATATTGGAATATGATTACATAAATTATTTTCTATAAGAATTGCATTTGAAGCATAAATCATAAAATATCACAATGAGCAAAGAGTAAAACCAAAATAGATACAAAAGTCCTCTGATATACTGATAAATCAGTAAACGGAAAATATAAAAGAAAGAGAGAAGATGTAATGACTGCTTATTCAGAATTCTCTGAAGCAGTAGTTGTATTCACCACAGAAGTTTCACTTAGTTAAAGTCAGACAGCCCTCTCATATAGTCCAATCTAGGATGAGTGTGTGGCTGTGTATATGGCCACAAAAGTATTGAATGTATTTTACGGCTTCATCTTGTCATTACACTATTGACAGAAGAATGAGGCTTTTTTGAGATGCATTTGGAAAAGCTAAACACCTCTGCAGACACAGCAAACCTCTGCATAGACATGTAATGTGTAGTTGAATGAATGTTCAATTCTTTTGTATATTTTGGCTATATTTGTATGCTAGTACCAAACAGCTCATCTCTGTAGATTTTTTAATGTTTGCAGAAATGTGGTAGCTTCATGCCTCTATGTAGTTATATCCTTCCATTTATCTGAGGATGTAACTTCCTAACACATTTTCTTCCTCCTTGTAACTCAGCTTGTCTACTACTTTGAGGTGATTTCTCAAATTGTTTTAAGTTATGCTTCTGTGTTTTTTTCACATTTTCCGGCTTTTTTGCTTCCTTCCTTCAGGTGACTCAATGCTTTTGTATTATTTTTGACAGTGTTCTACCACTCTCCACCCATATCATTTATAGCCTCAATTTCCAGTAGTGTTTTTTTTTAAAGCCATTGGAAACAGGGGAAAACTAAAAGCATCTGTCACTTTGTGAAGAGAATGATCTATTATAAATATGTTTACAAATCAGTTAGTTTTCTGTTAATGCTTAAGATGCACATGAATTGACACATTTATGGTTTATATACCAGGAATCCTGGTGGATTATTTTCTAAGTCTGTGACATCTTTGTCCTGATGGAGATTTATGTACTATGAGGAAATACTCTGGCAATTGGACATATAATTTCTTACTGATAAACTTGAAAAAAAGTAACAGAAGGGCTGAGGGTACAAGAGAAAGGAATCCAAGCGATTTAGATCACTGAATTTAGGGAAGCTAGACATCTAGAAACATGAGTTTCTGTCTCATGTACCTAAATGAAAGAATGGGGCTTGTGAGTAGTCAGCTCCTGGAGCACTGCAGTGGAGAAAGGATTAAATTAATCTTTAGAAGTATAGGTAGGTGAATAATCTAGAAATTGGGAAACATTTTAGCCTACATTTTGCTTTTGTTTTTGCATAACTGGCATTCTATCTCTGGCTTTGATATCTATATTCCAAGAAGGCCACTGGTAACTAAGAAAAAACGTAAGAATTATGAAAGAATTGGAAAATGTGCTTTATAATAGTAAGTTTAAGGTAAATCTGCCCATCAAGCTTTTTTTTCTCACTGAAGGAAAAAATAAAGAAGGAAAGATATAAAGAAAAGTTTTTGGAAGGTATATGGAAAGTAGAATTTAACAATGGCCTCTTCAGTCTAGCAAGCTAAACTGCAAAAAAATCCAGCAGCTGGAAGACTGAAGTAAGCTAATTCAGAGTAGAAACACATATTATATATACAGAATAGTTAAAATCACTTAAAGTGGCCCACACCTTGGTTACTTGTACAAGACAAGATTTTATAGTTAGTATGCCACCAACACTTTGACAGTACTAAAATTTTTTACAGGCCTCAGAAGTAATGAATAGCACTCGGGTATGCCCAGAATATTCACAGAAGCTCACTCCACTGCCTCTTGAACTGGTGGTGGCTGCATTTGCTTATGGTCCTTTGAAGCAGCCCGTGCTTGGCAATTTTCACTTATTCCAGTTTCATTTATTTCAGTGAAGTTGACAGCTTCTCAAAGGTGGCCACTCTGAGATGACAGCTTGATAAAATTGTTAAGACCTTCCTCCTGTTTTAAAATTAACATATACTTTCTCTACTTCTCTGGCCTTCATTTACTAGCTTTGTAATTTCTCAGGCTTTCTGAAAAGTAAAAATACTTTATAAAAAAAGATTAATTTGGAAAAGTAAGTAAACTCAGAGACATTTTCCATGTAATTCAGAACATTTGCTAAAAGTTAAAACCTGCTTTGAATGAAACAAGGACTTTATACTAACTTCTCAATAGTTATTTGGCACAGAGATATGGCTCAGGAGACAGTTCATATATGTGTTGTGATTGAGGGAATAAGCTTTTGGGAGTCTCAAAAGCTGGCTGATTAAACAAGCGGAAATAGAATTCAGAAACAGGCAAATAGAAAATGAAGAAATGCATCATGAAAAAGCTTGACTTTCTGATTTCCTACATTAAAAAAAAAACCCTAAAATTTTACCCTGCAGTCTGATCTGCATGAGCGTGACTTCACCCAGTGTATAAATGGCTATGGATGACAGCCCTCATTTTATGTAATTTTACACAATGAAATGGCAAGATGCAATAGGTTATAAAAAAACCTCTTGATGAAAGCAGTGGCAGTTTCATAGGAACAAGGCAAATAATTTGAGTTCTGGAAAGCTTCAGAATTGTTCTCAAAAGACTGCAGCCTCCGTTGAGGCTTATAAAAACTTAGATCATTCATCAGTTTGTTGTAGGTTCTCATCATTAGACAAATCACTACAGTTCTTTACGCAGCAAGAAACACTAAGGAGGTCTTTTTGAGAATAGCAAAGTAAAACTTTGTCTTCTAAAGTATTTCAAAATTTTAAGACAAGTGCAGTATGAGACAATCTGTTAAAATTCACTGTGAAATACAATTGTCTTACCTTTAAGGGAGGATAGTAACAAAGCATGCAGAAAATACCTATATTGTACATACTTGATGGTGTTCCTTGCATTTTGTACGTTGGAACGTTCACTGAGGATATTCAATATTTTGACCATGAGGATGCTTCCTTAGGAAACATCTGGTGCTAACTACAACTGGAAACAGCTTTCTAGAACAAATGGACCACTGATCTGGTACAATGATGCCTTTGTTCTCCGTAAGTAAATTTAGACAGATAAAGAGGAAGGAAACAGTACACACAGAGTGAGGTCAGAAAGCAGCATATCTCAGAAAAGCATTCATTTGCCAAACAGAAAGTTGCTATTGCAAGATATGAATCAAAGGTAAATGAAAACAAGTGGGGGAGAAACTATATCCAGTTTTGTACTAACATATGTGTGAACAAAACAATTCCTGGACTGTTTTCTTGGATCCCTATCATCAGCTTTGCAGGGGATGATGTAAAGTTATGTCCTTTGCTCCCTTCCTGACATAAAATCTAGTCCCACCTGTGACCATAAATTTAGCTACCATCTCTTTGTGGAAAACCTTTGGGCATACCTCTGTGCTGCAGCCTTGTCATCATCATGTATTTCTCCACCATTTCCATTGGTAGTTTGACTCTTAGTCTGAGATAATCATGACTCAAGTAGGGCTCTCAATCTTACCCTAGGCATATCTAATACACTTGTAAGGCCCTACTTATCTCAGTTATGGTCACAGTTTTGGCCCCTCAGACCATGGCTATGGAGTTGTCCAGAGGTCTTACTCATTTGTGGTGGTGTAGCCCTAGGCAGACCTTGAGCTTTACATTAACTTGGGCATGCTATCAGTCTGGGCCAGCTTACAGCTTGTAGGAACATTTAGGGAGCTATTTTAACATAGGGGTCTTAGAAAGAAGGAACATTTTTGCTTGTTACTTCCTTTTGTCCTTAGCTGCTGTCCTCGCTGATAGCATAAAACAGAAGCTGCTGCAAACCTATTCAATTAGCTTTTTATAAAAATGCATGTAGATCTTGGAGAGTTTGAAAAGATGCTGCAGGTTGAAACATTATTGATTGAACTTTGTTCTGCTGTTAAAGGAGGTTCAAAATACAATTATGAGAGATGCTTAATTTTTTTCCTGAGCTATAAATTTTTTCCTCTGCTATAAACAGAATGTTTGCAGGTGGCAACTAGTGAAAAATCTAAATTTGAGTTTAGAGCTATTACAGACCTTTATCAATTAACATACTGAGAAAAGAGCTTCTACAGAATGGGAGATGCTACTCTAAATGCAAGCACCAACCTAAGCTTGTGTTTAGTGGGTATAAGATTTCCACTTTCAAAAGGAGAATTGCTGTTGCTTTAGGTTTACTTTTTGAAAAGTGCAATATTAAATAGTCAGACTCCTTTACCACTTCGATCTCAAAATCCTTTCAGAGTTTGCTCTGTTCTCTTTGGTCTTTTCTCTCCACTGGCTCATCTCTGGCCTGCTTTTTCTTATGTTTCGAGCAAAGAAAAAAGATAGACGACTTTTGTATTCCTTTGTGGTAGAGGTTGTTGTGCCTCATACTCTGTCTACTTAATTCTCACTCTGTGTACTAAACTTCAATTTAACAAGCAAGGAACAACCTCATAAGAAAGTATTGCTTTTTGGTCCCAGTTTACAATGACATAGATGCACCAGTTATTTATATACAAAAAACTTTATCTCAAGTGATTTTTTTTTCTTACAATGTATGTTCAATCCCTTATAAAAAGGGATTTTTAAAAAATATTTGATAGTTTTTTTTAATCACCATTAACCATATAATCAAGTAGTCTCATTCTACCATTTATACTAAACGTTGCAGATAGTACAGTGACAAATGTTGATCTTGATGTCTTTTCTGTTTAACTGTCTGTTCAGCAGCTTAGCACCAACCTGGGATGTATTTTCAGCAATTATATCCTCTAATAATTCTGTTGCTAGTTATAGGGAGTAATAATACAGAAAGTAACTGTTTGTAATTTCCCCAGAATGTAGATGTGGAATGTATGCCATGTTGGCAATTTTAATGGTGGTTTCTAATTGTGATGAGTCCTCTGCAAATCCAAGAGACTACAGGATGGTGTCACAACTGGAATGGGAAACAGGTACATCAGAACCTCTTCATAGCCGTTTGCATAGCAAGACTTATTTTCATTTCCAGGAATTCAAGCCGGGAGAAGGAAAGGAAGAACAAGTGTAACAGTAATGGGAAAAAAATAGACACTGATATCAGAAATGAAGAGGAAAGAGTGTTTCTAAATCTTTTATTCTTCTGTATGTACACAGGAAAAGTCTTCAGAAGCATCCTTTTGCAAACGGTTTTAACGTAGATATTTTAATAATCTTGTACAGCTTTGCAAGGAACATCATTATTTTCTAGCAGCTGTCATTGACTTTCAGGACATAAAATTCAGATGACATCCTGAAAAATGGTAGTACAATACATCAGAAACAAGTGTATGGTTTGAATATATGGAGTACAGAAGCTTCATGAGCCATTGAGTGCTTGGGTGATACAACCTTTTGAAGGACCTGTCAGAGCTGAGGAGACTGCTGATGAATGATTGATGATTGCCTGCATAGGACCTCCACTTTGTTTCCTCTATCAGGTCTATTTTGAACCATTGTTCACAAAAGTGCTGCAGATAATGTTCTGTTCTCACACTGGTACTTCATATATATTGAAAAGAAAATTTAAATGTTGTTGTGTGAGGTTGCTCTCTGTTGGTAACAAGAAACTTTCAACGGTTATTTAGTACATTTTCAGACTCCTAGATTTCAGGTATGATATGAACTCATTTTGCAGCAGTTGTCCAAGTATTGCAATACTGAAGTCACTTTGAGTTGCAGTTTCCTGTAAAAGAGTTAACTTTCAGCATTCTCTCATCCTGTATTTTTTTACCTTTTTACTTTTCTCTTGTCATTTTTATGCATATTATCCAATTACCTAAGGAACAATGCACTTTCCAATACCATTTGCAAAATTACATGGTTTAATTTTGAAGGCACAAAATCTACAGTCTCAGTGATTCCATTAGGCACAGCTGCCATTAAGGGATGAAGATTCATCATACCAAAATTTGTTTAAATGAACACAAACGCTAGTGATAATAAATAACTGGTCATGAAAGCCACTCTGTTTACCAACCATATTCACTTCTTTCCGGAACAAAATGGAGTCAGAGCACTTGATTTTTAATGCTGAGCAAGATGGAGCTACTATTATAGTGTTCAATAAGATAGGAAATATGTTCAGTATTTTGTTACTGTTGTCACCTTTTCAGATCTATTGTATTATGTACCTTGAATAGATCATGTTGGCATTTTTAGCTCACATAGTATTATCATTAAAGGCTTGAAAATGATAATCTCCCATTTCAGAAGGCACTTTATCACTATTGAAACAATCCAGGAAACAGTTTATGCAGTAAACTTAAAATGTAGCAGAGGGAGGAAAGCTTAAAATATAAGAATGGTTACCAATCTCACATATCCACTAATAATTTGCTGTTAATTAGCTCATAAAATTAAGGCACTTTTCTGCATATGCTGTTAACTTGTGAGGTTTCCTCCATTCCCAGGATGGTTACTGACTTCTGCATGATAGATGAAAAGCAGTGGTGAGTCTTTGGCCATGCTATGTCTTCCCAATTAAATGTATTTCTCAGACTAAGAAAACTTCCTGTGACAGTCAAATATGTCTAGTTAAATCATGACCAGAAAACAGGTTTCTTCCTAGAGTAGATAGCATGCTATTTAGTAACCCTGCAGGACATCAGAACCACTACGTCTACCTTGACTGTATATTGTGTATTAAACAATCAGAAAATACCCAGCTTCATCTCTTCAACACATTTTTGTCTATCTTTTATGTTCCTGTTGCGCAACTTAATTCATGGAGATTACATTTGCATATATAGTTCTCAACTTCCATCTTCATCAGATCCCTAGTAGTACCTGAACTCTTGTCTTTATAGTGATTAACAGCATTAATTAGTACCAATCCTATGAAACCAGGTTCTTTGGAGATTCAAAATGAGCTTAGCTGTTCAAAGGCAGAGTCAGCAGAACATGATTTTTAGATTTTATGTGCATGATATTCAAAGGTAAAGCAAAGGAAATTGTGTACTAAAAATATTTCCATGGCTAATATTGCAGCTGAATTAGTGCTGTGCTGTCTGACCAAACCTGAATTACTATTTCAAGAAAATCCCTATTACATGGCATTTGAAGGCAGGAATAGCAAAAAAAAAGAAATATGTTCACTGAAGTGGGAGTTAATATAGGGTATCTTTTCTTGTTAGTTTTATTAGATGTTATAGTTAATACTGAAAAAAACCTCTAGGAATCACCTGAAATGGAATTTTCTGTTCCTTAATATCCTGTGGCAGGGTCCCTGAGCTCTGACAGGAAAAGGCTTGTCACAGAAGGGACATACTTATTGGAATTGCATATTTTATTTTATTTTCCCTAAGAAGCTGGAGACTTGACTGTAGGCACAAACATAGCTTGGACCAGCCAGCTTAAATAAAGATGGTAGGGACAAGTTAATGCAGCTGGCAAGCTACTTGCAATTATCAGAAACAGGTGCTGCAAGTTAATCAATTGGGCCCTGGGTGATCATATGGACAGAAGCAGCATATAAGGAAGTAGCCAGCAAAGGAAGGGTGGCTTTGAGTCAACTCTGCTGGTTGTACTAGGTTGCCCATGTATATCTCTGCACGTGCATTACCTAGATTCTCTACATCTTTGAATGAATATTACTTGAACCACTGCAACATTTGGTCACCTTGACGTGATCATCTGAATTTGATGGATTAAGAATCCTCAGCAGAAAATTGCCTGGATTCCTGTCTGAAAAGGCAAGTGACCCAAGTAAACTGGTATAATGGGAAAAATGATGAGCAAAGTGAAAAACCCTATTGACACCCTCTGGCATATCCTTGCTGAGAAAGGATTCAATTATGAAAGAGATGATTTGTTAAGACTTGTAAGATGGGGACAGGAAGTAGGTTTCTTTGTCTCCCCACAGTAAGTATATGAAGTGGGACATTGGCAAAATCTAGGAGATGTGTTGAATAGTGCTATTGGCCTTTGTAAAACTAGTATCGTCCATTCTACAACACTTGACCATTTAAGGAAGATCCCTTCATTCGTTCATTGTCACTGGGAGCAATATTACTTAATATCTTCATTAATGACGTGAACAGTTGGATTGAGTGCACCTTTAGCAAGTTTGTGGATGATACCAAGGTGAGTGGTGAGATTCATACTTTAGAGGGAAAGGGATGCCAACCAGAGTAACCTTGACAGGCATGAGTAGTGGGCCCCTGCAAACATCATGAAGTACAACAAGGCCAAGTGCAAGGTCCTGTACATCAGTCACGGCAATCTCAAACACAAATGCAGGCTATGTGGAGAATGGATTGAGGGCAGCCCTGTGGAGAAAGACTTGAGGATGTTGGTTTTGTTGGGGGTGTTGATGAGAAACTCAACATGAGCCAACAATGTCCATTTTGGTGACAGAAAGCAAACCATATCCTAGAGTGCCTCAAAAGAAGCATGGCCAGCATATCAAGGGAAGCAATTCTTTTTAATGGTAGACTATATGGCAGAGCAGTGTCTCTCAAACATTTGGAAAGTTATTTTCCTTGTGTCTTGCAGACTCTTGAGTATGAGACTCCTGATCTTAAATCTACATTGCAGATGTTTCTTTTTTAAAACTTCTCCACAATTAAAAAAAAAAGTGTTGGTTTACAATTAGTAACTTTACTGTTAGCATGCAGTTTAAATTCCCATTCTAAAAACATCAATTAAGCTGTCAGTTACGAATTCTCAGACAAAATGGCAGCAGTTCAATTTCTTCACGTCTAGGGAATATGGAATAGTGTAATTACTGCCTACAAGTGTTTACATGAGCCAAAGAACTATTAGCCTCCTTTAATTGCTGGTAGCAACTCAGTTTCCCCATTGCAGACAATTAATACAGTCTGTTCTCACCCCACAGCAGTCTATGACCCGCTTTGAACTTTTTCATGGGCCCATAGGGGCCGTGTTTGTGAAATACAGAGATTGAAAGAAGTCAAAGTATACTATGGAACAGAAAAGAAAATGCTTTACAGTGTACTCATGCAAGAAAAGAGGTATCCCAAACTGCTGCAACACTTGCCTCAATTTCAACAGCTAGAATTAGTACAGTCCAAATAAGGGCTTCAAAATGTTATCCCTAGGTGTGAGTAAAGGACCCAGGACCATGTGTGATGTGTCAGAACTTCTTTTTCCTCATCTCTCACACTAATACCCCCATTGGTTGTATTTAGATGATATTCTGTGATGAAACACATTGCTGCTGCTTTTTATCTTTTTTCTTCTTGTCTTTTTCTGTCTATACTGTCTGGAATAGGATGCCTTGGAAATTGTGTAGTAATTTGATAATGAATGAGTAAGCATTGGTAACAAGATGATGCTGGTGAAAGTTTTGGTCACATCAACATAGTGACTTGTGTGAATATGTTGGTGGAGGGAGGTGTAAAATCTAAATGACTTTAATGTTTTCTTCAGTAAGTAAGCTGCTGTCTGTCAATATGCTGTCCTCTGTAACACCTCAGCATCAGCAACATACTAAGCTCCACCTCTTCTCTCCCAAGCTATGAAATACTTTTGTTCAGACTATACAGATGACATTTTTATCTACAGTAGCACACAAACTAAAATTTTTCATTTATGATCCATTTGTTCTAAGAGCTGATATTGTCCTGTGATTAATTCTTACCTTTTCATGCCATTTTGGGGGGCAATGGAACATATGGTGTTTTTTTTAATGACAATTTGGTGATTAGCTTAAAATTTCCAGTGCCCCTTTGAATTAGCTTTAGTTTGCTGAGAGCTGTTTAAAAGTAATGAATATAAATGTAAAATTACAATATCCATGTTCTTCTGTATCTTACCCTTTTGGAGGCAGAAGTTAATCTTTGCTCCTTAGCTCAAGACTTTGATTATAATGCATTGTAGACATAAAAGTGACTTGATCTCTTATTGCTTTCCTGTCTCTGTCTAGCTTTCCATCTGGAAAAATAGTTAATAATTTTCAAAACAGTTGTTGAACGTCTCCCTTGATTCCTTTCTACAGGTGAGAGAACTTAGAGATGAC
Source organism: Colius striatus (assembly GCF_028858725.1). Classification (NCBI taxonomy): domain Eukaryota; kingdom Metazoa; phylum Chordata; class Aves; order Coliiformes; family Coliidae; genus Colius; species Colius striatus. The sequence goes on from NC_084762.1 coordinate 42,437,997, forward strand.
CTTGTCAGATTGAAGTATCCTGATGCTGCTATCAAAAAACCTCATCTTATGCAGCACAGTGCCAAAGTCTTTTGGCTACACATAGGGAGAAGCTTTTGTTTTTCTTGAGTGTATAAGGGACTTTTGGCCTAGGCTTGAGAATCCGGCAGAGGGAATTTCTCTATTTTGGATAAATGTCAAAATATAAGCAAATCTCTATAGAACACACTGTAGATTCTTGGTTACTGTTGCTGGCTGCTAGTGAAGCTCATTTTATTTCACTATGACCTAGAAATGATTCCAACAACAATCTAATACCTCATCCTCCACCACACATATCTACCCTGGAACTCAAAGCAAAGTATTTGCTTTCTATGATGGTACGCAGAGACCATTTCCCACAGGCTTGAACTATTTTATACTCTTTTATGTAATGATCTATGATACATGAATCAGATCCTGAGTGGGAGAAATCTCCAATGCAAATTAATTTCAAAATGGATGTCAGGAGGTTGGGGCATCCCTTTTTTCTATAGTAGCTAGCAACAGGACAAGGGGTAATGGGATGAATCTGGAGCACAAAAAGTTCTATTTAAATGTAAGAAAAAACTATTTCACTGTGAGGGTGAGGGAGCCCTGGCACAGGGTGCCCAGAGGGGTTGTGGAGTCTCCTTCCTTGGAGGTCTTCAAGACCTGCCTGGACATGTTCCTATGTGACCTGATCTAGGCGAACCTGCTTCTGCAGGGGGATTGGACTAGATGATCTCTAAAGGTCCCTTCCAACCCCTACCATTCTATGATTTATATTCAGTTGTGAAATTCCTCCTTGATATTTATGTATGTGAGTTGCTGTATTGTGATTTAATTGCAGGAACACAGTCAAACTTCTGTGGAAAACCCCATGATATAGCTAGTGCTGTCATGGATGGATCTTTTGTGAGCTTTCCCATCCGTCTTTCTGAAGTACAAAGAAGTAACCGACTCTTCTCTTCCAGGGCAGGTCCTTCCTCATCATGAAATTAAAACCTCTAAAATTCAAGTTTTCTTAAAGCTTGTGAATGATATTCTAAGATTCTCCTTTACTGCTTTGAAATAATAATAATACAAAAATCTGCGTGTGGTGAACAAAAAAAAGCCTTCCTTTAATTTCAGTTTATATTCCATTTTATGGACTCATGCTTTTTCCAAAAAAGCAACCAAAACTTATCACAGCAAAGATACATAGAGGATGGGCAACAGTGGGAAGGAAGGCAGAAGCAGGGCAACTGCAACAAAATGGTGGGATTCCTGGAAACCACTCATCTTCCAGTTCAGGCACCAGGAGACTGTTCTCAACATTAGTTTAAAGACTATAAGACCAAGATGTTGAGCATGGTGGAACCCTGTCTCTTCAAGGACCATTTTGACCCACCAGCTAATCATTTGGGACTGCTTACAGCAGCATGATGTTACATCTTCATGTGTGGTTTTTTCCCACCAGTTCTGCTCTGTAATGTTCTAACTCCTCAACAGAGCATTACTGCATATAAATTTCAGTTTGCTAGTTATTAACTAAAACTTGGGACTGAACGCTAAGTCTGTACAAGGGAAATCACAATGATGGTGGTATGTAGTACTGTTCAAATCACTACATGTACTGTACATTTTCTTCTTTTGTTTTAATAAACCTTGAGGGTATGCTGTTGCCACCATAAAAGTGAGAATCCTAAGAGGCTGATTCTAACTAATCCTATCTATGCCATCAGCTCTGCAAGCTTTACTCTGAACATTCATTTGGTTAGAAGTCTGAAAAAGATCAGTAGCGATAAGAAAAACAATACTATTTATGCAAAACTTGGCTAATTTTCAGTAAGGATGCTTTGGCTTGCTTATCTCATCTTCACTTCCTTTGGACACTGTGTAGAGAAATGTAGGACCTACTTGTATTACAGTACTTTAGATTTCTGCATCTGAATGTTTGGAATACCTTGTCCCATCTTTTCTGGGCATATCACTCATACTTTTGATTAACTTTTAGTGCTGCGAAATATCATTGCTCATTTTTGCTAGATTTTTTTTTGGTGTATGTGTGTGTTTTGTATTACTTATGTCACTACCCAGCAGTATCTAATTAAAAACAATGCTTACATAGGAAAAGTATCTCTGATTTCCCTAAAAGGAATTCTGTGTTCTGAGACACCAGACAGTTTTGAAACCACAAGTTTTTATGCAAAATGAGATTTGAAAATAAATCATTTGTATAAATGAGACAAAACCTTCAAGTCTAAGAAATCAGTTTCATAAGTGTTTTAAAATAAATTGTTAAAAATAATACATTGTTCTAAAACTTTCATAAGCATGGAAACAGTTTGGATGACTGCAATGCAAATAATTAAGATTAATATCTGACTGCTTCTTCAGTGGCTGTGAACACTGGGCATTTTTCCAGGTGGACAATATAGCAAATTTGGCATGTGTCTAATAAAAGGAAGTCATGAATAAATCTGAATAGCAGTTGTGGCAGAAATCTAAAGAGCAGGAAGGATCAGTTTGTTAATAGTTTCAGTTCACAGTTAAAAAACTTTATAAATTGGACAAAGGATTTACTTTCACAGAATCACAGAATACCAAGGGCCGGAAAGGATCTTGAAAGGTCATGTAGCCCAACTCTCCAGTCCTGTGTCCTCACAGTGATCATCTCAGTTCATACTTAAAAAAAATGACAAGAGAATCTTCAATATTATTACACATCTTTTTGTCAGTAAAAAGTTCTATTATTTGTTGGAAATGAAGACTTTACCTCCCTTAGGCTCCTGTCTGGATAAGATTTGGATCAGACAGATGAGTAATCCTCATTCATAGCAGTCTTGGTGTTGTGCTTATAAAGGCACGACTAAGTGCTCCACCATTCAATATTAGACAAAAAAAGGGTTTATGTAGATCTTCTGGTTCTATAGTATATCAGTTCAAAAGAGGTTGTATTATTTCATTCCTGATGGAAAACCTTTATGTAGGTGATAACACTACATAAAGAAATCAAGTTTAGCTTCCAGAGTTAGTTTCTTGGCTGCTTATGAAAGGCACATGTAAATAATAATAATTTTTTGCTTTAACAAGTTAACATGATATTTGTGTCATATATAGTGTTCTTTGTACCTAATTCTTTTGAATTTCGTTCAACCATTCTCATGCTATGTGACTTGTTGGCAGAGAGCTTAAGCAATGTGGTAAAATAATCATGTTCAATACTTAGGTACCAAAATTGGAGAAGTGCAGTCCAAATTTCTTATGTTCAAGGATGGAAAAAGTGTGTGGCATTATATACTAGGGTGTCTTCTAGCAAAATTGTGGTTTGGCATCTAATTTCCCGTGCTGCTGGCTCAGTCTTCTGATTTTAATATTTTATTTTAAGATAGTTTTTATTATATTTTAATTAGATTGTTTAAAGACATTTTTACTTTGTGCTTGAACTTTTAGGTGGACTCGAATTATAATAATTTTACATTTTAGTTTCTTAGTATTTTTTTAGCGGGCATACTATTAAGAACGCCGGTTTCCAGCAACCAGGCCAAGTTTCCAGAAGTGTTCAATAGTTTCATGTGACACAACTTTTGAGTGACCTATCTGAGATATTTTGTTCTCAGAAATATTTAGGACCCTTAGTTGCTGTTGAAACCAAGTATTAAGGAAGTGTGTTAGACGCAAGTGTGTTGGCTCACTCTGGATATCAGAGGGGTTCTTTTAACGTGTTGCTAAACGCTAACCTACCCCTAATCCTGCTCCTGACTATGTGACATTGATTCATGATAATATTTGATTACTTATGTAGCTCCCAATGGTTTAGACATATGTCAATAGATCATCGCAGCAGGTACAGAGACTCACTCATTTGTTCCTCATCCTTTTATTTTTTCTTTCATATATGCACATACTCACACCTGCGTGCATATCTATTAGAGATCAGTAGACACTGGACTATTAACTGTTACTTAGATTATGGAACAATCAGTTGCTTTTAAAATTCATTGCCAGTAGAAGTAAGGAATGTGCCAACACTGAGGATGTTTAAATCTAAATTTAGAAACTACTTATTTAATTCACCATTTTAAAAATATTTGTTTTGGGTCTAGCCTGTGGCTTGGCAGTTGTATGTGGCATGTTTCAGTGTAGAGGAAATAAAATTTCAGAAAGACTAAAATTTAAAGGATCCCCAGAATTCAGTTTGAGAGCTGAACTTGGGTTCTAATTTAGCATCCCCAGCTTGCTCTTTTCTTGGATTGCACTGAGTCCGTGTAAGCCTGGGGTCTGGCACAGCCCTGGAGAGTTCATTCTCCAGGGAAAACCTTTCTTCCTTGAAGTAAGCAATGCATTTTCAGAGTGTGCTAATTCTCACCTGTGATAATTTTCCTCAACAGCACATTTAATATGTAGCTTCCCCTTGCATAACTTGGATTGAATATGCAAAAGAAAGGAGGGGAAGGAGAAAAGTGGAAAACTACCTTTTAGCTAGTTCAGAAACAACTGAACCTTCATACCGTCAATCAACCAACCTTCTTTATTGTGAGCAGCAAGTGATGTGGAAAAGGGACACTGTAAAACTAAATATGGAGTCTATGCTAATAAGTTACTAGTGGACACACAATAACGATCAGAAAAAGGCAAGACATTTTTAAGTAACACTAAAACAGCAGTACTGAATTTTTTGTCTATTTCTTTATATATACTTAATGCTATTAATAGTATAATATAGAATATAAATAAATTTAACTTTAAAGTCAGGAAATATGCAACACATTTGAATTAATAATATTATTAAATATCAAATTTTAATACAATCCTAACTGATATAAGCTCTGTTTTTCCTCTGCTGATTTTCCTTTTAATCTTTTTCCTAGCCTTATAGAAGTCAGTTCCATTTACTGGGTTATATGCCCCGTCTGAGGCTTTCCTGAGTGGTTGCAGTAAGGTGATGTGATAGCTTTTTGAACGCTGTCATCAGTCCCTAGTATATTTAGCTGTCTAGTGAAGATGGTGATCATGGGCGCATAGTACAGTGGTGTCCATACATCATGGCAGAAGCCAAAATAGCCTGAGATACAGTAGTAATTTTCAGAGTTTCAAAACGATGTAACATATTTTGTATATAGTACACTTTTGTACAATGCTTTTGTAATGTTTAGCACATGTTCTGTGATCAGAGTGTATAGTTGGCTAAGAGGAAGCACATGGTTGTTTTCATTAGACTTTGAAATAGTTTAGGCTCAGCATGTTGCCAGGTTTTGATACAATGAAAAAGTAGTAGTCAGCTTTCTTGGGACACATGGATCTCTTTCTTAGGTGAAAACAAGGCATTTGGAGGGAGAATATCTGAGTGAGAGGCAGGTGCTATTTAGCTGATGCATCAGGATTTTCCTAGTCCGTAGGAGCCTTGACACACTTCCCTCCTGGTTACAGCCTTGCTGCTGGAAAACACCAGGTAATGTCATTCTTGGCCCTAACTGTAGATAAGAGTAAGGAGCCTATCTGATAAAATCCAGGAGGAAGTAGGTGCATGGTGGAGATGGGAAGATATGACCAACCAAGTTACATTAACAACAATTCTTTTTTCATAACTTTCATAGATTCATGGTCTGTGAATCTGTAATATTCAAAGGCATGGCATTGATTGCTTGATTTTTTTACTGAGGATGTGTTCATATACTCCTGGAATTATCATTATAAATTTTCTTTAAAAACCCCCACTCTTGAATAGCTGTGGTTTTCTAAAGAGAGTCATATTGAAAATTGAATTGACAGGTCTTCATTCTCTTCCTGAAGTCATCACCCATGTTCCAGAGGGAATTTCTACAGTTTGGCCAAACATTAGACATTAAATATTTAATGCAGAAGAGAAGCAATTCAGAAACACTTGGAAATAGTCTTGTTCCTTATAGCAATTATGATCTCCCTGAGCTACTCTTAAACAAAGAGCTTGGCTCTTTTAAAGCAATTACCAGAAGTTTTTTAAAAAACAAAAGCAAGAGAAAAAGCAACACAACACACAGAGCAAACCTTCTAATGCCAGTAAACTTTAAAAGGGCACACTATTCTCCTGAAAGTGGTTTCTGTCGTAGGTACTGTACAAACATCTGATTATTCTACGTGATTCACATTACAAAAGAAATAATCTTTACTCAAGCAGTTTTCTTGAACATACCAAAAATATTTTTCCCTTACATTTTCAGTAACACTGGGAAAAGAATACAATAGCTAAGCATTGTTTGCTTGCTCTGAAATGGAAAACTTTTAGGTGTGGGGTTTTTTTTTGTCCACTGGATACATATCTTGAATCTTGTTTAAATGCTATGACTTGAATAGTGATTGTTACATCTGCATGTGCCAAAAGCTGAGACAGCTTTACAGGTGAGGCTAGCTTAAGCGTTCTTTCTTATTTTTCTCTTCCTCCTATTCTGTATGATATAGACTAAATTTTTGAGCTTGTGGCTTTAGTGCTTGACAACACTGACAAGCATAAATGTGTTTTAATCTCAAGTCTTTCTTTAAATGCCAATAGCTTTCGAGGACATTGATAAGCATTAAGGCATGTGATTATCTTCCTATGAGTTTCTTTACACTCCAGAGTTACCACAATAGAAGGTTCTGTGCTGAGTTGGCTGCAGTTTGGTAGGACATTAGTGATAAGACAGTTGCAGACAGTGTATATACCTTGTTGGTATAATCATCTCATGAAGATAAATGGTAGTATAGTGTACTCCTGAGCAAGGGAAATTCATTTAGGGTCTCCTCAAGCCAGGGCAAGCTTCAAGCTCCCTGTTGAACTATGAACTGCTCAATCATATGGAATGGCAGGCTCACAGGCCTATGATTGTAGTTGAATTGGGTTATTACTTGTTGCTCTACAGGTGTTTAGGTTCAGTTTCTCCGCAGGTATTAACTTCACCAATGCTCTCTCAGGCAGACTGTGATTTCATTTCTGAATGACACAAATACTGCTGGATATTTTTTAAAGCACCAAGATTTTTCATGTGTTAAAACCTTCAGTGGTCATATTCTGCCAGCATACATCTCCCTTTGGATCTGTCTGTGTTTCCCAGGAACTTGTTTCTCACCTCTTGTTTTGGCATCTTCCAAGAAAAATCTAGGAGTATTGAGTATCCCCAACATCCAGTCATGAATATCATCTTGATTTCTCTCTTAACACTCATTTCCCCATGAAAGAAAGCAAGTCCATGCTGTTCTGTCAGCTCCATTCCCAGCTTTCTCCCTTTTAATGGTGATTTCACGTCACTCAAACTCTATGAGCCTTCTACCCTAGTTATACAAGGAAATCAACAAACAAGTTCACTAGACCTTCAGAACACACAGGGCAAGCTTAGACTTAATCACACTATTGGTGAAACCAAGAGGCCAGGAAAGAGGCTTTTCCTCGTGTATATCCTATAAAACATAGAACAAAATTAGAAAATGTCCAAGTGTTGACTAAGATAAGAGTCATCTGATGTTTAGAGAAATTGAAAGGTGGAAAGAAGGAGCACACAATAAGACATCCATAAGACTCATCACTCCAATTGCATTGTGGTGGAGAGACAGCTTTTGGAAGGAATATCTTCAGGGAGAGACTGGAAAGGCAATTAGTGAATGTTATAGGTTGTTCCCCTAACATGAAGGTGAAAGCTCTGAAAATCAGCTCCTTCAACAGATATCAAGTGTCAGTACTGAATGAGAAATGAAGAAGGAATAGGCTGTAAATTTACCTAGAGTAATATCATTAAAAGCAAAGCAGCAGAAAAGAGTGTGTCAGTGGTGAGAAGCAAAGAAAGAGCTGAAATAGTTAAAGCTGAGAAAGCGATCATCATAGCTGTTGTCTGAATAGCCATTTGGTCAGGAAAGACAGAACTGAAGAAGGGATCTGGGAGTAAAGTACAGTTAAATCTCTACTTCAAGTGATGGATGAAAATGTTTGGAAAATCAAGACCTTAGTGGTTTCTATATGAAACAGATTGTTAACCTTGCTTAAGTTAAATCAAATGTGTATCTGATCACTGAAGTTCCATTAGAAAACTAAAATTATTCCATTTGGCTTATGTTGTTAGATGTAGGGATATTTTTTTTCCCCATATTTTAGTCTTTCTAAAATGATACTGTAACACCACTTTGTGTTTGTCCAAAATGTAGTCTTTTGGGGAAGCAAAGGGAATGTCTCTAATTTTTGTAGGGTTGGGTGGGTTGATATTCAGGTTTGCTAAATAGTCTTGCTCACTCTGGTTCCATGACATAAAAGTTTAGGAGTTTTTTGATGTTTTGGATTGTATTTTCCTGTATAAAATAATCAAGCATTAATTTTTACAGTGTTGACAATGCAATTCTGAATTTGCATCTTACATGACATTATCTCCATATTATTATCATCATTCTCTCATGTTTTCTAACCTGCTTAGCACCCCTTCTCATTCTGAAAATGAGATTGCTATCCTACAATTAAAGTTAGATGTCAGGCATACTGATAAGAGATATGCAGAAACATATAGAGAATAGAATGAAGAACAGAGATGAGACTGAGAGAAAGCCAGTCATAAATTAAAGATATTCTGTGAGACCATGCAATTAATTGCAGGGGAAACCTAGCTTCTCCTTCCTCGTTATGATTTCTTAGCCTGGATTTTGCACAATGGCTCAGTGGACTCTAATCTGACTTCTCTTTCTTTGAAAGCAAGGAAGATTTGCCTAGGGCAGTGACCTTTACCTGTGAGATAGACTTGACCCCCTTCTGGAGATTTAGTAAAGGGAAAGAAACTGTCTTGATTATGATATTTACAGTCAGATGACTTTAACTGGCAGTTTAGGACTTTAACTGACAGTTTATTTGTAAGTAGTTGCCAAAATATGACCTGCTTAAATTCCCCTCCAGGAGGACAGCTGTATTATTATTGAGTGTATCTCCCTGTATTTGAACCAAGGATTCATCTTACTGTTGCAAGGTAAGCAAGAGTCACGTAGAATGTGAACTTCAAAAGTAAAAGGCAGTCCTGAGCAATGTCCTTTTAGGTGAGTCCTATGAAATATTACACTATTCATGTTGCAAAAAGTGATAACTTTATTGGAATGGACAAGTTGTGGTGCAATTGCTCTCACACTATATAAATATGAGATTATAAAAGTTGTGTATAAACCCAAAAGGGAGACAATTAATCCAAATTATGAAAATAGCAAAAATCAAGAGTTTTCATAAAAGCATTTCAGTGATATTCACAGAAAGCTTTTCACAGAAATGCTGGCTTATAAATTACTGCTGGGAAGGAGGAATAGTAATTTCCAATAGCATGTTGCTGGCACAGCTTTAATATGTTCTGATCTTGTAATGATATGTACAGTACATTCAATCTTCATTTTGAAAACCCATTATGCTCACTGGAGTAGAAGGTTGAGACAAGTGAAGAATGAGATATTAGCAGTTCAGCCATTATATATGTAAGTATGCTTGAAACAAAGCAAGTGAAAACAATCACCAGTTTCTTATGATAAAAACAAAAATATTTTGACTTTAGATTTTCCAGAAAAATGTGTAGAGGAAGTGCCTGTGTTAGTACCAAAACCTGAAGGGTACATATTTGTGATAAATCTCAGCATTCAGGGCAAGAAATGTTGAGTCAAGGCCTATACCTATAAAAGCAATAGTTAACTTTTTTTTCAGGTAGAAGAGAATGGATTTACCAAAGTGAGTGAGGTTAGCAACTAGAAAGATACTTTATCTAGGTCTGACTGGGATGAAGTTCATTTTCTTCATAGCAGCACATATGGTGCTCTGTTTTGGATTTGTGACCAAAACAGCACTGATAACACACCAGTGTTTTGGCTGTTGCTGAGCATTATACAACATCAAGGCTTTCTCTTTTTCCCACTCAACTCCTCCAGGGAATATGCTGGGGATGGGAAAGAAGTTCAGAGGGGACACATCTGGGACAGCTATTCCATGGCTTATAACATCATGATCGGCAATAAAACCTCTGAGGAGGAGTCTTCAGGGGAGGTAGCTATTTGCTTTGAGACTGGCCAAGCATCAGTCTACTTGTGGGAGGTGATGAGTGATTGCCTTTATGAATTTCCTTGCTTTTGCTGTTACTATTCTCTTCTCTTGCAAGCAACTGTGCTACCTCTACGATCTTAAGTGTCTTCAGTGCAAAAAGGAGCCTTCCAGGAGACAGCACCAGCCATTGTAGCATTTCTGTGTTTAGGCAAAAGAAGACATTTGTCAGAAGCATCATATGTCCAGAACTGTCATTTACTGAATTGAAAAAGACCTTCCATCTAAGGGTAGGGTATATGTTGTCCTTTCAGAAATGGGTTTTAATAGGTAGTTTATCTACTGCCTTGCTAGCTCTCACTTGCAAATTTAAACTCATTCAACTATATTCAAGACACATTTAATTTACACAGGCTGTGGAGCCATCTTTGTAACTGGAATATCAGCACAGATTCCTGGGGTGAATTACTGTGTGTTTCTAGTTGTCTCATTTTCCCACAGGCCAGAAGAGTGTGCAGCACAATACTTATTTTTTTTTTTTGGCGTAGGTAAAACATCAACATACTTCAGGATACAGACCATGCCTAACTCTTTTGCTTCACATAATATCAGTATGTTATTCAGCTTGTCCAATAACATAAGTAGTATGAAAAGCCTATCTTAAATAAACCAGGAAAAGCATTTTTACATGAATTATTATAAAATCATATGCAACTTGCTAATAATCTGTTCTGCTGCATTACTTTCAATCCAAATACAATTTAATATTTTTTGTTGTTGTTTAATGCAGAGTTACTGGACCTGTCATGACAACTTTAATTCTGAATTTTTAAATAGAATTTGTTAATAATTTATATTTAAATCCTCAGCATTAAATTCTATTTCTTTATGACTTTAACATCACATTGAATCACATCTCTGTCATTTTTTGGACCACCGAATCTGTGACTTCTTATTCCATTCTGTTGCAAACTATACAGGTAATCTTCATTATATCACTGCAGGCTTTTTTTTTTTTTAAAATAAATTTTTAACAGAGTCATTAAAGTGAAGTATTTTTATGGAAAAATCAATCAAAAACTTTATATGTTATGAAGAAACAGAAATATTACATGGTATTTGCATGTTCCATATGTAATAATCTGTCTCTTTTAAAAAAACCCCACACAGGCACTGGAGTTTTTTATAATTAAATTACTACGTCCTGTGAATACCAGAAATCATAAGTTTTCTAATTGCCTTTTTCCTACCACATTTTGACCCAGCCATGGTGAGCTTTAATACTTTAGCTGTATCTTAAAATCAGAAAATCAAACAAAAGCCTTATTAAAATTGCATTTTGGCACCAGGTACAGATTCTGGAGAGCACACTAACTTACATTCTGCTCTGTGCATGGCATCAGAGTACTCACACTTTTAACTGCTAAATCAGGCCTAGTCATAAGGTTTTTGTAGATTCTCTTAAGCCATGCAAGAGTCTTCCAGATACTGTGTTACAGTGTTGTTTCTGGCATTAAGAATATAATCCTTGAGAAAAATTACTTGGATGTGAGACTGAATGAATGGATTCTGCATGGAAGGAAAACCAAATGTGATAATAATAAACATAGAGTAATTATTTGGGCATTCTCGGAATATAAATACTATATTCACAAAGTGCTATTATAATTTATCGTGCCAGCACAGTGCTAAGGATGTCCTCCATTCAGTCCTTCATATGGTATGTAATGGTAAGATAGCTACAACCTTGAAAAGGAGAATTGAACTTGTGTTTGAGCTTCAAATTCTAATTTTTCAGTTTTCAGTATGATTTTGAATAGAAAGCTACATGGTGACTAAGAGAACCTTGCTTTCTGGGAGAAGAAACACGTGGCTAATGTGCAGCTCTGCCTCCTCCTGTCACACCCTACTCCTCCCAGAGAAGCTGCCATGGCTAGCCTGGATCAATACATCTAACATTCCCTAATACAACAGACTACAAACAAACTCACTGTGGTGGTTTCTCCTCCCACATATGCCATATCAAATTGTACATTCTGTCCTGAAACAAATCTTATCCTTTTGAAAGTTCTTCAGTGAGATTTTATTTTCCATTTATTTTCCAGATAACAAAACGCTTTGCTGCCTTCTGTGTTACATCTAGGAATGGTCAATTAGTGTTTGACTAAGAACTATTCCAACTAGTTTGTATTCTACCATAAACTCTGAATCTTATACTTCTAGTCTTAAATTTAATGTTATTCAATTTAATGCAAGGTAAAAAGTAGTAATTTCTTAACATATTCTTTAAGAGCTCTGCCTCTGAAATGACTACTGTCTGTGGGAAAAGCTGGCTTGCTCAACATGCTGCCTCAGTCCTTACAGCAGCATGACTGAAATTGATTTTTCTACTCATGTATAGCCTGAGAAACAGGATGTGTTACTCTGATCATATTCTGTAACATCTAGTTTCCTCTAGTGCCTGTGACTGTACCTTTTGACAAAGGTCTGTTTCCGTATTCTGAATAGTTAGAAAACTTAAACATAAATGTGCTTTGTCAGGAAGAAATAAAGATAATGATAGTAAAAAATATGCAATGAATATGTGAAGATAATTACAGTAAATATCTGCATGTATAAAATACACATCAATAATGTAAACATCTCTTGACTTAATAAAAAAAAATTGCTATTGTTAACATTAGGATTTCATTTTTAACAAATTAATGTCTATTTGTCCTTTGAAATAACTTTCTCCAACATCTGGGAATTGGGGCTGTTTAGTCTAGAAAAGAGGAGACTGAAGGGTGGATGTTATTAATATTTACAAATATCTAAATGGTGGGTGTCAGGAGGTTGGGACATCCCTTTTTTCAGTGGTATCTAGCAAGAGGACAAGGGTTAATGGGATGAAGGTGGAACACAAAAAGTTTCATTTAAACATAAGAAAGAACTAATTTACTGTGAGGATGAGGGAGCCCTGGCACAGGCTGCCCAGGGAGGGTATGGAGTCTCCTTCCTTGGAGGTCTTCAAGACCTACCTGGATACATTCCTATGCGACCTGATCTAGGTAGATCTGCTTCTGCAGGGGGATTGTACCAGATGATCTCTAAAAGTCTCTTCCAACTCCTACCTTTTTATTACTTCATGATCCTTTAAAAGTGTCCATTATTCAACATTTGAATCCAAACTAAACTTTGTGAATATGCATGTTACTTTACTAAAACATGAAATCTCAAGAGGCAGAATTTTGAGAACTTGGCAATGATAAGCTTGAGTCCTCATCTCATTTTGTATGAAAACTGTCCTATTTACATCATTCTTCACCAAACTTTCTATTTCTACTATCCATTATGTGTTTCCTTAGAGCAATTGCGACTGGTATTGAAGAAGTGGGTATCCTTGTTTTAGTGGCATAAAAAGACTTTCTGTTTCCCTTTCTATTAGTTTCTTAAATGTTCTTGACCATTGTTGAGCAGGGAGATACAGTTTTCATTTTACACCAAAATTTCTATTCCTGAGTCATAGTACTAATTTAGAATTTTTATCTATTTATAAATACTTTTGTCATGTGCAACACTTTGTGCTTATCAACACTGAATTCCACTTGCCTTTTTATCTCCCAGCCACTCACTACAATGGGAGCCTCTGAAACTCCTCACACTCAGTTTTTGACTATCCTGAATAAGTTTGCGTCAATCACTAGGAAACTGTATCACTCTCTAATCATCTTGTTCGAGGCATTCAGCAAAACTGAATACTCAAGATAGGAAAACGCACTTACTATTGAACACCAAACTATTTTTGGTAGAGCATATTTATTGTTGAATCTACAACTTATTGGAAGTCAGCCGTTTTTGGAATAGGGATATACTGTAAGTATCATAGAGTATACTCAGATCCTTTCTCTTCCTGAATCTTTTGACTACAAGAGTAGAACTGGAACAGAGTATGTCTGCTGATAGGGAAATGCAGTGAGATACCTCTTAGAGACTTAGGTTCTGATTTCATTTCTAATTTGGAACAGCTCCCAGTGTGCTGCAAAGCCTGTCTTAAGTGACTAGAAGGTAAGTCTTTAAAATAATAAACTAAATTAGAGATTTAATAGTCTAAGATGTTAACTTTGAAATGACAGCTGTGATTTATCCTTAGTGGCATTGCATAGGATTCTATCTGCATCATAGCAAGAAGGAAATTTCTAAGGTAACTCACTGCACTCCTGGAAGCTTTAGTAAATGCTTAGTGAATTTAACCTTCAGACTGTAGACCAAAGCAGCCTCTTTTTGAGCAGCGCCTCGACCCAGATAATAATGATTTGTGGCTGTGGTTGGAGTAGACTGAATATATTTCATAGCTGAGGAAGGCCACAGAGGTGTCTGTTCTGAGATTGAGATTTTTTGTTCCTGCAGCATCCTGATTCCAGACAAGTGGTTTGGGTTTTTTTTTCTGTTGTAGGCAAGTCTCCTTCCCTACCTAAGGGAAAATTTGCATGGCAAGCAAGCCCAAGTCTGATGGTGGATCCAAGCCATTCTGCATAATCATGTATGCTGTAGGTAAACATGTCTTCCTGATCTGACTCTGTCTCACAGACAGTGAGGATCAATGATATCTCAGAGATCAGAACTCCCAAGATCCCAGCTCTCAGCTGCATGCTTGTGTTGTTCTATCAGTTGTAAAAATTCACAAGAACATCAGGAACTCAAGGCTTTGTGGATGACACAGTGATGAATTTGTGAGACACAGAGGAGATCTACATTAGGGCTTTTGTAGGGTAAGTGCTTTTGAGGCAAACAGCAAGACTGTACTCTTTACTAAGTTACTGTTTGCACTGTGGAGTGATTTCTAAGGAACCACTTGGATTCTTTTGAATGAAGCTAAGCTAAAAGATATGTTTCAGGAGTGAATAAAATGTGTTCCAGCTATTAATAATTATTTATTTCTTTAGAGCTAGTCTGATGTAAAGTTCCTGAAATACATGTAGGTAGATGTTACGTACTCAGCATCAGCTATTTTACCTTACAGCTCTGCTGTGCCTCTCTACTTGCTCTTATAGACATACTCCTACTGTTCAAATCTTTAAGGAGCAGTTATGAAACTGGCTTATTGTACAAGTCTCTTTCTGGGTTTTGGAGTAGTTGTGAAGAGAATGGAGAGAAGCTAGATCTGACTTTAACGCAAATGAGTCAGCCTGCATTGACTGCTTTCTCAACAAAAATATACTTCTAGATACTTACTGTAGCTGTGCACTAAAAAACCTCTTTAGATCAGATAAGGATACTTTTCAAAATGTCCATAAGTTAAGGTTTCATTTTCCAATTTAGTTTAGAAGCACTGTGAGATATGAGTTTGGTAGTTGTCTTAGCCAAGTATTTCTTCTGTGATTTGGTCACTCATCTGTGAAATTAGAATGTTATTTTATAAAGGTGTCACAAAGATAAATTTAGTTAATTTACCCCAAAGCTCTGAGATGTAGAGCCCCTGGCTAGGTTATTGCACTCCTACCTCTCCACTAGCAGATCTGCTCTTTCTGTCCCTTTCTCCTCTATTTATAAATGGCTACCTTGTCTGTTTATAATGGTGTAGCTCACCCTAATTCAAACAGTATAAAATATTGTTTATTATTGATATGTCACATGGCCTTGCCTGTCTTGTACTATTTCGTTCTATGTAGATAATTCCTTTAGTAAGTTTTTGTTGTTTCTGCTGTCTGTCTGAATTTCTTTTGTGAAATGACATATCCAATGCATCTGACACATTGTCCTTGACTTATCAATGAATTTCAGGACTACAGATTGTTATAAAATGAGTTAAGAATTGGGTTTTCAAGCTGAGGTACTCACTTTGAATCCAAGGGGGTTTTTTTTGAGTTTTTTTTTTTTTCTTCCCAAATGCTTCACTCACTTTAAACTACACAGGTACAGACTTTTCCTAGTCATGCCTTTTACTGGGCTCATTGATCCGGTTAGTCTGCTTTGCAGACAGCTGGATCAGCAAAACTAGAGACACAGCAAACTGCATATAGACCTGAAGCTAGTTTTTCCACCAGAGAAATCAGAAAGTGATACCATGTCTCCTTTCAGATCTGCAGGCTTAAATTTGCATTCAGAACACTGCAAGGCTGACAATGGTATGTATGCTAGCTTGTTTCCCTTCAACAGTCTAAAAGAAACTGCAGATTTTCTTTGTATAAAACAAAGCAAGAAAACATCATAAGCTGTTTCTGTAGGAAGATTCTGTGTAACCAATAGAAAAGTGTTGGGGAAAGGGCAAGATGGCATGTAAAACAATTTCCAATTGATAATTTAGCACCCTTATTGGGGCAGCTATCCTGGCGTACCAGGACACTGTGTCAAACAAAAAGCATGTGGAGATAGAGAACAGAAAAAACTCAACCCATTTTCTCTTAAATACAGAATGCAGAAACAAAACTAATATTTCCTGTATTTAACATTTAAGGCTGCTCTCAATGTTTATTTGATAATTTAATTTTATTTTCACTCCTATTTTTCACACCTATTAAGTCTCATTTAGTCCCTTCGCATTAACAAGCTATGTTGCAAATAAACAAGTTATTTACTAATAGGATTCCAAATTGAATATTGCTGTTTCACATTTTCATGTGAATCCTCCTGTGAAGAAATGAAAACTTTTTAGTCTCTAGAACTAAGAACTTATTTAAAAAAAACAAAACAACTTATCTTTTATTTTTCTACACTTGTATAGTTGAAATTATTTTATATATTTAAAGCCATATATATTTTCAGAATTCTAATGCTACATTTCCTTCATAGTTTTTTTGGAACTTTTTATGGTTGTGTGTCTGCTTCCTACAACAGATATTTTGAAATTTCAGTTGTCCTGTAGAATGAGTTATGCAAACATTTATGCAACAGCTTCCCTTGATCTGTAGTGAATAGTAGAGCAATGAATCACTCAAGACTGTAGGTTTCAACAATTTGAAGTCTCAAAACAGTAAATCAGATACTAGAAACTCTGAGATTGACCCATATTTTTTAAAAGAAATTATAGAATCACAGAATGGTGGGGTTTGGAAAGGATCTCTAGAGATCATCCAGTCCAAACTCCTCTGAAAGCAGGTTCACCTCAATTAGGTCGCACAGGGATATGTCCAGGTGGGTTTTGAAAACCTCCAGAGAAGGTGACTCCACAACCTCCCTGGGCAGCCAGGCCCAGGGCTCCCTCACCCTCACAGGAAAGAAGATTTTGCTTGTATTTAAGTGGAAGGTTTTGTATTCCAGCTTATGTCCATTAAATTAAGTGGGGAAGAGCACCTAAAGCATTTCATACCAGACAGGGTTATGTTAAAAGTATATTTAATTTCTGTAGTCTGACATGCAAACATCACAAAATGATAATTACAAAGTCCTGTTAAAAAACATAATTATATTTTCTGGTAGTTTGATGGTTTGGGTTATTTTTACTTCAGTTAATCGTGATGTAACAAGGGTAAGCTTTACTTCCAGGACACTATAGTAAACAGGATCTCTGAAATAGAATATCACACGTCTAGTAAAATTGTAGTTATAACTCCCATGTAATACTAGTGAGAGAGGATATAGCCATAGTAAGAAAACTGGACTGTAATGATTCACTTTGTATATTCTAACGTGACTTGTGCTTTTCCAGTATTAAAAAAAAAAAATATCAAGTAGGTTTTTTAATGATATGAAAGTATAAAAATGTTCTGCGCTATCCAGGAAGAAATAGTATTCTCAGAGGATGCTTAGCTTTCTTTATAGGACAAATCTTTACCTTATCCTCTACAGTGTGAAATGTGACCAGTTTTCCCAAAGAGAAAGTAAGTTAGAAATAAAAGAAGGGAATAAAGCAAAGAATATTGTGCATTGATGACTTTGTTTACTTCTGTTTTCAGCTATGCCCAGACAGCATTGACTGTAAAAGTCAGAAACGGATACTTAAAAATCCGGCTTTAAGTATGAAAACAAAACAAAGAGCTCTTTCACTTGTAATGTTTTCAAATAAACTTTAAAAGCAATAGGGCTTTTCAGTATTGACATTATAAGTTTTTTTTTTTCAAAGCAGAGTCTCAAAAGAATTGTGAAACTCTCACGGTAGCTTACCTTCTATAAACTTTAAATGTATTTTTTCTCAAATGTATACTTTCTACTGGCAAGTTCTTGTGGTTTAGCAGAAGCATAGTCAGACATTTGTGAAGTTTTTTGGCTTTTCTTATCCAAACTTTCAAAGACAGAGAACTAACTCTATTCCACTGCTCACACTTCTCCTTTACGAAGGGATTACCCCTCTGAATCACAATATCTACTGTCATCTCCTTCATCTCCTTATTTCCTAAGAGAAGAATGACATCCATGATAAATTCATTTTAACCTTAATAATGGATACTTCAGATCCACAAATATTCTGTACTAAATGACTACTTTTCATGAAACAGTAAAATGAGTATATTCCCTATAGCAAAGATGATCGACATCCATTTAAAATTGTTAGGACAATTTAAAGGGGATTTTTTGTTAATAAAATATTCAGTGGTTGATATTTTTCTCTTAGTACATGGGAAAAATTTTCAAAATATGTCTCCTTTTTCTTGTCAGCCTTTTGCCTTCCAAGTTTCTCCATTGAAAGACTGGTATTTCAGCAAGACCAAAGAGATTATGCTTATTCCTGTACTGGGAAAAGTTAGTGATATACATATCCAAAGAGTTTTATGTAATCTTTGTTAAAGTCCTTTGTTTCCAGCTTTTAAAGTCCTTTTGGTTTTGGAATAAGATCAAACCTAAAACTTGCTAGTGTTTTGGACACCAATGGTAATGGTTTGCTTCTGCTACAGTTTTATCTGGGATTTAACTGAACTCCATTATTTCCTGCACAGTACGTGTAGATATTCTTGATTGCCATCTAAAAACTGTGTAATATTACTGATATTCAGTTCTGTTTTGTTCACTCACAGATTATTTCCTGTTGGATCAAATGACATATATAGAAGTGAATGACTGCATTATAGATATTTACATAAGCAAAAATTTTTTTTTAGATTCAGAATGGGGAAAAATTACCTTATCTTTACTCACCAGTCCCTCGGTTTCAACTGTACATATTTTAGGCAGAAAACATTTTTGAAAACAGGACTTAAATTTAGTATCTGCTCAAGGAAATACAACACAAAATATATTTCATTCTAGAGACAGATAATTTTGTACAATAAGTTAATGCTGTACAGCAGGGTTCCCTTTCAGATGAGACATACTGCATGATTAAGATATTCAGTGTGGAATAAACCATGTGGGAAGAATGGAGCATATTTACTCACTTCTGAATATGGAAGGCACAACAAATTCCATGAAAATCATTATAGAAGAGATTATTGGATAATTTGGAGTCATAAGGGTTACTGTAGAGAGGTAATATTTGAAGTATATTTTCATGGCTAATTATCCTGTCTATATGTTTCTTTTCCAAGATACTTGAAGTCTTACTGACATAGGAATTTCTAATAACATTACTTTTTGTGGAGAGGGCTCAAGAAGTAATATTCAAGCATGCAAAATTAGTAAGAAATAACAGTAGGATTATGTGACTCATAGATCAAATAACTCTGATAAATATCTGAATGTTTTTGTCATTATTTACAAAGTTTTAAATTCTGCAACCTAGCATTTGTAATCCTGGCCTGTAAACAACTTCCATGAAGGCAAATCACCCATAGAGCTATCAAAACTGCAATGGGCCAAGGCTGATGATAAGCTAGATATCTTTGCTCCTCTCTAGTCCTTATTAATCACCTATCTTGCAGTTCTTAAGCCCTATATCTCTACAGCTGTATAGAAAATAGGTTTCCTCTGGGGAGGAAAAGTTTTTAGTTATAAGGTTGATTTCTGTTGATACTTTCTGGGTTTAATGTCTGAATAAGAATTTATTTAAAATCTACTTAGGTAAAACAAATAGAAATTATTTTCTTTGGTTTTAAGGTTTCACCTGGCATGAAAATTTTGGTTGGAAATCCTGAATATGTTCAAAACAAATTCTGGAAGTCCCTACAGTAAAGACTAGAAATATAAAAATATATAAAGAAAAATTAAAAAGATTACAAAAAAATAGTTTGGAAATGTTTAAATACTTCTGCAAATATCACCCCAGTTTTCTTGGTTAAATAGTTGCAGCCTTTAAACAAAGCCTCTTCAGCAAATTTGCACTTTTAAGTGCATTGAGAATCAAGTGACAAAAATCCTTTGCCTCTTACTTGCCTTTACACCTTCTTTATACCAATCATCATTGTCCTTTAACTTCCAGGAGCTGTCATTTAACTTCTAGGAGTACCTGAAGTGCTCTGAGAAGCTGTCTGCTCAATGTGCTCTTTAATTTTCATGGAAACAAAGCAGTTTATAGGAAGCAGTTTTTTAGAAACTGTTGAACATTTGCAAGCCAGTAGCTGTTCAACTGTGTGGCAGCCATGTGTGCCTTTGGTGGATGTCAGTCTCTTTTCCCCCGACGCATTCATTTAACATCTTTCATTATCTCTGACAGAAAGTATCATCTTAACTGAGTACAGTCTGTTTTTTGGTTTTATCCAAATGTTGGCTAAAAAATTAAATTATCCAAGCTTCTAAGATGAAAGCTTGTAATGTACTGTGTGTTCCTTATTAATAGTTCTGGCATTTTCTTCTAACTTCATTAAAATGTTTCTTCAGAGTTATCTTTTCTAAAATCATTGTCTTCCAAACTTACTCTACAGGCCTAACTTTAAAATAGCCGATATGAGCCGTAAATATTCAAGCTACTGTGACTGGAGAAGGTAAAACAAGCTTAAACTCCATCTCCAAATTGCATGTTGAGTTAAAGCCCAAAGAGTGGCAAGCTTGTGCAGGTTGTTAATTTTAGTTGCATTTTTCAATCATGCTGTGAAAAAACACACTTTTTAATCACTTCATTACAGATTTTTAAACATGGAATACTGAAGGATTTTATGGTGGATTTTTTTTCAGTATATCAGAGATTAGACTAAATATAGTAATGAATCTGATATAGTGTGCTGCTGGACTGATGAGATTAGCTTGAGCTTTGTGATTTATGATTTGATTTGCACAATTCATGGTCACACTTGTATTGATAAAACAAACATTTATTTCTTCCACTTTACCATTATGCACTTAAATATCGAGACATTATTGAATGCTTTCAGGTTTCCCCTCAGTGGCCCAGCAAATGGAAAGACTGATAGTGTAATGATTCATAACATTTGTATATGCCTCTTAATGCAGTTTAAAATGTCCATGGTAAAATACAATAAAAGGAATTATATTTTTAAACCCTTTTGGGCCTCAGGGTGTACAGCTGGGTGGTGCAGGCATGCAGCTGAGGTCCTTTCACAAAGTCACCCTTCCTAGCCCAGAGCTTTTACCCACAGCTAACACACAAGGCTTTTTCTGCTTTTTTCCTCCTTTCTTATTTTCTGATGACTGAATTAGATGTGCACATACAAAGTGTGATGTGTAAAAGATCCACTAGCTATTTCAAAGAACCATAGGGAGAGAGAATTGAACGAGTGAGCTCTGGCTGTCTCTGCCCAGCTGCAAAAGAGTCTCTGTCTGTGCACTGGGAGCACCTCCTCTCCCTCCTCCTCCTGTGCCTTTGATGTCTGCAGGTCTGTTTCTCACACTTTTTTCCTTTATTCATTGCCTCCAGACAGTGTTTCTCCTTTCTTTAAGTATGTTTTCCAGAGGCCACCATCTTGACTGAGGGGCTCAGCTGTGGCCTGGCTGGAGCCAGCTGCAACCTGCAAAGGGTAACCCTGGCCTCCCCTTGCAGAGGCTGCCGTGCAGCTCCTTTCCACTGCCAGGTTCTGGGCACCTGCAACCAATACAAAGGAGGACAAAACTGGTGAATCAAGATGTCATTCCTGTGGCATATAAGTAATACAACAGAAAACTTGTGTTACTGAGCTGTCCTGACAACCTCGACAGGCAGGAAAGACTGACCCTGGTGATCTTTTGTGGTCTTACTGGCAGTAGGTTTAATCTGACAGGGGTGACAGTTGAGTGCCACTGATATTAATGAAACAAAAGCTTCGTCAGCTTCAGTGAGAAAGGAAAAATCAGTTTGTTCTTGGGTTTTTGATACCATTGTTTTATCAGCATCATGATTAAAAAACCCACCCAAACTGAGTGATACAATTTAGCAGTAAAAGCTGTACAGTAAATATGCTTTACTATGATAAAGGCCCATTAAAACACTCTAAGGTTTCCCCTTCCTGTACAGGAATGAATACTGTCTTCTTATAGTGATGAATCTTTAACATCCAAAACTAGGATCTTGCTCAAAACCATTAGTTTACTTTTGTCTGGAGTGAGACCTGAACTGTACTCCTACATGGAATAGTGCCACGTTGTCAGCTGGAATATAGGGTTGTTTTTTTTGTCAACAATGGTATCTGACTATTTAGCAGATCCTATTGAGCATGTTCCTCGAGCAGCTCAGGAACAAAGACAGCAAACAGACAGTGTGTCCAGGTAGTTTACAGTTATAAGCATAAAAACAACCAGGAAAAAGTGAAATGTTATTACTATATGCCCTGAATGTTCACATAGTGTGGGTCTTTGGTGCAGAAACCATTGCCAGAAATGTGGAATGCACTCAACAGTGGCTGGCACTGTTGTATCATTCCAGTAATTTAAAATTATAATTCCTGATGCTGTAATATTTAGGGATGGGTGATCTAGTTAAGACCACATAAGCATCTAACCTAAACATTTGAGGTTTGAAATCATTTGGTTAGCTTCCCAGCTCCACTCCCAGTTTTCATATGCTTCAGCACTTCCTTGTTGGGACAAATCCAGAAGTGCAAATATCCAAATACCATGAGAGGGGCTGTTCTCTGAAAGTTGGTGGCTCCATGCCAGTGACCTATTAACCTAGCAGCCAGATGAGCCATGGTCATAGGTAATAAGTAAGTACAATCCACAAAGCACACCTTGTTTTATGGCTTTGCCTGGTTTTCCTACAGTGCACAACTGTTGAGGCTTTGAGATGAGGTTTTACTTAGAAAATATTCCCGAAATCTCAGATGTGTATTTTGAAGTAATAGGTATGATATTGATTCTTATAGAAAAATCCAGAGTGGAAAACTACAGAGAATGAAAGTTGTCATTATGAGTGCAAATATGTCTATGTCAGAGGCAAACACTTGCTGTACCAAGACAAGAAGATCCCATTGTTCAAAATGAATTGCTTTTAATTAAAGACATATAAGGGAAAATTCATTTTGTAGAGATAGACCACTGATAGAATAAACAAAGATAACTTAGAGACAATAATTTCTGATAAATTAATAAATTTGAACTGGAACAAAGAGAAGTCTCAGATTGAAACTCTCAGGTTAAAAAGCAGAATACCACTCAAGTATCTTCCTTAATCTTGAATTTAGAAAAAGTGCATTAGAATAAACATTATTCATAGCTGAGTACTTTATTCAAGTCATCTATGTATTGTACCTCTATTTCTAAATAAGTACTTTTGTGAAAATATAAAGAACATCAAGCAATCAATAAAATTTCATATGATTATAAAGAATAAGTGATGAATTTATTTATCACAGCTTTGGTGCTCTTCAGACATCAGGAATTGCTTTGTTACTACTTTTCCCCTTTTTTTCCGTGTTTTTTTTATTTTATTTTTTTTAAGTATTTTCCATTGTGCTAGTAAAAGATTGTACCACTGAACTTTCACTTAAGGACAGACTTGATCTTAAACCAAATGTATTTATTTGTTGTTGTCTTCTGGTTTGTGAAAGTTTTTTGGAGTTTTTATTGGTAGGAAGGCTCTGAAACTTCTGGCAAAGCTGTGCATCTTTGAATGTCTGTGTTTGTGTGTGATATTGCTATGAATCAACTAGCTTGGGTATAACAAACAGTCTGGATAACTCTTGTAACATCTACATCTCAGAGCAACAGCTCCAGTTTCATAACAGAGAGATAAAAGTGAGAAACTGTACATCTTATACCACTCTTCTTAACTGGGATATGGGGAAGTCCCCACAGCACTTGAGACAGTTGACTTACACTTGTCAGTTGAGGTTATTTCTCTCATTCTTGTCTCTAGGTTTGTTTGTTTTGTTATAACTTTTATTTGTTCTAAAATGTATGCATTACTTTGCTAGAGAAGGCACATCTTTGTAAAAATTGTGCCCTGTGTGTGGAAGAAAAGTTTGTGATAATCCTTGGTTCTGAAATTAAAATATTAGTAGTTACTGATGCTGTGTAGCAGTGCAGGATCATGAATGATCACTCCTTAGTTCTCCAGAGGACAGGGTAGAAGCTAAGAGAAGAGCTTGTCCCCAAACATAGTGATGAATGGAAGAGGAAAAGATGGAGAAGATGAGGAATGCACTGTAGATATACAACCTTGTCTTCAGTATACTGCAGGGCCGAAAAGAATGCTTTTTAAAAGTTAGAGTCTTAAAAACTGAAAAGCATTCTGATGTTTCCATTGAATATGCAAAGCAGAACTGAGAAATCCTAGTGTTATTTATCATATGGGCCAACACTGATATTTTCTAACCACATGTGTCTAAAATTAAGCATGGAAATGCATGAATAAGTAACAGATTTAAATTGCAATTGGAAACACCACTTGCAAAAGTCAGTCCTTTTGGAAAGAACACAAATGGAAGATGGAGATACTTGGTGTATAGACAAAAAATAATTCTGAAGAGGTTCTAACCTGGGTCCAAATTCCATCCTTTTTTTTTTACTTTGTCCTCACAAGAAAGTCTGGTATCTTAGAGGTGGAGATGGTTATGATTTTCTTTTCCTAAAACTTGTTTCATAATGATGTACTCAATATGTCTGAATACTTCTGCTAATGCTTTCAAGTGTCTCTGAAACTAAATAACCAGCTGGAGGTGAAAGCAAAACTGAAAACTGTCTTGACATTTGTTTATGTTTTCTCATCCTTTTATCTCTTCCTTCTGCCTCCATCTACTGTGCTGAAATTTAACAATCCTTACATGACGTCATCTATTAATTGTTATCCTTGTTCCTATTTCACAGGCTTCACATTTGCTCTGAAGTCGTTGCTCAGTTAATGAAAAAGCATGTTGTTTGCTATGAAAAAAAGATAAAATATTGAGGCTGTGGTTATAGGTTTTTCATTACTTTCCAGGGGTGCATATTGGGAACAGATGTGAATGGGCAGTCAGACAGGTTTTGTCATCTGAGACATGGCACATGGGCACTTTTTGGTAGAAACACTTTTAAATGAAAAAATTATGCTGGTAGCAAACCAAGTTGACTCATGTTACAAAATGACTTTTTAAAAAAGCTTCTTCTCCAGTACAAAATGATACTGCTGTACTCTAAGGCAACCTGATCTAGAGGAAGGTATCTCTGCCCATGGCGGGAGGGTTGGAATGAGATAATCTTTAAGGTGACTTCCAATCCAAACCATTCTGTGATTCCATAATTTTTTAGAGTTAATGTCAATAGGCAGCTAAGCACCACACAGCCTGTCACTCACCACCCCACCCCCAGTAGGATAAAGGAAAAGGAAAGGAAGAGTAAAAGCAAGAAAACTTATGCATCAAGAGAAAAATTGCTTAATAAGTAAAAGAGAGAGAGAAAATAAAACAAGTGATACAAAGTCAATGGCAACACATGACCGTCATCAGTTTGGGTCAGCTCTCCTGGCTGTGTGCCCTCCCAGCTTCTTGGGTATCCCCAGCCTACTTACTGGCAGGGCAGTGTGAGAAACAGAGAAGGCCTTGAATCTTTTCAGAAACAGCTTAAACACCAATGTGTTATCAACATTATTTTAATCACAAGTCCAAAACACAGCGCCGTGTTATCTACTGTGAAACTCCCATCCCAGCAAGACTCGGTCAGTTCTTTTGCACATCTGTGTCATCAGATCTACAAATGTTTCCTGTGCTATTTATCTGAGAAACATGGAGTATGGGGCCGTTGCAGGCCACTGCACTTTTAATAGCATTTCTAACATTTACTGGTTTCAAAGCCTGATATTTTAATTTTTCTACACCTGGATAAAATTACATGAGGATTATAAATTTCTTGCCTATTTCCTGACTTTTTTTTTTTTTCAGAAAAGGGATATTCTGCTACTGGAATAAAAAAAAATCACCATATTATAATGTCTAACATTTGCATCATTAATAAGAGTTAAGCAATCCCTCTCAGGCCATGATGTGTCACTAGTATTTAATAATCGGTTCTCATAGTGAATGTATTATGAGTCAATGCAGGATGTCTCTACAAGTGGTTTATGTGTCAGAGGGAAGGTGGATGACAGATTTGAAAAAAAAAAAATCTGATAATTTTCTTTGCAGCTTTTCCAATATTTTATCTTAAATTTTATAATAATAGAGGAGACTTTTACCTGATTGCCCCAGAGTAAATAAATTCTTTATACTTGATACAATAGAATTTTGAAGAATATATCTCACTGGAAACTGTAGTTCTTCATTTCTGAAATACCCCATCCTCTGACTTTTTGTTCAAAAACCAGTTCAATGTGCAACTTCTCTTCTTAGAAAATAGTGAGGGATAACCTAAAATTGGATATTGAAATATATACTAAGACTGTTTTGGAATGATGGGTTTCTGCTTTTTAGTCCAGTGTCCACTTATATATATTTCTTTCTTAAATGCAGTCAGTAGAATTCACTCCACAAAACAACCCCAGCCAAATAAGGGCCCATCCAAAGTCTTGCATTTTTTTTTTTTTTGTACTTTAAACTTATTCTCTTTTCTGTTTAAGATATTGCAAGCTGTAGTCCTGTATGTTTGGTTACAATAAGTCAAAATAAGTATCAGCATTACTGCTTAATTTCGATCTTGTTGCCTTTAATATTTAGTTTGTACATCTTAATGTATGTATGTGTGTTTTACCTTCTGTTGACTTTTGTGAGCACTTTTATTATTTTCCAATGCTAACGTGTAATTTAGTTGTTCAGTTTATCCATATTTTATCTTCATTGTACTGCAACATAAAATGAACAAAGAATCTGATTTTAAAAAGTTGATTTTTGACATTCTTGACAGTAAAAGTCAATGGCAGTCAGGCTATGAAAAATCAACTGATACATTTCACAGAGATAGAGATAGATTTGAAGAATCTGTTGATTCTATGTAAGGTCTCATTTTAGATTTTGATGGGTTTTTTTTTAAAAAAAAAAAAAACAAACCACAAAACCCCTATGGTAAAATCATAAGACTGACAGAAATATTTACATTCCTTGATGTAAGAATTAGAATAGAAAGAGTTTTGCTAAGTAAGCATGGTAGTGCTGAGAGATCTGCCAGGCATCATGGACAACTGGAAAGTAAAACTGAGTGCATACTAAGGGTTTTCACTATCCAAGTTTTGGGAAATGTCAAGAGTAAGCAAGTAATATAAGGAATGATAGGTATACTAAAAATACAAGCCTGGTCTTTTAAGTTCCCTTAACTGTTCTCTTTCATCAGCTACATAGATAGGATAAGATGTTAATTGTTTTGATGATTGTGTATATGTAGTGAACCTCTATCTTCCTACATAATTGTGCTCACAGTGTATAAAGAAACTCAGTTCTGAGACCTTTGAGTTTCTTTAATGTCAAGAATTTTAAAGTAAGACTTTTGAGAATGCAATTTCTAATTAATTAGTAAGCTAACTTAGTGGGAACGTTCTCAACATTTTCATGTCAACTCTTCCATCAGCTCCTAAGCCTCCTACAGTACTTTTGCCAGAGTTTTATCTAACCTGCTTTTCTCATCCAAAGGGAGGAGACTGTCCATTTCAATCTTCCACATTCTACCGCATTCTTAATTTTATTTATACCTTCCCATTGTTCTTTTGTGTCTGCTTAATAATTGCACTACTCTGTTTCCTTGGTATTATGTTGCTGCTTTTCTTAAACTAGTCATGAAAATGGAGGAATCTTCAGTGTTTTCTTCTTTATTTTTGTACCCTTACCTGTCATATCTATCCAAACCAATGTGCACTGTTCATGCTGTAGTTGCTCATGACGTTACCATTCACCGCAGGTCTTAATTTTTATGTTTTTGTAGCAATAAGGTGTTTTTCCTTCTAGTCCTGCTCTTCCTTGAGGTACATGTTCTTGAACACTTAAACTGAGATGTGTCTTACTCTCTTTTTCTTTGCGTTTGTATGTGACTTAGCCCATCTGCCATTAATTGCAATGGGGATTGCATGACTGAAAATGCTGTAGAAATGCTGAAGTAAATGGCAGTCAGACTATGAAAAAACGTCTCTAGCCAAGCACGACACTATGAAAGTCCAAGTTCCCCTTATGTAGCATTGCAAATAAGCATTAACACAAAACAAACTTGTTTAAATCAGTTTAGCAACTGGAAAAACTTAGCACTTGACAAATAGCAGTGTTTGTCTCAGCACTCCAGTGCCAGGGCAACTGCACACCCAGGCCCTCCCTTCTCAGTCAGCATGTAGCCCCCTTGGGGACCTTTTCTCACTTCATTGTTGTCCTGTTGGCACCAAGTGCTTGCAGACATAAATGGGAGTGGGTCTGTTCAGCCAGAAGAGACTAGAACCCTCTGACTTTGCCCTTTCCTGGTTGTACTCCTTATTTCCTTTGCCTTTTTCATGGTAGTCTGCAGCCTAGATGCCAGCCAATTTGTACTTCAAATAAAAACCTGAGGTAAAAGTGCTGCCTACCATAAATGCTATAGAAGTTTTCTGAAAACAGCAAAGAAAAATAAGTGCAAGGACCTACTGTGTTATGTAATATACATTAAATACCCATTTTTATGCAAGTTTATGTGGAAGAAGAGAATTTATAGTATAAGCTTTTAAAGTATTTTGCCTTAAAATTAGAGAAGGAGGCATGATCTTGATAACTGCTTGACTGAAATATTTTCCTTAAAAGTATATTCATTCATTAATGGTAATGGAATGCCATTGTGATATAGAGTTGTACAAGCTTTTAGATCAAACAGAACCTTAATGATAAACTCAACTAAATTATAGATGTCATATGGTGAAGTGATAGTTTGCTTCACACAAATGATAACAGTGTGATAATGCTGCCAATAGTATATTAGAATAGCTATTGTCCAAGATATACAAGTATATTAGAGTATCTATTTTTGTTATACAAATTAAATAGGACATAAAAAGAGTGCTACGTGTTGGCAATAAAAACAAAGCATTCATAGCACAGCAAAGCATTCATTGAACAGGACCAGAGGCAATAGGCACATACTGAAATACAAGAAGTTATCTCTGTACATCAGGAAACACTTTTTTACTATGAGGGTGACTGAGCACTGTCACAGGTGGCCAAGGGAGGTTGTGGAGCCTCCATCCTTGGAGACATTCAAAAGCCATCTGAGCATGGCACTGGGCCACCAGCTGTGGATGTGTCTACTTGAGCTGGAGTGTTGGACAAGATGACCTCCAGATGTCCTGTCCAGCCTCAGTTATTCTATGGACCTGTGATAAGGAATATGTAGTTGATGGCAGCAGCACTCTACTACTGTACTACATTGTACTACTATACTACTGTATATAGTACACATAATCCTGGTGAGTTATATTGATGCATCCTTGTCGCAAAGCATAACCTCTTCTGAGCAATACAGAATTGTTTAGTGACATAGAGCAAATACTATTTTAGTTATCTTTTGGAGAACATATCTACACTGGTTTTATGCATCTATTGTTTGGAAGCCTTTTCAGCTTTTCATCTATTTTAGTGGAGAGTAACTGTATGATGGTTCAGGAGAAGAAATGCTTGAGAGGCTAAAATGTAACACAGAAAGGCATTGAGATACTCAGTTCATGACTGTGTAAACTAGATCTAACATTGGAATTTGGACCCCTCTTGTATTAGCTTTGTCATAGTAACATACGTTTACTTTTATTGCTAGCATGGCAGTACTTAACACCACAGGACCCTCTGCTTGTCGTATGTTTGTTGTGGGTTATTATGACTTTTAAGAGTGTCATAGAGTCATGGAGTGTTTGGCTTCTCCCCTGAACTGGAAAACACAAGATCTGCTGAGTTGGGTGATATGAATAATTTTTGTCTGAATTTGCAGTTTTTCCCTATACTTAAATAGATTCTGCAGGCACTGGGCAGGACACTGTGGATATGCTAGTTAATAAAAAACACTTAAAGAGTTAGTAAATGGTTACAATGTCATTGAATTTATGTGGCCTCTGTGCTTCCACTAATTGCTGAACTCAGCACACAGATGGCTGACTGAGTTCAAAGCATCAGCTAACCTTTGTGGAAGGAGACAATATAAATGGCGACCAACAAACTTTATTTGTAAATGTTGGACTATTAACATTCAGTGTCATATTTGCAAAAATGATCATTTTCAGTTCTCTCCGACTATGTCATTAAAACGTACCTAGTTTGGATTTTTGGGCACAGATGAGGCATCAGCCAGTGAGTAGTAGTCAGTTCAAAACTAGGTTCAAAAGGGAATACGAAATGCTGTTTATAAATGGGAAACAGAGAAAGTTCATGTGAGTTTCCTGTTCTCAAAACAGTGACTCCATTCTAGAGTTGCCTTCAGAGGCTGGTTAAGAGAATCCCAATCTGGGTGGTTTCAGTCAGCCCTTGGAAGAGATTCTCTTTGCTAACAGATTACAGGAGAAATACAGAGAAAGAAGCACCCTGGGCCATTACATTTTAAGTTGTAGTGTAACACCTGACACCAATGCACTTTACATTTAGTGTTTATAAGTATTTCTTTTTGGACATGTCATTATTATATTTTACTTTTTCCTGAAGGATTAATTTAAATGCAGAGAATAATGCTGCCATTTTCCTCTCACTCAGGCAACAAAGACCTTGGGTTTTGGACTGAAATCTAATATTGTGCCTTGTCCCAGATGGACATTAGGGAAAGTAATCACACTTGCTAATTCCATTGTCTTGTTCTGTGTAGTAATGTAGAGAAAGTTTAACTCTTAGAATTTCTGGTTTGGGCATTTATCTGCTTTTTATTAATTTTGTAGAAATGCTAAATCAGAGTTTAAGTATACCTTAGTTGAATACCTAACAGTTCTGAGAAGGTAAACAGGATGAAGTCAGCAATATTTTGAGTTGAGGTGCAGAAGAAATGAGCGTAAATGGGTTAGTGTAAATCTAGACTGCTTCAAATATCCTCATTACCGACCTGCCAGTAATATTTTTGTTTGTTTGCATTGTGCTATAATGCTTTCAAAAGCAATATAATCTAATGCCAAATACCTTATCACTTTCATTTATTGACTCCACCAGCATGGATAGGTTGCTTACTCCTGACTTCATTGTCACTGACTCTTTGAACTCTGTCAGCAATATAGTCATCTGCTAATTAAGGATCTAAAGTTTCTGATGCAGCAAATATAAGGTATTTTATTTTATTAGGTACTCACAAATCACACTATAACCCAATGTACAATGTACCCTTCAGTCTGTCTCAGGGTGAAAAAATACTTGAACTTGTGAGACCACCTAGAGTAGAAAATTTCTGTGTCAGCTAGTTGTCACATATGCAGTGTAAACACACACAGTAAGGCAGATTCTTTCATAAAATGTAAGAGTTATCAGGCTCTGCCCAGACACCAGCCAGACTATGACCAAAGTTTCAAGCAATACTTCTTTTATTGTTCTTTTGTGTGAAGTAGTTCAGCAGGTTTGTGTCCCAAGCCAAAAAAAGATTTTGTAGGTTAGTCCCACCTGCTATTCACTGAGAAAACTTATTTTTAAATTGTTTCCATGAAGTATGGGATCAGACTTTACAAGCTGAATGAGGATTCTGGTGGATACGTACGCAGTACAGTGCCTCAGTGTATGCACCAGAAAAGGTTCAATGCTGGACTCTCTCCCTCCACACCTCATTTTTAAACTGTTAACTATAAGCTCTCATGGTAGTAATGCTACATCTGTACGTCAGGGGCCACTGTCAGGTGGCAGTAACCTCCTGAAAAGTACCCTTTTGTATACATTCTTTATACAGGAGTTCTCAGGCCAGTAGTGAAATGTCATGGATACTGACATGGAAATGTCATTGATACTGTTCTTCTAGACTGTGTGCACTATGAAAGTGTTAAAAATATTATGGAGACATTTTATAGAAAGGAAAATCCTTCTTTTTGAGATTAGGTCACTTATCAATGATGTTTTAAGGATTTACAGCTTTTCTGACTTATTTGTCGATAAAAATAAGTGTCTTGACAAGTTGATAAAGTTTTAAAATCAATTATAATACAGCATGTGATCCTTTACAGAGAACAGGCTTTCTGAAATATGAACTGAATTGGGAAAGAATTTTGAAAAGAACATATATTTTCATTCTTTAGAAATTATTTACTTACAGGGTGTCAGCACCATTTGCACTAAGGCTTCATCAATGATTTCAGAAAAGTAAATGTCTCTGCTATCTTTCTGCTTCTTTCTAGTTTCTACTTGACATCTTCACAATAAGTGGATGGATGGAATGTTTAAATGAGTATTAAATGTTTGTCTTTGGTAACATTATTTCTACTGTTTTTTTCTGCTGCAGTTCCATATTGGTAGAAAATAATATTTTTCCCAGTATAAGTAAGATGTTTTGCACAATGATAGGAAATCTTCCCTGTATTCTGTTTATGTTGTACTCTTTCTTTTGGTTTTGATTTTCAAGGTGTGCCCCGTGACACTATTTATTAAGTATACTGCCTCCAAGTGCTTTTTTTTTTTTTCCATTTTATTAAGCAGTTTTGTATTTGTAGTTTGAATTGTGGACATTTATGTTATAGCCCATATCTCAAAGAGTAAAGTAATGCTGCTGGTGTCTAAAAATCAGGCTCTGAAATGAATTGCATGGTTTATAAGTTTGTTACTTTATGATTTTAATGTCTTTTGTATTTTTATTAACAAGAGCTGCTAGTTAATGCTACGGGGCTGTGAAATCTGTCCTACTGCAATTGGACTTACAGAGGAAGTTTCTTTTTGTTTGTTTAAAAATCAGCAGATATTTTCAGTCCAGTGCCCTTCTGCATGTATCCTTGACAGCTTTTTTGGCATACATTCATTATTACGACTGCAAGCAGACGTTGCCTGTTTGTAAAACTATGAATTTCTTCTAGAGTTGCTATTTTTTGGTATAATTTGAAGTTACTTTAAAGTCTAAGACTTCACAGTTATATTATATTGCTGAAAGAAGGGTGTTATTCAAGTGCTGAACCTGTAGCTTAAGTTCTTACAGTCTGAAAGACTCCTCTCATTCCAGGCTAGAAATGAAGGTGGTATCACAGCCATTCAAACTTGGGTGGCCCTTAGGATTTCAGGTTGTATTGTTTGGGCAAGTGTAGAATGTACTGGGGAATATTCCAGAGGGCTCTGTGGCATAAAATTCTAAGTGTTAGAAAAATGTAATGGAAAATTGTAACGTAATAGGGTGCTTATATGTATATCTGGAGTTCTGCATGTATACATCTGGAAGTCTGCTCTCTGGAATAAACACAGCTGCATTTATTTGAATGTGTGAAACAGATTTATATACACAGGAGAATAAATCTTGTATTGAACACTCAAATACACTAGAGTACGAAATTTTATTTGGCTGTGTAGCACTGTCATGAACTTTCTCTTTTTCTGTCTTTTTTTTAAATTACACAAGAATTACTTCAAAATTTGTCCTCCGATTTCAAGTTCACAGATTAAACAGTCAAAATCCACATAATTTAGCTATACAGCTCTCCAAACAATTGTTCCAGACGACAGTGAACAGCACTGTCTGTATGAGATCCTATAAAGTTACTTATTCATAGGTTTAGCCACTGCTGTGTATGTGTGGGGAAAATACTGCAATAGGAGACATCAGCTTGGGATTCTAAGTTTAAATAAACAAAATATCTATTCAATGTGATATGAATTTTAATCTGATACAGTTGGAACTGAGTTACAGATATTATACTTACCTTTGTGCCCCCTGCCTCCTCTCATCTTACAATTGTATTTCCAGGTATAACCATCTATCTACTTCCTGTTACTTTGAAAGAACAGTGCAATGGTGGGGTTACTTCTGCACTAGGAGTGAATATTAGATACTGTGGATTAATTTTATCAGCACTTTCCTAATCTCAGAACTCTTTGTTCTGAAGTCATCCAGGAGGGCAGAGGACAAGTGCCCTTCTTTCCTCCTAGACAGAAACACGGAGACAGGATGAGGCTCCCCACAGGGAGAGAATGCACATGTGGGTCTGCTGTCACTGCAGAGGAAGTAGTTGGTGGCAATGGTTTTGTCAAGAGCTATTTCACAAGAAGTAGTAGTTCTTCTTAAAACTTTTAAAAAATATTTCATTTAATAAGACTCATGAAGAGGGAATGCAAAGCAAAGACACTGGAGAACCCAGTCTACTCATTTAATTTCTAGGAGGCAAATAGCCTGAATCACAACATAGCCTAAGTATGGCTGTGGGTCCACAATGAAAGATGAATAAATCAACACCATCCTTTAAACAGATTAATGTTTCCATACAAAACCCAGTGCTATGTCCTGCATGAAAACAGATGCAAGTGTATTTGAACTGTGTCAATGTCTGGTCTAGCAGATATAATAGAAGTATACTTTTTTTCCCAAGGCTGCTTCCTTTTCTTTCTTGGACAATTAATCGACAGTGTAATAGCCCGTATGCAAGAAGGCAACTGAAAAGAGCCTGTTTGTGCACAGGTATACCTGTGTTCATTAGGAGGCAGAAAATAACTGGTCTTTCTGAGACAACCTAACAATGTTTCCCTGATTTCCACTCTGCTGATGTGGTTTTCTCACAACACTGGGAAAGCACATTGTGTGTGGCAGCCCTCTCTTGCTCCTAGGCAGCCCCAAATATACTGCTCCACAGCTGCTTCTACACTAAAGCAAGCTATTCTTCTGAAAGAGAGGAGAGCCACCTTTCCCAGACACTCTGATAGTCTACACATAATTTTTAAGTTACTCTTAAAATTGTCCAAATGCTCCCCAGAAGGCATGCCAGTTGCCTTCAGTACCTCTCACCCCTGGCAAGATCAGACACCTTGATGCAGATTCAGGAGGCTTGTTAGCAGTGACACTTTATGCAAGTCTGCAGGCGATCAGCTCTCACAGGCTCAAGTTGTCAGAGAATACAGCTACTACTAATGCCACATATTTATTGTAGTTATGAAGTGATGGAGGCTAGCTGTACCTAGACTGACTCTCTCTTTGAGATGAGTCTGACAGATATTGGAGTAGAAAGTAACCTGAAGAGCACCTAGTTCTTGCAAACACATGATTTCAGCGTCACTAGACTAGATAATTCCAGATGTAAGTGTGATCTTAGCAGAAGGAAACCATCTTAAGGCTGATCTGGAGAAAACGTCATGGGAAAGTGGAAATACAGGATACTGCCCAATGCTAGCTGGGCTACGCTGATCAGGCCTATTGGGTGAAAGGCTTGAGTAATACAGTTACAGTAACTGTAGTCTGCAGTGAACAGAATTGATATGTTTGAAATAAGGAGAGAGACCATTTACAGAAAAAAGTAAGGTGGAGTTTTTGGCTTCGAAGAACATAATGTGTTGTCTTGGACAAGCTGTCCTGCCATAAAGCTAGTATTAGCTCTCTGGGACTTATTGAAAACACTTAGGTACCTTATGTGCCATTAGATATGAGTTAATAGGGAGGAGATTCTGCAGCAGAGCATACAGAACCAGTGAGCAATGTGTTTAGTGGATTGCGACTAACTGAAAAAAAAAAAAGTCAGATGTTCCAGATTTATTGCAATTACTGGATGACTAAACTGGTATTCTACAGTCTGTAGGGAAGGAAATTCCTCCATTCTTTAGGGAGTGTCTGTGACTTATGCAGCCTTATTTTTTTTCTGGTCCAAATGTCTTTATATGACTGGAATAAGAACATTTCCTTGCAGTACTTGTCAGACTAAAGCATTTCAGCTTCCCAGACTTTTCTTTTAAAGAAATAGTTTGCAAGCTGCTTGAGATGATAATCACTAGTTTCTTAGTCTGGCCAGACTCTTACAGACCATCTTTTAAATGAATGTAACAAAAATGTAAGAGGCTTTTCTAATATTAATTTACTCATTACTGCCATGCTGAAGTAGAGATTTTCTAGAGAAGTCCCTGTGTTGCACTGCTGCCCGTGAGCAATAGTCTGTACTAGTGGAGTTCTGAAGCTACTCAGTAATTGAAATCCCATCTGACAATCTATGTTTCCTGTACTTATGATACCATAATACCATGCTATTTGAAGATCTCTAAGAACAGATTTTTAGCAGAATATCTAGTAGAAACCAAGTGAAAATATTTTCATATTAAAATCTCTAGAAATTATTGACTCCCTCTAGAGTAATTAGAGTGCAATCATTTTTTTTTTTTTTTTTAAAGTTTGTTTTCCTCTTTTCCCGTCAGTAATACCTATAACAGTACAAACTATTCTATATATGTTGATTTAGAAACAAAGTTTTGGGGTTTTTTTCTTTTTTGTGTGCTTGCATCTGTCTCTGGCTTGCC
Organism: Colius striatus; assembly: GCF_028858725.1. Taxonomy (NCBI): domain Eukaryota; kingdom Metazoa; phylum Chordata; class Aves; order Coliiformes; family Coliidae; genus Colius; species Colius striatus. The sequence goes on from NC_084762.1 coordinate 42,474,456, forward strand.
ACCTCAGGCAGCTGCCACCTCAGATTACTTTATTCTGCCCTGTTTCTTTTGATTTCAGCTGAATCCTCAAAATGTAGTCTGATGGTTTTGATAGCATGGAAGAAATGTATTAACTTCTATCCTTTTTAGTTTGAATTTGCAGGACACAAAAATCCAGTGTGTGTTTATCAGGAGAAAATGAGTTTCAGCATGATGGACAGAGAAATGTAGTACAATTGTTGAGGTGCTATTCTCCTTTACAGTGCTTAGTAAGCGCAAGAGTAGGCCTTACATGCTCAGTTCTTGTGAGGGCTGGAAAGGTTGAAAGATCTAACCACTCTTTCCTGTACTTTTTCAGTCTTCTTACCTGAGGAAACAGAGGAATGTATTCTGCTGTAAGTCTCTAGGGCTGCAAAATGCATTGGCACTGGATGAAGGCTGTATAGGTTGGTTAGATGTATGGAAGCGAGCACTTAGCAACTTCTCCAGGGATGGTGGAAAGCATGCTAGTCCATCAGACAGCTTGACACAAGTATGTGCAATCTTCTCTCAAGCCCTTTGTGCAATGGTATAACTCTATGCTGCTTCTTACATGCTGCATGCAGCAATTTAGATCTAAAAACATATGGCAAACAAACACCACATATTTTAGAGTACCTGAAAGCCATCACACCATTTTAAAGAGGTCTTCTTTTTCTGATAGACTGAATGATGTGCTGATAAATTTCAACTGCTCTGTCTGTAGATAGAACCATCCTCCAATACGTGATTTCCTAGATACCAAAAGTAGCTTCATACAGGATTATCATGTACCATAAACTTAACTCTCACTTGATGACACTTCACATTTAATAATAAAACATGATGAAAGACAAAAGGTATTGAAAAAAAATAACCTGTTGAAGTTTTGTATTGTATTTTGACAGGTGTTGTTTGGGAAGATATGATGACTGTTGGGGCAATGATCTTTGTATATAAACAATGAATAGCTGGTACTCATACAGTCTGAATAGCTTCTTAGTTTTCCACAATATTTAATGATAACATGCTCTCTAGAAGTCACAGAAATAGGAATTTAAAAAGTCGAATTTGGGTTCTGTTATTGAATTATAATAATAATGGGGTGTCCTTTGATGAATTAGCTGAAGAGCAATTTGTAAAAGTTGGATTTTTTGCTTATCAGGAAAAATATAATTCACAGAATGGTAGGAGTTGGATGCAATCTCTAGAGATCATCTAGTCCAACCCCCTCTGCCAAAGTAGGTTCACCTAGATCAGGTCACACAGGAACATGTCCAGGCGGGTTTTGAAGACCTCCAGAGAAGGAGCCTCCACACCCTCCCTGGGCAGCCTGTGCCAGGGCTACCTCATCCTCACAGGTAATAAATTTTTCCTCATGTTTAAGTGGAACTTTCTGTGTTCCATCTTATGCCCATTACCCCTTGTCCTGTCACTAGGCACCACAGAAAAAAGACTGCCTCAACCTCTGTCGACAAGCACTGATAAGGTCTCCCCTCAGTCCAGGGTAAACAGCTCCAGATCCTCCAGCCTTTCCTCATCCAGATCGTTGATTAAGATGTTGAATAAGACTGGCCACTTGGAGACCTCCACTGGCCACAGGCCTCGAACTAAACCCAGCGTCACTGATCCATGTTAAAGTGGATTTTAAAAAATGACTAAACTGACCTGGTAAATGCATTTTTGTGTTAGTAGTTGCTTGAAGCATCAAGAACCTTGGTTATTCAAGTATAGCTATTGTAGAAAGCATTGCAACTTTGAAGACAATGCACAGACTGAAAATTATTATTGTTCTGGTTAGTAAGAACATTATAATCTAGCTTTTATTTGAACAAACTACTCTATGGTAAAATTTTTCATTCTTTTCCTTTTTTAATAATAAAAGCAGTTTTTATTAAAGAATAAGCAGTGTTCCTCAAGTGCATTGGTTAGGTGCATAAAGGAAATGTGTTTTTTTAAAAAAGTTCTCATTTGCTTTGCCTTGTTCCTATAAACTATTTTATCAGAGCATTCATCTGCAGCAATAGAAGCAACTGTATTTTGTATCTCTGCATGTAATAAGAAAGCAGATCTTCTGATCTGAGAGTTGACAAATTTAGAATATATACCAATTGTCTAAAAGTCCTATTAGAAAAATACTTCAAACTTCATTGCTTTGACCCCAATGATAACACAAACATGATTCTCAGTCTAATTTTAAATGCATACCACAAGTGGATACAAAAGGCTCCTTTATCAACAGTGTTTTCTAAAAATAGCTAGCACTTTATCCCTAATAAATAATATACAAAGCCTCTACCAAAAGAGGGAACAGTATGGCCTCTTTTGTCCAAAACATGGTATTGTTATGCCTCAAAACCTGGCTGATTTCCTATGTGATTGTCTCAGAGGCAAATAAATGAACTTTTTACCACAGAGCTTTTCATGGCTTTTTAAGTATTTGAAATGGACTTGACTGGAAGACTCTGATGAGCTTGAATAACAAGGAGAATAGGTGAACAAAAGAGCAGCCTAAAAACCTCAACCAGGAGTATGTTAGGCATGGAAAGTTACTTTACCTTATGGTTAATGTTATGTATATGTGTCTACATGGTATGTGAAGTGGGAGAGAGAACTTTCACTATCACTTTGATAGTTATTCCTGTTCTATTTAGTATTTTGAATGTAGGCTTTTTGGGTCATGTTTTATCTGAATCTTTATTTATAGTGATCCTGAATAAGATTAGAATATATTATATTTTATCAATGCACATATTTTTGTAGCATGGATTGTGAGATAGACAATAATTGCTCTGCCTTGGTTATGGTTCTGTTTAAAATTATGAAAGAAAAAAAACCCAGTCATTTTCTAGCCCATTTCTTTTTCCTTCTTTGTCCTTCTATGCTACTGAACCTGATCCACTTAACATGTGCTATATGAAGACATTTTTTGCATATGACTGAAAACTGTTAGCTATTATGCATTGGCTAATGGCTGTTAAAAAACTGTGTTGAGAGCAATAGTTTACAGGAACCTGTGAATACATCTCAAAAAAATAGTGCTTAGTGACAGCTGGTAAACTTAGTTAGCCAATGTTGTTGTTCTGTATTTGGAGGATAGCAACTAATTTATCAGACCCAGCTGAGGGAAGAGTTCAGATGAGCTAGAAGTGTGACTAGAAAGAGCAAGTGTAGGCCAGCAACCTAGGTCTCACAGGCTTAAAGCTTTTACTTTGTTACTAGAAAAAACAAATACAAAAGAAGTCATGTCTACAAAAAGTTCATGAATTTTCATATTTTTCTGACTGCATGGAGAAGGCTCCTGTGGAGAAGTCCTTGGTCATGGGACACTGAAAGAAGAAATGCCTTGCAGGAGAGGATTTGATGTCACACTGAGAAACAATGCCGAGCATGGTAGTGTTTTAGACTGTGGTTTGGCCTCTGATGAAGAATTCTTGCTCTAAAATGGGAAGTGCTAAATGAGTTGTGCTCAAGGCACAGGCTTGCAGAAGAGTTGGGCTGAAGCCGGCAACAGCACTCATTGATGGAAACCCTCTGTTGTTCTGCTCTTAACCCAAGGAACTCTACCACTGAGGCAACTATTGCAGATGTACTTTGTGTTGCACCTCCAGCCACTGTAGACTAATAGTATATATAAGAATAGTAATGGGTCAAGAGTATAAGCCAGGCTGTAAATAATGGTACAGAGCTAAGAAGACACTTAGTTTTGGGGATCGTCTTCCAATATTATATCCTGTGGAGTTTATTACTCCTTCCTCTCAAATGTCTGGTCCCAGCTGGTGGGCAATATTGGAGAACGCTTTCGATTCAGTTTAGTGGTTCTATAAACTTACTGAGAATAAGCTAATGCACTATGAGCAATTTACTGTACTGTAGCTTTTGAATTATTCCTAACTTCATAACATAATCTGTTGTACTTAAACCACTGATCTTTCTAGTACCACTGCTCAAACGAAGCCCAGCTGAAAATACACAAGGGAGCAACAGCATTATAAACAGAGCTTGTCATACATTAGGGAGTTCAGTCAGGTTCTTAAATTCTTAAACTATATTAATTAAGTTTATGGCATGGATTCATTCTCTGTCCACCTGAAAACTATATACAGAAAAGAAATTCTGTGTAGTGACAGGAATTCTTCAATACTGCACTATAATTAGCACTGTTTCTACTGTAACACCTTCCTCATTTTCTCAAGCAGATTTGTGATGCAACCTTCTCTTGATGGCTATGCCCTCGTTTCTCCTCTCCTGATGGCCCATTTTTTATTTTGTTCCAGGTGCTGCCTTCACATTGATTCTCATCTAATCCCGTGTATTTGTGCTCTATTCTAGCTCCAGGATTATACAATTTTAGCTGTTACATAAAAAAAATCCCAACGGATTTGGCATGGAGGTCCTGTAGGAATTGCAAACTGGGGATTAAGTAGCATATTCCATTTTTGGAAAGGTATTTAGGATTGTGAATATTACCCCTTTGTAGATGGAAGTTCTAGTATTCACTTGTCACTTGGGCTTAAAGGCCTCCAAGTCTGTTCTGCATGACATTGGGGAGTTTAGGAAGGGTTGAAGTGAGATGGAGTGAAGAGAAAGACAGTGCAGGTTGCTTTCTGGATCTCAACAAGAAAGGCTTAACAACAAATGTCTTAATAACTGCTTTAATGAGAAATAATAAGAAAATTAATATAGATAGCAAGTAAGTCTTACATCCATTCAGATATCAGGCACTCAGCATTTGTGCAGCATCAGATGGAGCCAGATGGATTTTCCCCTGGTGTACAGTGCAGATCCAACCCTGTCTGTGGAGAGAACCGCTCCCTTTTGGTCCTTTGAGCTAACATATAATTTCCTTAGAACAAACCAACTATATTCCTCAAGGATGTTATGATGAGAACTTCTTGCCTCACTTTCAGATAAAGCAAGGCCACCTAGGTAGTGCAATTGCTGTTACTGAGTGTGAGCTGCCTGTAGGCTTCTCTGTTACAATTAGCTGTGTGAGCTTATCCTGCAGCCAAGGAACTTGTGCAATAGAGCAAATGCCTAACAGCCATGCTGTGTATGCAGCAGCACAGGCCTACACCTGTTCAGATAAACTGTTCTGTGGATTGCTAACTCCTAAATATGCAGCAGTTTCTCAGTCAGGATCAATACAAAGAGATAGAGGGAGAATCAAAGAAAGAGATGGTACATCACGAATTCTGTTTTTTTGCTTGCTCAACACTGAGGACATTGGTTCTCTGTGACAATTCCCCCATTAGTTACAGCTGTGTGCTGTAACTGGCAGGTGGGAGCACTGATGACTGGTCTTTTACATACCCAGACCCTCAGCTGACTTTCCCGTCTCTGGGCTGCAATGTCATCTCCACAGTTTCTGAGTATCTCATGCTTCTGTCTGCTGATAACTGTGCAGGGCGATTTGTTGTCCTCCTGTGTGGTTTTCTGCATATTTCCTTTCCTGTTCTTCAGGAAGCTCTGAGCAGATTCCTACTTTTATCTCAATCTTAAATTTCTGTAGACAACCACTGCTCTTTGTTTCCATGCCTTGCTCCATGTTTAAAGCAATCAAGGCTTGCCTTAAGAGATCAAGAAAATGATGGCCAGATGTATTCCTTGGAACATCATGGCAACAGGCTTGTCACACTGTGAATCTGATATTGCCTGTAGCAGCCAAGAGTATGTGTTGGGTTGATAGTTAGTGCACAGATGTCTCAGATGTATCAGTCTCTCCTGCTGCCCTATGCCTGAGTTCTGATGAAGATGCTTCTGCCAAATGGTTACCACTTGTTTGATAAAAATAAATTGGGAGAAATGGGGGTGAAACTATCAGTTGTCACTGTGTACCTGGAAGAGTAAACATCAAGGAGTAACTACTTGTAAATATTGCAGAACATGAAGTTATATCAGCTGAGAGTAATCTTTAAGAATGCTAATTTCAGGCAGTGAAGCTTACCTCATGAAAGCATAAGGTGGCAGAAAGTGCCCCCACTTTATTTGCAGATGAAGAAAAGGAGATCTGAGAGCATTTTGAATAAGGTAAGATCACTTACTTTTAGTAAGTCAGGTAAATTGAGGACTACCACATTATCACTGCCTGGCAAGGGATACACATTCTTATGTTACTGAGGAGACAGTCATGTCACTCCATCTTGTGAGTCTTGATTGAAAGTACCTTTAAATAGCAAATATGTCTGCATTTAATGTGGTTTTGCATTGTTAGACTCGACATACAAACAATGAAATGAGAGGAGTGTTAAATATAACTCAGTGCATGGAATGCCATGCTTATGCAAGAAACCACACCAAACTGTGAGGGAAATGAGAAAAAAAATCTCAAGAGTTAGTGGGAAACAAATGTGCTTTGGGTTTGCTTCCAAAACATACATGGATAATAAAGGGATTTTGGAACGGGAAAAAAAGGGAGAGCTGAAACTAGGAGTCTACTTTCTTGTTTCCCTCACCTCTCATTGTAGGTGTAGAACAATATAGCATTCACATCTGAAATGCTTCACAGATGTTCTTCTGGTGGAATGGGATGGGCAAGCGTCAAGAGCACAGTCCACATCCTATTTATCATCTGACTGCTGCCTGTCTTAAAGGCTTTCTGTTAGCCTTAAGACAGCAACAAGACTCAGCTCCAAGCTGAGTTCTATCTAAAAAGTCTGTGTCAGCACACCGATGCTTAGCTAGGAATAGAGGAGCTGGTTTCACTACAGCAAGCACAACACATCACAAAGATAGCTATTGGGTACTTTAAGAAGGTCTCTTTCTATCATTTCCCTCTGCTGTGTTCTTGGAAGTTGTAGGTTTCCTTTTTTTAGAGCAAATGTGGTGATTCTCTAAATTTGGTCAACCTAAGTGTTCACCTCTGAAATTAAGGTCCTCTAAACCAGGGCAGCCCTTGCCCTGGGAATAGTGGGATCCATTCACTCCAGGGGATTATAACCCTTGACTGACCCTCATTTACCCCTTGTGCTACACAAAGCTTGGCACCCTGACACATAGAAAAAGGAAGTATACTGTATGTGTATAGTAGCCTTAATTCAGTATTTTCCCATCTGTCCTCAAAGCTGTGGAACTCCACAAGGCTAACTGTGAGAAGTGACACATTTGAGCAGGTTACATAGTTCCAGCTGTCGTGGGTTTTGTTCATGAGACAAGTGCTGACAGTTTATTGTATAGTTTTAGCTTTCCATTTTGAAGTGATGTTAGCAAAGGTGTTTTAGCATTACTGAGTCTTCATGCATTTGTATATAAGCAGAGAAGTTTCCAGGTGAGCTTTCATGGGCTATATGCAAGCTAAGGTGCAGCAACTCAGATCAAGGGGATAAGCAGGAGAAAGATGAAGGTAATGGCCATTTCTCCTATTTTCCAGTACAAAAATAGCTAGTATTGTTTGCTCATTAGCATTATCTTGATAATGAATAATTTATACCATTCTGGCTTTAAGATGTTTTCCTCAGATTTCCATTGTTTTATATGTGTGCAGACAGAAACAGATGTCTACAGTTTTTGAGACGATATGCACCAGCTGCAAAGCATTATAGCTGCCACTGCTTTTAACTATTTATTTAGCAGCATTAATTTGGTAGAACACAATTTCTCTTATTGCACTTAACAGTAATGAAACACTTGCTGTAGTCCTTCTAATAATACATTAAGGAAAAAACCACTACCCACACATTTAATAAGGAGCATCCACTGAGTTTAATTAAATCACATAAAGGAGACTCCTATTGTTCTTATCCTACACAGCCTGCTCCTTCTTAAGCACCAGGAGAAAAGCTCAGTTTTCAAGAATCTCTTGCAAGTTAATAGATCCAAGCTGTGATCAGTGGAGTTGAGAAAAGTCAGAGACATGCAGAGAAATTGTCCTGGCAGTGAATTCTTTTTCTTAGATTCAAGTGGCTGCATAACATGATGCATGGTGAACTCATTTGGCTGCAGCCAATGAATGGTACTAGAAGCAGCCACAATTAATATTAAGGGTGAAGGTTGTTTTGTCTTTTTATTTCATTCCATTTATTTTGCACTATGCCAGGTCTTCTGAGGAGGAGGGCATGTAATACCCATTCTGTCCTCTGCCACAGATAGAGTATGGAGAAATTCATGCAGGAAACAGCTAGACTGCCATTGCAGATGAGTAGTGGGAATTTGCTTTATTTTTGTTCTGTGCTTCTCTAACGTTAATAGAGAAAAAAAGAGAAGTTTGTTTCCTTTAAGTGCTATGTATTGGATAGAAGGTGAAATGACATATGAGGTTTTAATGGTTTCTGGAAAACAGCTGCTACATGAAAAATAAAATGGTTAGAGACACCCCCAGGATATGAAGCAGTTCTCCAGAACTTCACTTTTGTACCTTTGCAGGCTTGGAATAGATTGTTTTCCCAAAAAAGCGGCACAGCTGAATCCTTGTTTTTAGGGATCTGGTAGTCTGGTTGAGACCTATCCTTTCTGGTAAAAACTGGAAACATCATCTGTGACATTTTGTCTGAGCTGAGTGTGAACCTTGGCCACGTGTTGATGCTATTTGGGAGAGAAATTTGGTTCCTGGTTATGGTGTTTTTCCTTTTCTATGAATTCTGTTTTCTACTCCTGAGTTTAACTTTCTGAACTCATTAATGATCTGTGCAGCTTCGTGTGACTGAAGAAATATTCAAAGCAGACCTTACCAGGTAAGATACATAAAGGATGCAGAGCTGACAGGTATGCACACAATTTTAGTGCTTCTCTATTACAAGCAGAAATGGTAAGTACCTGTACCTAGGGATAATAAAGTATTCATTTTCTTTCAACTTCATCCTTATAAAGAAGAATCATTGGGGCTGAAAGAAATACATCTCATCCAGCATTGCTGCTCCAATAAGAGTAGGTGTCCAGGGCCTTCTCCACTTGGGTTTTGGTTATCTCCAAGAGGAGAGACTCCTCAACCTCTCCAGGTAACCTGTTTCAGTCATCAACCACTCTTACAGTAAAAAAGGTTCTGTTATCCTTAAGTGTAATCTCCTAGATTTCAGTTTATGCCCATTGCCTCTCGTGGCCGCACTGAGAAGAGCCTGGTTCTTTCTTCTTTGCATTTTCCTATCAGGTATTTGTACACATTTATAAGATCCTTCCTGAGCCTTCAGCTCTCCAGGCTACACAGTCTCAGTTATTTCAGATCCTGTAAGACCCTTAACCATCTTCATGACCCTTCAGTATGCTCATCTCTCGTACTGGGAAGCCCAGGAACTGGATGCAGCAGATGCGTTCTCACAAAGGGCTGAGTAGAGGGGAAGGATCATTTCCCTCAACTTTTTTGCAATACTCATCCTACTGCAGCCTGGGATGCCATTGGGCTTCTTTGCTGCAACAAGGCACTTCACAGGCTTCTTCACAGGACTCACAGGTGCTTTTCTGCAAAGCCAGCTAGTCAGCTGCCAGCTTGTAGTAGTGCATGGAGTTATCACTTCAAAGGTGAAGGACTTTGTACTTTCCTTTTTTGAACTTCATGAGATTCCTGTTGGCCTATTTGTTCAGTCATGGACTCTCTGAATGGCAGCACAACCTTTGAGTGTATCAGCCACTCTTCCCAGTTTTGTATCATCTGCAAATTTGCTGAGGATGTGCTCTAGACAATAGCAAACAGGTTGACTGATCGCTGGGGTGCACTGCTTAGGACTTGTGCCCACTTGCTGGACTTCATGTTGCCAACCACAACACTTTAAGTCTGTCAGTTCACCCAGTTTTCAGTCCATGTCACTTTCCACTTTATCTAATCTGTGTTTTATCAGTTTATCTATGAAGATGTTATGGTAGACGGTGACAAAAGCCATTGGAAAGTCAAAATGAGAAATGTCCACTTCATTCCCCTCATATCCAAAACTACCCATCACATTGTAGAGGACTACTAGTTTGCTCAAGCATGATATGCCTTTCATAAATTACTAGTCTCAATTGCCTTTCTGTCCTCAGCTTATTTTAAAGTTATTTCCAGGATTACTTGTTCCATCACCTTTCTGGGCACTGAGGTGAGACTTGACAGCTGATAGCTCCTCAAATTCTGCTGCTTGCCTTTCTTGAACATAGTGGTGATGTTTGCCTCTGCCAGTCGTGAGGAACCTCCCGCAGTTGCCATGACCTTTCAAAGGTGATTGAGAGTGACCTTGGTAGTGGGGGAAGTATGAAAATGAGTCTAGCTCCTCTCATTGTGTTTTCTGTTGGCCTGCTTGCTTTGAACTTGTCAGCCATTTCAAACATAATCACTTAGATTTCAAAGAGATATAGTTTTTACATACAATTTTCAAAATGTTATTTACTTGTATTAAAAGTGAAGTGGTAGGGTTTGCCTCTGCCTTTAAGACTAGCTGGTGATGATTAGTATTGTCTTTAATGGCAAAACATAAATTGAAAGATAATACAGAGGACAGTTGTTCATGTGTGTCCTGGTTCTGGCTGGCTGTGATCTTTGTGTGCACAAATAAAAGTTCATGAGCCCATCCATGATATCTGGGGTACTTCTGATACCTGCTTCTTTCAACAAGACTGTAGCGTGGGAATCTATTTAAGAAACTCAGTTGCTCTGAAGCCTCGACAAGATTTTAAGTTTATAACTTCAACGACTGTTATTTTCCCCATAATAACCCTGCTTCCTCCTGCCTGGGCAGTAAAATAATTTAAAAAAAAAAAAGGCACGAGAGTTTTATTTTTAGTTCTCATATGAGCTTTAAAGCCAATTAAGTTATACCCAAATATGCACTTATAAATTGCTTTGGGCAATGCCGAGCATCTACCACTTCAGATAACATTGTGATGAGTATGCCTTTAAACTAGGCTTGAAGATTTCTGATTTGATAGCAAGCAGAAGTATTTAGAATTCGTGGTCTTTCAGTAGCTTTTTGTAAAAACTTTATTGTGTCTTAGTTCCTAAGCTTTAATAATTAGGAATTGTCTTGAAGTTCTTCAGAAAGTTCAGTTTAAAAGGTGAAGCTACTGTTTAAGTATCAAGGAGCAGAAAAAGAGATTGTTTCCTGGAAAGAGAAAATTGGGGTTTTTTTCTACCTTAATAGTCTCTACAATATTATCCCTTTTGAAGAATAATATATATTTATACAAAAAGCATGAAGGAATTCATATGACATGTTGCATTTTATTTTTCTTGGCCTAGGTTACATGGCTGGTTGATGTGAGCAGGGATAAGAAGTTGTTTCTGAAAGAACAAATTTAAATTAAAAAATGCCAGGGTAAGTACATGTTTATAGAATCAGGATAGAGTTTGACACTGCATCAGAATAATAGTCTTAGTTGAGTCAGAACTGATTGAAGTTGCTGATGAAACTCAAAATTTAATCCAAGTGCTTCAGGCTTGAGAAGCAATTGATATCTATATTAATAGCATCACCAATATTAGTGATGAGGTAATAAAAAACAACAGAAATGGGTGAAAACTCTCGCACTCTTTTGCATTAAAGTTCATAAACCAATATTTTTTCTGTCGATGCAATAGGAAGTACGATTTAACAACACAAATGCATACCTTTGATCCTTATGGAAAGGGATCAACTGAAAAGCTAAATGCAGTTTCTACAAACTGAAATTTGTGGTTGACTTCATAATCGGGAGTAGGCAGAAGGAGCCAGGTAGAAGGTATCTCAGTCTTTTAATTTTACTCTCACAGTGCAACGCTTCAGAAGCAGATACTGGTGTAGCCGAACAATGAGAAAGTGATACAGTGATGTATACGTCCTTTGTGTGGTAGATTAAATAAGTGAGATTAATCCAACTTTCAATAGGGAGGAAATCCTGGAGCCAGAGTCACATTACTGTGATGATAAGGTGAATTAAACTGTATGTTTCTAAAGCTGCAGCAGAGATTGAATTTTGGATGATTTTAAAAGCAGTGGCAGGTAGACTAGACAGGATAATAGCTCTGTTTTCTGATGATTCTTTAGTAATGTTGTTCTCAGTTTGCCAATTTTAATTTTTCAGGATCTTGCGATTTTGCTTTACAGTCCTCAGAAGCAAGCTGCATGCAGTACACCTGTTGTCAAATGCCCAGTCAATATCTGTGGAAAAAGTGTTTACGTTGGATGTCACAACATCTAAAGTAAACCTCAATGGCAATAAAATCTCTCAACCTCAGACACTATGTTTAGATGTCCAAACTTGTGTGTCTACCATTAAAATCTAAACATGCTGCTCACTTTGCACTTCAGGAAAAATACTTTTTTTCCTCAACATTTTGTATGAAGAATAGCTATGGGGTGTATTTCCATGTCTTGGATTGAACATAAACAATATGTGCATAACTTTTCTTGATTTCAGTTGTTTCATATCCCCTAGAATTATCTTCTGATTTTAAAAAAAATCTAATTTCCATAAACAACTAAGCTAAAAAAAAACCCAGTCTTTCTACCTGCTCTCCTCCTCTACCACCAAACCCAGCCCTCTCCAAATCAGTTACAAGCCTGTCTGACAGAAGCTTAAGGGTTTAAATTAAATAAATTTTTACAAATTTCACTAGAAGTGGGATACCTAGATGCACAGCACAGATTCTATTAACATTCCTACTGAGGGAAAAATGGCAGTAGGTCGTGTTATTTATTGACTGTCAGGATGTCCAGAAAGAATAATGACTTCTGGAGTTTTCTAACCTCTAGATAAGGTCATTTGAACTGCTAATTTTTTTTTGGATGTCAAAGTCAGCTTCAGAAAACCAAATTCCTTTGCTTTATTTTTTAAGAAGAACATTTATATATTAGTTTCCTACTGTGAGTATTTATCTGGAGGTTTTATTAGAACTTCTACTTTTATCCAGGATGAGACTATTCAGAAAATTCAAGTCCAAACAGTGATATGAATACCTTAAAAATGATTGATGCTGTGAAAACTCTAAATTGCAGTGGGTGAGATTTCTCTTGTACACAGACTTATATTTCTTAGGCTTTGAATGTGCTCTAATATCTATTTTAAAGAGCTATGGTTTCCAGTATTCTAATCACCTTTGAACATTATCAAATATTCACAAACATTTCTGTCAAAAGCAAGTTGTGTGTGTAGTGATCAGGGTGGTCAAGCTCTGCTAATGCTTAGCTCATAATCAAATAATATAAACTTAGCTTCCTCCTGAGATCTCACGTGCAAGTAAGGTACATTCAAGACATGAACCGCTGAAACAAAATGATTAACCATGGGGTATACAAACCTGAAGTTTAACTCAAAGCTATAGTCTGGATGATCTGTTTCTGTCAAATCATCTGGTCTTTCTACAGTGAAGAATGATAGGGATGAATTTGAGGATAACAGTTAAGTAGCTACATTACTGGGATAAAAACTACGACAAGCAAGCTAGGATAAAGCATAAGGACCTCTTTGAGTAAAATGAATATGAAGGATGCAGGAGCCATGTCTAGGCATTTGGAGGTTTGTTGATTTAGGATGGAGTATGGTAGGTAGAGAGACAAAAAACTGCCCCTGGTAACATGCAGCGAGGAAAGCAGGAATGTGTTTGCCAGCTGTGTATCTCCCTTTTTTTTCAGACTGGTTAAAAATCTGGTGAGTTGTTGCAAAGGGTGGGGTTTCCTTCTTTACTCTTCTTGAATATGAGTGAGGTAATTGAGACTGCCTGAGCAGAGGGGTAGGCAAGACAACCTCTAGAAGTGCTTTCCAACCTAACTCATTCAGTGATTTTGTGAACAATAGACTTTTCAAGGTTGTAAGTAAGAGCTCTGAATGTAAGTCTACTCAAGAATTATAGCCTTACTTGTGTACAAACTTGCATTTTCAGATGCTGTGTGGGAAGACCTGTCTGTGTCTCAAAAATTGTGTCCACATGTCTCCAACATGAGACCACAGTTAACAACCACCAGTTAGGGGCAAAATTGTGGTGCTTCTCAGTCAAAACAGATGTGACATAGAAAGGAACTGGTGATATATAAGATAGCTGTGCAGAATGTACTGAGACTAAGTGGTTAATGTGCTGTTGATAAACTATCTAGAATAATGCTCAGGACATCAGATTACATTATTAATGCTGCACTGAAAGGAATATCAAGAGTCTTTTGTGGTCTATGAAGTAAACTCTTTCACTCGGTAGTAAATATAAGATGGTGATGCAGACAAATAGTAAAAATGAAACCAAAGCACAGAAGCTTTAAAAACGCCAATGCATACACAATGAAATTAGAGGGAAAATTATTCATTTTCAGAATACTTTATTTTTTATACACTTCTGATCAAAGCTTTGTTTTGTTTCTAGCTACAAGATAAATGGACTATTGCATCAAACTATCAGTCACTTGTGGATTTCTGTATTGAGAGAATCAACCCTTTTAGAATGCTATTTCTTTTAGAAATTAATAGATAAATTGCACATGCTAGTCTTTGCCCACATGGGACAAAGGGCATATTTTTCCTCAGGAAATGAGAGCTAGCACTTACTCCTTATGATAACCAATAAAAATCCCTTTAAACAAAGAAAAGTAAGATAAAAAGCAGACACATATACTTTCTGTCCTGCTACTGTGGTCTAGGTAAGAACTTTATAGAGATTGAAATGTTTTCTCTGAGAAGGTTTTGATGGTTGTTTTTCTATTTCTATGTTGGAAGGTTCAAAGAAATACTACTTTTCCTAGTAGCTTTCCTTCCCTTTCCCTTTCCCTTTCTCTTTCCCTTTCCCTTTCCTTTTCCCTTTCCCTTTCCCTTTCCCTTTCCCTTTCCCTTTCCCTTTCCCTTTCCCTTTCCCCTTTCCTCTTTCTCTCTCCTCTCCTTTTTCTTGTCGTGGTTTGGCCCAGCTAGCACAGCAGCACCATGACAGTCTCTGACTCAGTGCCCCCATTCACCCCCACCCTCATTAGGATGGCAGAGGCCCCAACAAAATGAGAGTAAAAAGATAAGCAAGGTTGTTGTGGATTAAGACAAGGGCAGGGAGGGCTCGCTGCCAGTTACAGTTCCGGGCAAAACAGACTCCAGTACTCCACTTAGAGAGGAAAGTAGGAAAGTTTATTCTACAAGAAACAGAACAGAATAAAAGCAAAAAGGGAGTAGGATGATGAGAAAATTACAACCAGCACTTTAAGATCTCCCTCCCCCATCCCTCCTTTCTTCCCGGGCCCAGCTCACTGCTCCTGATATCTCTACCCCCTCCCTCCTCAATGGCTCAAGGGGGCAGAGAATGGGGGATGTGGTCAGTCTCTCACAGATGGGCTCTGCTGCTTCTGTCTTCTCAGATGAGGACGACTCCTGGCATTCTTCCCCTGCTCCAACACGGGGTTCCTCCCCCGGAACACAGTCCTTAACAAACTTCTCTGGTGTGGGTTGTTCCCAACAGCTGTGGCTTCTGCTGATATGGGGTCCCTCACACAGGACGCAGTCCTTGGTGAATATCTCTGGAGTGGATTCTTCGCCACGGTTGCAGTTTCTTGCAGTTACAGGGTCCCTCTCTCAGGACAAGGCCTCTTCTGGCTATAGTTTTAGAGAAGAAAATCACTGCCCCTGGCTCGGGGTCTGCAGTGAAGTGGTTGGGTCCCCCCCACGGGACATGGCCGCTTCCGGCCATAATCACTGTCCCTGGCTTGGCGCCTTTAATGAAGTGAATCGCTGCCCCTGGACTGGGGCCAGCTTTAGCAAAATGAGTCTCTGCCCCTGATACGGGATCATTATCAAAATGAGTCTCTGCCCCTGATACGGGGTCTTTAAAGAAATGAAAATAAATCTCAGCTTCACCAGTTCTCTCCGTAGAATGCAGGGGAGTCTCTGCTCCAGCACACCTCCTCTCTTTCATCACTGACCTTGGAGTCCGCATGGTTGTTTCTCTCACTGTTCCTATTCCTTGCACCACCACCAGCCAGAATAAAAAAAAAGGGCAGAAGAAGGAAGCAGATGGGGGAAGATGGAGGAAGAAACCTCCTCTTCTGGCTTCTTCTTAAAAAGTGATAGTGGAGGCATCTAATTGGCTCAGCCCCAGAAGTGGGTCTGGCTCAGAGCTGGGGAGAGTTGCGAGCAACTTCTTACAGGAGCCATCTTTACAGCCCCTTCCCCCTCACCAGAAAAGGTTATCATGTCAAACCATGACAAAATAAAAAAGGATTACCTTTATAGTAGAGCAATCTATACCTTTATCCCTAAATTCTGGTGCTGGTGTTTCTGTGTATTGAAGCCAAAGCATTTCTTGGAACACATTCAGACTTACTCTGTCTAGTGTCTTTGATGTACTATGAACAGATTTTGTCCTCTAAAGTGTTAGGAATGTCTTGATTTGGGAGGAAATGGCTTCAAAGATGACCATGTCTTTACCATTCTGCAGATGTTTTTAAAAAGGTTGACAATGATGAAAATTTTAGGAATAATAAACTCTTCAACTTATTTCAACCTTGAAGCTCAAAAGTTGATGAAAAAAAAAGTATCATCATTTTGCTTACCTTATAGGCTATTCCTGCAAGATATTTTTATTTGTTAGGGAAAAACCTGACCTCTGGAAACTTTCACGTTGTGTTACTGAATATCTAAACTTCTGAATGAGGTTTCTAAAATGTCTGAGAACTTTGGAATGTACTTAAGAATGAGTCATGGGTAGTATTTCAATTATGCTTACCATTTAGTAGCTAGATCATGTGACTAACTTGCAAGAATCATTCCTTACTAAGGTGCCACTCTTTTCCATGTATTTTGTTTAGACTATATATGTTATCTATTTTGTTTGATGAGATACAGTGATCTCTTAGTTCCTTATTTTTGTTCCCACATTAACCCAAAATGCTCATCTTTTATACTACAGAACTGATAACCGGTTCCTAGGTCTTGTTTTACTTGAAAATATTCCAGAACAAGCTTTCAGAATGTTATTCCTGCGGATACACAAAATTCTGCAGCTCACTGAACTAGAGAACTTTTCACATTTTCCCTGCACACAGCAGAGCTCCTCATTTCTGTCAAGCTTCGAATCTTTCTTGTGTGCCTACTATCCTAGGATCACTTTGTCTCTATACATACTCAAAAGCTCTCAACTGCTCATAAACTGTTTTGTGTCTCTACCACATGCTGGGTGTGCTAGTGACTTATCTCCATTCAATGCTGTTCGTGAGTCTAGTCATATGGATATCTTGGATACTTTGGATACTAATCCTTCCTACATAGCAGTTAAGGCTCACCAAAAACTATCATAGCAAATGGTAGCAGAATGTGAGCAAAACCAAAGCACTTCAGTCAAGTTATAGTTGGGTAACTACAAGTACTGCTCTTCTTGTATGTGCTGAGAGAAGGTGAATGTAACTCTACAAAAGATGTTGTCTCCCACTTCTGTCACAGAACTTTGTATTGATGGAGGGAGGACCTTGGACCCAGTTAACTTGCCTTCCTCTGCCAGTGGTGCCTTCTGAGAAGGCACAGATCTGCCAGACACCAGATTCTTGTCTGGCACATTACATCTCAAAGAAGTGACCTGTGTTTTCTAGGTTCTAGAAATCCAGATAGAAACTGCTGTGAGGCAGTCCTGCTGGAAAACATAGAAGAAATGGCAATAAAATTCAGTAGGTGCATTTAATAAGCTAGTACCAAGGGATGACCAAACATTTCTATTTCTGGTGTGTTGGTTTATATGTCTCTTTATGCACACGGTTTCTCACTAATACCAGATGCTTAATATTAGCTTATTAAAATGAGAAAATCAACTATGTAACTGATCAAGCATGCTGTTCATTCTTCTCATTGGAAGGTTTATTTTTTTCTGTTTGGCTGGCTGCTTACTGCAAGATGGAAGTACCTGTCAGTATTAAATGTAATGAATAGCATTGTTTCTTGATTTCTGGAACTGCTTTTACAATAGACAAGAAAGCAAAAGTGGAAAAGTACTTTTTGCACAGTTTGATCAACAATTTGAGCTCTTAGTTATACTGTACGCTTAATTGTGGCAGTTTGCCTTGGGGCTGTGAATGAAGCTCCGTGCCTCTTGAAACATGATAATAACCATTCATTTTGTTTACTATGAAAATAAGATAAGGCAACATGTCCAGACCTTTTGTCTGCTTCCCCTTTTGTCTACTCACTTTCCTATTGGGTGTGGTCAGAGTGAGAGTAAAGCAATTTGTGACATAGCATCTTCTGATCAATTGTGTGATTTTTCTTCCTAATTACTCCAAGCATCATGACCTTCAGGCATGCTGGTGTAACGGTGAAACAGACGGGGTTTATATATTTGGAAAGTTTGTTCCATTGAGATAATTGTGATTTCTTAGGTTAAAAGAATGCTGAGAGATTTTTCCTGAAACAGCCAACAGTCCAGAACATTCACCTTGTACCCAGAGCAGAGGGTCCCAGGGTGGTATCTTTTACACCAGGTATGTCCTTTAACAATGGATTCTTCTATGATGAGAATACTGTTTTCATGATGCTTCATAGCATCTCAAATTTCTCCTTATAGAGTGGGGGAAAGAGGAAAGAGCAAAATAACAGCATCTTGCTCTAGGTGGCAGCTTAATTTTGTAATTAAGCAAAAGAACAAACTTCTCTTATAACATTTTGTCAGTGTGCACAGAAAGCAGAAGGGCTTTTGGAAAATGCAGAGAGCTTTCAGGAGAGTATTCATATTTCTGAACCTTGAGACACTATTTACAAGTTCTCCACAGCACATAAGAAGATATATTGTCAACTGCTGTCTTTTTTTTTTTTTTTTTTGATCTCAGACTGTCAGCTGTTGCTGCTGTAAAATGCCTCCTCTGGAATAAGAGGAGTCTCCTAAAGATTTCTCAATGCATTGTTTATGAATACAGTGACCTGTATATGTCACTGTCATGTACTATGCGCATATATGTACTCAAGTTCTTGGACTTCTTCAGTTTCATGCGTTTGAAGTCCATCCTCTCCAGTTTCATGTGTTTTAGGTCCATCCTGTTATACTGAATCTGAGATTCAGTTGATACACACACTCAGAGCCCAAAACATCAATGTATATTTACATTGTTAATTTCTTTCTTTGCAGAACGCATTTCCGTCTTCTTACAGACAGCATTTAAGTTTTGAGAACATATTTTCATCAGTTTGAGAAATCTATAGTTGCATCATTTTAATATGACCGGTATATCTATAAAGCTTCTTTCCTTCCTAGTTGTTGAAGAAGTTTTTCCACTTGCTCATGAAGAGTTTGTGCAGAGTGGAACCTATGCTTCAAGAGGCAGATAGATATTGGCTTTTTCTAATGGGATATTCATATCCCTTTTCAAAGCCACAGGTCAATTTTCAACTGCTTTAGTTAGATTTTGGATAAGCTTTTATTTATTATCTGTTATCTAGGAAAATGCAGATTATACTAAGCCTCTTGGAATAACAAAAGTCTCTCTACCATCTTTACTGAACACTGTGGATGTTGGAGAAAAAATGCTCTTCCATTGCCATCAGGCAATCCTGTTATTATTCATTACATTTACTATTCAGGAACTATTAATTATGCTGACTCTTAAGGAATTTTCCACAGCTGTCAAATGGGCCTTAAAACAACCAGAAACACCCAGTAGGATTTATGATTTGATGCAAGGAAAGATTAGATGCTAGATACCTCAAATATTTGCAATGTAATTCAGATAATCCAAGTTCAGAGACTGAGTTCCGTCTAAAGTTCTTGGTGAGAGGTAATTGCATGAAAAAAGGATTGCAATTCTGTACTCCTTTAATGTATAACTGAAGCAGACAGTCTGAATAGCATTGCTAGTACAGCTTAGTATCACAAAATACTACTTGGCTTCAGGAGAACAGCTTGAAGGCTGTTCTAGTACACTAAACTGGCTACCTGTCAATTAGTGGAGAGTGAGATAGTGAACTTCCAAATTGTAAGGACTGCTTTCTTCACCCTGCTAAGGAGAATGTTGCTTTTTGTGTTCAGCTTCTGTTGCTAAGAGTCAGTTTGCTCTGATTTCTAGAGAAGTCACTGTCATCACACCACTCCCTGTAGGTCATGCAGTGTCTGTGTTAGTATTGTTTCCAAACTCAAACCAGATGTGATGGTCCACTGAACAATGCTGCTCTGAAAGAAAAGTTATGTGGGTTTTGCTTGGTCTTGCCTTATTCTGCTATCTCTCACTTAAAGTATCCCAACTCACATGCAGTCAGACAAACTCATGGCTCCTAAAATCTATAAACTGCTGATGGTAATGAATGACAGATGATAACATCTAATACCATCTTCCTCCCATTGCCTTATTGCTATCTAAAAACTGGACTGCATTGTTGAAGCAGATGATTTATGTGATATTGGAAGATTTAAGTGAGAGGATTATTTCCTTTATCCCTTTTAAAGTCTTAGAGTTAGACTTTATCCAATTAGACATTGTACAGTGCGCTGCAAAACTATTGCAGAGTGCATACTGTTCACTGGAATACTTTGCATCATGCAGTTTTTCCTGGTGTGGTTTTTCCACCCAAATGTCATGCAGCTGTTCTAGAAGAACTGAGCTGTATGGGAACACAGAGATTTTCTTATGTCAAAACACAGTCAGACATTTGTGGACACAGGTGTAGTAGAGAAAGATATACTTAAAAGAAAGATATCTAACAGAGCTAGGTTACATTTTGCTTTGCTTTTGTTGCTGAGATATTTCAACTCCTAATTATCTGTTGAGAACTTTGGTCAAAGTTAATTGCAAATTAATTCATTAAGTTCTAAAGATCTCTGTAAAAAAAAAAAAAAAAAACCATGAAGAAATTAAAGCCCAAGGTTGCACTTTAATGTGGTCTTGCACATATATAGCAGCAGTTCCTGGAAGGCACAATGGAACCAAAATATGGCCAGTGCTGTATCTGTTGAAAAAGTATCTATGTCTTAAACCCCATAAACTGCAGAAACTTAGTGTATTTATCCCTCTGGCTTCTGGTCTGGGCAGTTTGCAAACCATGCCTCGGCAGTAGAGCAGATGTGGCAGTAGAGCTGTAACCCAGCAAATTTTGCTCTTTTCTTGTTTTCCATGCTTTGTCTCGTAGAAGCAGAGGATTTGGCCCTGAAAGAAGCATTGCAAAGCTTGATTCATATGTCAAGAGAAGAAACACTTCAAGCTATTGGGTGAATAGTATTAGATTTTTCACTGTTATTGACAATCCTATTGTGTTCCTTTCAAACCAGTTGGATTAGATGAAGGATGGGAAGAATTGTTTTTTTAGGAAAGAGAAAGTTCTCAAGATTCCTCAACAGTGGTGTCAGGCATAGAAGTTTAGAAAGCACTCTTGAGAGGAGCAGAGAGGAGAGAGCCGTATCTTGGAGGTGGTAAAATATCTTAGTGACAAAATGAAACTGAGTGGAGGTTGCTGCAACTAAAACAATGACTGAATTGCTGTTTCTAAGCCTGGGAGCTAAGACAAGGTGAAAAAGACACAATGGCAGGAGAAAAGTTGTATTTCAACATTTTGGGGATTTTGGTGTGTGTCACCTATGCCCCCTACCTGCCCCAAGTTGATTTTTACGTTTAAAAATCTATTAGTTTCAAGGCAAACTTGCCTCCCTGCTCTGGCTGTCCCACTAACTGACTTGTAACTTCATCACAGATGTTTGGCAGGAATGGAAACACACTATACCTTCTGAGGATAATGATTTTCATGCCAGCAATCAACTTCAAAGACTTTTGCTTACGTGGGGCGTTTTCATTCATAACCTCTTTCTCTTTGAGTTGTGAGTTGTTTGCTTTTTGCATGTGGAACAGCCAGTGGCAGCTCTGATTTTCCTGACACTGTCCTGTGATGATACATAACCTCCAATACAGTGATTTCTCGTGAAGTCCAGGGTTCAACTGGCATTTCGCACAGATGCCAATAGAGGTGTCTGAGCTTTTGATGCGGCTGTGCCTGCCCTTGAAGTATAGATGAGAAGTTCTTTACATAGAGGATGATATTATGATTCAGATTCCATTTCAAGTAAATAAACAAAAAAAGGTTAAAATATAACAGTAGAGCAGAAACATGTTCCATTTTTCTCAGTCTTGTGCTTTGGTCTCTTCAATTGTGATTGAAGAGACCAAATTGTGTAATGTGATTATGCAATCCCATTAGTTAGGTTGTTTTAGGTTGGGTGTCTTTTCTAATAATTATCTCATCTGAACACTGATCATAAAGAATTATGTGAAAGAACTGATACAGTCATCTGAAAACACTTGACCTTCCCAGTGTCACTATTTTTCATGCTGTTCTTCTGGTACTTTCTGCTGTGGAGTTTTCTTCTTGGAAAACGATTCCATGCTTTCCAAAAAACACATTCCAGCTTCCTCTTTTAACCAGAAGACTGTATGTGAAACCAGATCCTTATTCTTTTTATTCAATTATGGTAATTAGCTAGAAAAGCTTTTTCTAATGCCTTCTGGGAAATAGGTGTTACATGAACAAGACATTTCCTGATATGGACTGAACATTACACTTGTAGATGTCAAACATTAAGAAAAGTTATTCTATGGTATCTCATTTCTCCTAAAAAAGATAAAATACTCAGAAAATATTTTGATAATGTAATTTTATTATTTTCTTTGCTGACCTATATCTACAGTAAAGATGTTTAAAATGATGAACATATACACATTGACAAGAAGACAACTTCCATTGTTCTCACTTTTGAGATGTCTGCAACTCAATAGATGCTTGATTTGTCATCTTTCCCCGTTGCTTATTTATATATGTAGAGTGAGTTCCTTTATTTTTAGAACTCTTCTCAAAGAGGAGGAATGGCATTTAGTTAATATCAAATCAGGAAACACTTTTCTTCCACTTTCTTTCTAATGTGCATATTGTGACTGGAAAACAGTCATTTGTAGGATAATGATTTCTTATAGCTCTCTTTATTCAGAGTAATATATGGTGTTGCCAACCGCAGCACCAGTAGCACCGTAACATGACTACAGCTTGATGCTTCCTACTGGGAAATCTCTCCTCTGATTTCTGAAGGATCCTGTTGGCGATCTGTAAAATTTTCTGTGCAGACATGGTGAGAGACCTCCACAAGTTTTGAGAAAAGTCAAATAGAGGTCCATCAAGGCCTGAACCTGTTCTGAATGCTGCTTACTAAAGGTAATACATAGCATCTGCCTTGTTTGTTTGTTTGTTTTTATTCTTTGTAAATCTATTTAGATAGTTTCTCACTTCCATTTCTGCATCACAGTATCCCATTTTTCAGCACTGATGAAACTAAATATTGCACCTTCAAACTCCTCAGTCCTCACTTTATGTCCTACTGTGTTCATAAAAAGAAAAATAAACTTAAATATGGGGAAGAAGATTGCATTTTCTCTTACAGACAAAAGACATTCTATGAGATCTCAAGCAAAGAATCCCGCATTTTACTATTTACTTTGCTGTCATTCTCCTCCCTCTTGTTCTTCCCAAGCTTTTCCAAATAGTTCTTTTTCTGTGCTGTACTTTGAAGACCTTGGTACACTGCATAATGACATTATCTCCAGCATATTATTTTATCCAACCTAAATGAAATGTTACAGCACTGTTTTTAAAATCTCTCAGTATCCAGAGTGAAAGCACTTGCAGATTTATTCATGGATTATTGAAAAGTAAAACCTTTATGGGAATGACTGATAAGGTCCCACAGAATATAAGATTTTGCTCCCACAGAATATAAGATTTTTCTGCTCCCACAGAATATAAGATTTTGATGTCCATCTACATGTCATATCACTTTTACAAGACTGTCCACTGAATCAGGAAATTAAATGTTATGAGAGGTGTTCATGAGCATTTTCAAGCTACAAAGCATGCTGAGACACTGAAATGCAAAGTAGTTCGCAGATTAAGCTTCAACTTCTTTCTTTCCTTTGAAATTGCTGTAATTATAGCTGGGAGAATTTTTTGTATCTGTGCATTTGCAAATTTCTTTTAAAAAGGGTTGTAATGGTAAAATTACAAAGTTGATCAGAAGCAGAATTACATAGGTCCAAAACTCATTACTGAAAGTTTTACTAAAACCAGCTGTTGTAATATTGATATGAGACAGAACAGAAGGGCTTGTTCATAGCAGGCAAAGTTTCACTGCTTAATAACGACCATTTTGGACTCAGTCCAGTGAATAGTTTAACTCTATAAATAATGCAATCTTGCTACAATTTCCTCTCCCAAGATTTGATGTCCTTAATGATTCCAAACCTGCTCTGTCCCATGGTATTATTATACTGCTTTAAGTGTTTGTGAATTGCTGACTGTTAATAGCTACATGGACTTTTCTTCTTTCTCTTTCAAACTGACCCTTCACAGTTAAAAGTAGATTGTCATAAAAGAAAAGAAAAATAGGTCATACTGTCCCTGTGTATCTTCTACTACTTGAGACTTTTCACTTTGGTATTACTTTACTTATTTCACTTAGGAAGTACTTATTTAATACTTATTTATTTGTTAATGTTTAATTTTGGCATTATTCAAAGTCAGGGGAATGTGCATTTCTTTTTCATGCAGCTAAGAGAATGGAGAAGGTGGGGAGATGACTGACTGCACATCTCCTCTAGTTGAAGGACCATAACTTCTGGCTGTGCACCTTCATGTCAGGCATTGCTCATAAGAATGTCTCCCTAATCTGAGATGTTTTTGCCATAAAAAAGTGGATGCTTTTTTCCACGGTAATACTTGATCTTCACAGCACAAAATACTCACTGTATCCTCAGAACTGAGAGTTTGGTTACATATCAAGAGTCACAGTCTTCCAGCTCCTTAGGGTTTTTGAAAAAAATGGTGACCCCACTTTTTGGTTTTTTTATCTGTTTTTTCTGGCCTTGTGTGGTGATTTAACCCTGGCTGGGCACCAGGTGCCCACCAAAGCTGTCCTGAGGAGAGCTAAGTTGTCCTAATGGAGATCACTCCGCAATTAATTACCCTCATGGTCAAAACAAACTCAACTTGGAGGAATTAGTTTGATTTATTATCAAAACAAAGTAGGTGGATGAGAAGTAACACCTAAATCATAAAACATCTCCTCCCATCCCTTCTGGGCTAGTGGTGCAGGAGGATGGGGTCAATTCATCACGTGCTGTCTTGGCGCCTCCTTGCTTTCAGGGAAGCACTCCTCATGCTTCCCCTACTCCAACACAGGCTCCCTCCCACAGGAAACAGGCCTCCATGAACTTTAATGTGTGTCCTTCCCATGGACTACAGTTCTTGACAAACTGCTCCAGTGTGGGTCTCTTCCACAGCTGCAGTCCTTGAGGAACAGACTGCTCCAGCATGGGATCCCCATGGGGTCACAAGTCCTGACAGCAAAGGTGGTCTGGCATGGGCTCCTCTCTGTCCATGGGTCCACAGTTCCTGCAAGGATCCTGCTCCACTGTGGGCTTCCTACGAGCTCACAGCCTTCTTCAAACATCCACTCGATCTAGTATGGAGCCTTCCCCAGGCTGAAGGTGGGTCTCTGCTCCCCTGTGGCCTCCATGGCCACAGGGGCAGGGCCTTGCCATGGCCTACACCATGTGCTGCAGGGGAATCCCTGCTTCAGTGCCTTGAGCATGTCCTCTCTCTCCTTCTCCACTGACCTCGGTGTCTGCAGAGATGTTGTTCTCACATCCTCACTCTTTTCTGCTGCTGCAGTTTTACACCTCTGCAGCAACTTCTTTCCTTTCTCAAATATGTTAATCACAGAGGCATTAGCTCCATCACTAATTGGCTTGGCCTTGGCCAGCAGCAGATCCACCTTGAAGCTGATAGGCACTGGCCCTATCAGCTACAAGGGAAACTTCTGGTAGCTTTTCACAGATCATACAGCCACAGCTGTAGCCCCTTTGTTACCAAAACGTGGCCTAGACAAAACCACTGCAGCT
This sequence comes from Colius striatus, assembly GCF_028858725.1. Taxonomy (NCBI): domain Eukaryota; kingdom Metazoa; phylum Chordata; class Aves; order Coliiformes; family Coliidae; genus Colius; species Colius striatus. The sequence continues at coordinate 42,500,195 of NC_084762.1, forward strand.
TGTTTCAAATTTTTCTATGTAACTATGGCAGCAACTTTCATAAGCAAAGATCAACATCTTTACAAGTACATCTATAAAGTCAAGTGGAGAGATTGCAGTACCTGGTAGTGCCCTGAATTCCTCTTCAGCTCCTTTCAAGTTAAATATATGATTTTGGAGGGCTGTGAGAAGGAAAAAAGGGGAATAGATGAAGGAAGCTGAAATTTCACCAAGGGATGAGGCATCTCAGAGTTCATATTTGTGTGTATTTGTTTTTTGTGGTTTTGTTACTTTCGTTATTACAGATAGCTAAGCAGAAAGCACGTCAGCTTCCTCTGACTCCTTTTAAATCCTCTATGAAAACGTGTCTTGGATCTTATGTTTCCTCTGCACTTTGAATTCACTCTGCATCATTTCTGTTCATGGTATAAGTAAGGTTGCTAAACAAGTATTACAATTCCTTAAAGCATATAAAGGAGTGAATGGAGGCAATGCCTGTGACAGCCTGCAGCATCTGTCATTCATGAAGATTTTGCAAACTTTAGATAATTGAACTGAATTTCAAAAGCATTGGAAAGTTACTTGCTGCAGCAGCTTCCATCTAGAATCAGTGGTGAGAGAAGGGATCTAAATTGTTCAGGAGGAGAGGCAATGGGCATTGAGTCTCCTCAGTGAGCATTACCAGCTGTGTGTGCATTTGAATAGACAATATAGTAGAAATAGGGGCTGTATCAGGTCTACCAGCTTTCCTGATTTTATTGCAAGACATTGCTGTTTCGTTACTCTTTCCCAACAGCTGTAGTAATATGATTGCATAAGAATTTGGACCTTGATCTATTGAGAAAGAATTTTAAACCCCCAGATTAGGGAGGGGAAGCATGAAAAAGTGAGACTACAAATGTGCATGAGATGCTCAGAGCTAAATAAGAATTAATTTTAAGTTCAATTTTTTGGTAACTTCTTCTTTAATTTTTTTTTTTTTTGGTTTGTTACTAATGTTTGGAAGCTTCCTTCAAGATTTTTTGCATGTTCGAGGTTGTCAGGAGTGATGTGTTTCTTGTTCAAGGCATATTCTCCACAATGCAAACAGCTGGCAGAGGCTCCTAAAGGGAACAAGTTCTCTATGAAGTGGGACAATTCAGAAGGCTCCAGCATGGTGTCTTTTTAGATTTTCTGAAGTGTGAAAGCAAGTCCATAGTTCAGCAAAAGTGTCACAAGCAGTATGTTTGCTCTCTCACTACTACTATAGTAGCCATCTTAACTAAAGCAAACATAAGATAGAAGGAATTCTAAGCATTAGTTTAAGTGTAATAGACTCAATGGCATTTTGTCTGGACTAACTTTCTTGGTCTTCTGAGCTCTTTCTCAAAGGAGAAAAAGAAGTCTTTTTCCAGAACAGATAAATAAATTTGTAATGATTTTTAGGTTCATTACCTGGATCTGAAGTTCTCTTCACTTAAATGACTGTTAAATGCTGTTATAGCAAGATGTCAGTCATGCAAGCAAGGAACTTTGAGTTTCTGTTTTGTGAAAATATTGTGTAATTATATGTAATACTATGTATTACGACATAAAGAGTGAAATTAAAGAACACAGTAAAGACAATAGAGGTGACGTTAAATATGCTAAATCCCTGCATATAGAAAACAAACAAAAAATTCTTCAATTATAGATTTTTTTCTTCATTATTCTTTATTGATTCATCATCAATCCCGTCTTGGTCGCACAATTCTGAAGTGTAAAGGCAATTTTAAAATTACATCGTTTCTTTTAGTTCCTACCTATGATCATAACATTGTAAAACAGATTCAATCATCTAGCCAACAAATTCTGGAAGTCTGATCTGCTTCACTCTCTAGACAGGATATATGAAAAGGAAGAATCAGTGATTGTTTTTTTTTTCACCAACTATCCTAATTAAAATTATTTGCCACATACATTGTCTGACTTCTATCATGTTCTATCTTGCTGCTGAAGTAGAATCAAGTTTAACTAGAAATTAACTTTTTGTATTTTAGCTTCTCTGTAAAATTCACAATAGTGATGACAGGGAATAAAAATTTAACTGAAATTCTGAAGTTAAAACAATAAGTTTTACTGTTTGTTTGAGACACAACATTACAAAGTCTGAAGAAAAAAAAATATCTGAACCACCATGAAAGAAATATTTCTCCTTTTTGTAACTTAATTGCTTCTCTATGATTTACATTTTTCAGATGCTGAATTCAGAAATATAAATTGTTAGGCACAGATTTTTATCTCAAATAACACAAACATTTTTTGCTGGCTTTCTAGAGTAAATATTTTCTTTTAAAGATACATAGATGTCTGTTTCAGTCAAAAGAACAATTTCACATCTACTTGTAATTTGTAAAGTTTTTTTCTGCTTGTTTTCCATTTACTGAAAAATGCAACAATATTTTATAGCCAGTGCTCCTTTTTTTTCCCCCATCTCTTTCCATCCCAACACATTCCAGCCAACCCATCTAATCCCAATATTAAACATGATTTCTTTTAAAAAACCAGAAAATACTCTAAAGCAGAAACCTAGCTCACTGAATTTACTGGTTCTCTAAGTACTATGTAAAATTTTTTAGAAAAAATTATAACTTAAAATAATCGCTTTAATCCATTCCATGAACAATTTGTTTACAGCTTTTAACATTTGTTTCTTCCCATGGTAGCTTTTATATTGTAAGTTATTATTCAAATGCGCGTAAGTGAAGCTTGTAGTTGTTCATTCACTTGCAGAAATCTACAGAAGTATATAGTCATGTCTAATTAGGCCAGACATTCTTAAAACAGTTTTCATAGGCATATCCCGAACACTTAGTAGACAAAAGCACACTCATTCTCTAAGTCATTAATAGAGGTCATTGGCAGCAATGTTGTATAGATGCAATATTTTTGTGTATCTTCATATTCTCATTACTTTTTCTCTGGCATGATCATAATTCTGCCCAATGATTCTCCGAGGAGAAAGAGTGCAATTGGCCCATAGTCCTGTGAAGACCGTCCCAGTAGTTACTCTCTCAGATAGATAACCAGCAGCTCTTGACACGGCAGAGCACAGAGAAATACAATGTATAGAACTATTTCTTACTGTATCTTCTCAGATCTAATGATTTCAGAAAGAAGAGAGATAGGAGCTGGCTGGAAGTCTGATTGTACTAATCTGTCCTGCGCTGTTTAGGTGGAGATTGCAATTCAGTGCTCCAAAGAGGACTCCATTTATGTGTCTCTATTTCAGTGCTCTCTGGAAGAGACTTATAGGTTTATTTGCTTTGAGACAACTGGTAAATGAACACTCAAAAACATTAGTTTTGTTTTTCTGATGGTTTCATTGACATCTAGCAGATTGCACTGTATTCAGTAATAGTTCCACCTATATTCACTGGCATCTCATAGTGTTTAAAACTTATGCAATGATTAAATGCTTCTCTTTGTCAACATTATTTTGTGCCCTAGAGCTTCTGCTACTTGCAGTGTGGCAGTTGTTTCAGAAAGAAAGAATTTCTTAAGTACTTGTGATCATTGGTCATACTTTCTACATTTTCTAATACTCTTCTTCTGTATCTTATGGTAGAATTTTAAATATTGAGAGAAGGTGGCAGATTGTCTGTTGTCCATGAAAAATTGTATGTGTGATTCTTAAAGTAGAGAAATGTTGTAGACATACAACAATAGATGTATGTTGAAGGAACTCTAAATTAGTCCTGGTAAGTTGATTCTTAGCCAGATTTTGTAGTTTGTGGCTAAAAATATTACTAACAAATAGGAAACTCCAAGAAGTGACAATGAATTTAGCAGACTGATCTTAACTGGCTGTCTCCCATCTGCAGCCATCAACTCCTCCTGATTAATCTGTTTTTTTGTAAAAAACCCACTTAGGTGAGATGTTTACTGTGGTTGCAAATTTGGAGTGGGGTTCTTTAAATGAGAGTAACAGGAAAAGGAAAGAGCTGTATGTAATTTAACAGAAATACTTGCCTAGGATTTTTGAAATCTGAAAATTGTTAAGGCAAGAAGTCTGGATAAGTGGCTTAGATGGAAAAAATTGTTACAGAACAGTTTGTTTTTACTAGAAGCAAAGTAGGATAATGAAGTTCTTGTTTGGTAAGCAGAGAGTAAGCAGAAGCAGTTACAGGGAATGCAGGAACATTTACATGTTGAGGTTCACCTTACCCAACTGCTGCCCTCTTACTCTGTTTCAAACAGTGTATTCATGATTGCATGCAAACATTTATGTATGAGTGTATAATATTTATGGATATAAACATATATTTTCATATATATATAAATATATATATATTGTCCATGTGCACATGTAAGTAGGAATCACATAAAACAACACTGTATGTAATAGCTTTTGCTGTTTGGATTTTCCAAACAAACACTTAAGTACTATTTGAGTTTAAGAGATTAGGTTGAGGGACTTGAACGCATTATGTTGCAATATCTTTTGCAACATTCAGCCCAGGAGAAATGAGTGGAAGTAAAACATAATTTAACAAGGTATATTCCTTGTCAGTTTAATATATGGCAACATAAGGTTCACTGAGTGAAAAGACGCTTGATTGACTTTTGTCACTTCAGTTATGATGTATTATTACACTGTGAATATGTTTAGAGGAAATCTAAAAGCAGTTACAGCAGTATTTACCAAAATAATTCCTACATCAAGTTTGAAGAACTCTCTTTAATTAACCAGACCATGACTGTTTCAGAGGTGATTAGTAAACTGTATGAGAACTATGTTTAACTTTGACTCAAAAATCAAATTAATAATGAATGTAAATCTCTTGAGATTCAAAAATAATTTGCTAAGTTCTGTCTTTAGTTTTTGCATCTTTATGCTTCCTGAGTCTAGAATCAATAAACTTCTGGGAAAGGATATTATAATTCTTCTTACTCAGACCAAATGGAAAGCAGAGTGTTTAAAATTATTTGTTGACACTTCATCCATATGAAATTTACAGGTCAATTTTTCAGTATTAGTTCAGATTCTACAGATAAGAAAGCAACGATAGTGCAGAAAATTGTCCACTGTTTGTTTCATAAAACTGGTAGTTGTTACCCCTGTTACTTTAATGAAACCTTGGGAAGATAAAAACAATCTCAGTTCATTTAAAAAAGACATTTCACTTCTGTCTTTAGCATAAGCATCATTGATTTCTATACCGTTCAGACATGAAGTAAGAATGTTACATTATTCCTTACAGCATATGAGAGACTTTGTAGTATATCATCATTTTGACAAGGCCATTGTCTAAAAACTTCTCCAGTGTTTTCTTTGTTTTTGTCACTGGATGCAGTAATTGCCTGGATGTGTAGCAACAGCTGTTATCTGAATTTTATCCCTTGAACAGTGATGATAAGTGGTGCTAACAAGACTTGGAAAGGTGGATTTCCCGTGCTGCTGCAGGACTGGATCTTAATGCCAGCACACAATGGCAGATGCTCTCCCATTTCTCTGATGAGTGAGATCCAGGTGGGAACTTGCAGCTCTGAACAGCAACCCTACCATGTGACATGATGCAGAGCTGTTCTTGTGCTCTACTTTGTGTGTAAGCAAAGTGAGGAGGAACATGTCCACTACTAGATGTTGATATTAGGATTTCATGTTTGATTGCACCATTACCACAAAGAAAATTAGTTTCTGAGCAGGGTTTGAAAGAGCTGGAAGTTCACTGTGCTTTACTCACTTGGCTCAGTACATTGGAAACCAAGTATGATTTTAGCTCTCCCTGGAACTGACCCATTTTTTAATGCATATATAGGAAAAAATACTGGATGAATACCGAGAGCTTTCTGCAGGCTCCCACACCTAAGCAGCAGATAGAATCTTTTGCAGATGAAGTAATTGCCTGGGAGATAATCTTAAGGAGTATTGAAACAAATAATTCTGTCTGCACAACTAGACACCCACTTGCAGGGTGTGCAGAAGCAACCCAGGAAAATACTGCCTTTGGAAGCATGGTGCCAGACTTGTGATAGTCCACTTGTAAAGGTCCCAGGAAAATTTGCCATGGTTAACAGTTTGTATGCAGGCAAAAGTAGAGGAAGGTTTAGGGATTTTGCAATTTGCACAGACTTAATCCCTACACTATTGAAAAGAGCCGTGGTATCACAGCAGGAGTTACAGCATTAAAAGCTGATACGGTTTTATTTTCCTCGTCTTGCAAATGATAGTAACATTTATCCAGCAAAAATGATTATTAAAGTAGAATTGAACTCCTGCCCTTCAAGCTATTTCAAAGAAACACTGTTTCGTAACTTGCTCACTTTCATATTTTTCTCAGAACTTCGTGGGAGATATGAAAAGCTCTGTTAAAACTAAAACACAACAAAACATTAAAGCAACAATGATCATTTAAGCTAATAGAAGAATACAGCTAAAATTTAGAGGGTGCATAATTTTATTTAAATATAGTAGTTTGAATTATGTTTAGATTTCCAATGACTGCAGAAAGTGCTTCAAGGATTTCCGTTTGTATTTGAGTGACTAAGGCCAAGGACATTGATTTACCAGCACTGGGGATATGTTTTGGGGATTTAAGATGTGCCTTTTCAGTGTTAGGAAGGCAGGAGGGAAGACTGGGGTCTGCATCGATGCACCACTGATAGAAGAGGTGTTTATTGAGATGTTATCCAGGGCTGACCTAGCCTTAAAAGTTGTTCCTGTATGGAAACTGGGCATCATGCACTACGTGCCATTAGACTCTAACGCATCATATACTTCATCTCTTACTGCAGTGCTTTCAGCACCACTTAAGATTGCACTTCCACTTAAGATTGCATTTAGAAACCAGACTCCAAAGACCCCAGAAAAATTAACTATTCCCATCAGTGAATGCTCTCTTCAAATGTTTCCCACCATGTAAGAGTTTGCTTCCTTTCAAGTGGCTTTGTTTCAAGCAATATCCATCATCCTAATCTGTTGCATTTTATACTCTCATTAGTAGGAAATACAGGTAATGAAAGCTAAAAGACCACCACAAGATCTGATGAATCTGGGTTTCACATACAGTGGTGGTTAAACGCTTGCACATAACTGCAGAACAGTGCATGTGCACTGGCCTCCCCACTAGAGACATAAAGCTTTAAAAGAACTAAGTCTGGGACCAGCTGATGCATTGCTGAAGAATCCAGAATGCCCACCTTATGACACTGCAATAATACTTGTATTGATGAAAATGCCCTTCAGATGAGTATCCTCTGCCTCAAACAAAAACAGCATAAGCATTGCCAAAATACAATTCCCTTTCACAGAGAACATGTTTCAAGGAGCTTTCCAGAAATGTTGAACAGCTTGAAGATAAGCTTGTCACTGGAGAAGAGACTAAGCAGTAGCCATTTCTGGGCACTACTAGTCTAAGAGACATCTGAATTATTTTGAAAGAAGCTTATAAGGAAGGTATTTTTTTAAAATGTAAGAAAATTACAAAAAAATATGTAAAGATGGTATGAGGACAAAGAAATCAATGAAGGAGATGTGAGAGAAGATTTCATCAGCAGAATGATATTTTTAGTAATTTATCTAAAAAATTCACAATTACTCTAGGTAGTCTGCAAGCTGACAGTGTGTGTTTGCCTGTGCATGCATACAGAAAAATGGTAACATTAAGTCAAAACATGATACTACAGCCTTTTGGCATCATAGCCAAAAATATTCTTGATTTTGAGGACCAGATCTCAGTTAGATGTAAACTGGAATAGCCTGACTGGCTTCCAAGGAGATCCATGGTTTTGCACTACTGACAATCTGTTGCACACAACATGGAGTCAAAAAGGACCATCTACATTTTTCTTCTTCTTGCTAATATACTGTTTACATTGTTTAGAAGTGATTTTTCACTTGCTCTTTAGGCACTTGCACTTCACAGATTGCTCTCTTTTCCTCTACCTAGCTGATATTTAAGCTGTTAAGAAAATATTTTGATGATGATTCTAAGCCTTAACTTCACATGATGAAGATGTATATATGAGAATCCTATTAGATATAAGCATTATCAGGCATCACAAAAATTTTTCCCTTAAGTAGCAGATTACACTTAGAGTGCCCTGAACTTGTCAGGTCATGCTGGGTCAGCAGGCAGTTCTTAGTTTGTTCAGAGTCATCATGCTGCTGGTTCCTGAGGAGTTTGACACCACCAACAGAGTCTGTAGAACTATTTGGAATTTACAATAAAGGTCCTTAATAATATGAGATGCTTAGGGATACTTCCAGATTAAAACAAAACAAACCCATGAATTTAAAACACTGGTGCAGTTGCAAGCTAGCTATGTACTTGCGTTGCTTTGTCTGCATTTCGGGCTGCTGTTGGCCACCATGATTTTACAAGATGTGGGTGTAAGTTTTCACCTCTGAGCCAAGAGCCTGCATAACAAACTTCTGTCCTTGATCCTGACTGTAACTATGGAGACTGGGAGAGGAAAGAGATATCTTCAAGGAGTTCTGAGCAGAAGGGTCATAGCTGAAGAAAAAGGCCAAGCAACTCTGCATTCAATAAACTGAAGCAGGAAACCACAGCATGACTCATTTCTTATGCGTAATATATCATCAGAGCTCTCCCGTTACAGTTCACTGATGGAAATGAAGTTAATCTTTCTCTGGCTTTCAGGAAACTGCTGAGAGAAAATTCCTTTAGGGAAGCCACAGCCCCAGTGCTGGATGTTTTGCAAGCAGAAAGGCAACACTGATACCTGATTGCTGTTACACACAGGTGGATATTTCTCATAATCTTTCCCTCAGCTGAAGTATCAAGTCCTCTTCCAGATCACCTTTGCTTGGTCAGAACCTCAGCAGTCTCGTATCTATATTGTCAATGAGGGACCACTAGCACTGTAAGCCGGGTGGATCAGCTCCTTCTTATTCTCTTGTTGTTTATTGTTATGTCTCAACAGTGATATGAACAGCAAACAAACTAACCCTGATAATGAATATCAGGTAAAACAATGAAGTTTGTTATTCTTTTTTCCTGGACAACGATTAGCAGTTAAACCAAGTCTTGAATCAGAACCAACTTAGAATCTGTTCCTATTCTGATTTCATAATTATTATGGAGGGACTGTGATATGGGACTGTTACTAAACTTTGCAACAAAACCAAGTGATTTTGTTTACAAATTTCCTGCAGGACTTTAAATTAGCAAAAGAAAGCACCAAGGATGTACTGACAGTGATTTGAGGAGATAAAGATGGGTGTAGAGACACAAACATAGGTAATACTGACCTAGAAGCATCTTGCTTTTTTGCTCTGAGTTGAAATGTCCCTAACAGAAGATTCCCATCCTGAAATATTAAGTCGTGGCCCCATGAACTACAGGCTGTATTTTAAAGGTGTTTTTGTTTCCACAAAAAGCTACATAAATAAGATCTTGGCATGGTACTGAGCACCATCAATTGTGTAAAATTCTGTTGCCTGCCGTGCTCTTCTATCATTAATAATACATCCTAAAATGGGAGTGAGAACAGAATCTTGCAATGTTAGCTGATAAGATAGCTGAAAATGCTTATATCATTCCAACTAGGATGATAAAAATAAGAAAGAATATTTCATAACATAGATCACAGATTCAAAGTTGAACTGAGAGCATTTAACCCTGCTGAACTGAGAATTAAAAGAGGAAAAAATTCCTTGAGTCAATTACATTCCCCAAGCACTGAGTTTAGCCTTGAAAATATCAGCATAATTTCCTTTATGCTCTGATGATCCAGCATTGTCCCATAAATTAAGCCTGTGCAATTTAAAAAACTGATTATTTTTACTTCTTTTTCCTCATTTTTAAGGCTTTTTTTTTCTCCTTCTCTTCCTAAAATGTTTTCTTTTCCCTCATCTGAAAATATTAGCAAAATTCTTTCTAGAAATACTATTGGTCTTCCAGATATGTTATTTTTGAAAGTAATATCTATTAAAACAATGGTGATGATCTGGCTTTTTGGAAGTTGGTCAAGAACTCTAAGCTTGAGCCCGCAAACAAGACCCTAAACTTCATGATTTCCAAATCAGTCATGGAAACCTCTTCCTTATCCGAATGAATCTTGTATAGATGTAGCATTAGGCTTTTGACTTATCTTTCTGGAGTGACCACTTGTGGCTTTTGGTAATAATGAAATTTATTGTTTACTTACTCTTATTTTGCTTTTGTTTTGCAGAGGAGATTACAGGTAGATTTGGAAGGACTAATGTGCTGTTTTTCATGTTGTGGTAACAGAGAAGAGACAGTTGCCTTAATTTCAAATGAAGTTCTGGGCCTGTCCCTTGGATGTCCAGGGACATATCCCTTATATCCAGGAAGGCCAGCAAGCTACTTTGAAAGTAAACAAAGATACGTTGTTTCAGGTCTTTAACCTGGAGAATAATTTGACATAAGACAAATATCTGGACTGGTCATGAACAAAAGAATGCAAGAAATTTGGAAAGGGCTTGCAACTACAGAAACATTGAGATTCTGAAACAACCAGTTACATTTACCAGGGTTTTCTTTTGCATTATCTTGTTTTCAGATCACACTTTGGTAATTCTGAATGGGATTATACAGTGTGATTGCCTGCTTCTGCAGACAAGGAAAATTATTTACTTTCATACCTATTCCTAACATATTTGGTGATCTGTATCCCAAAAGAGGAGAAAGCTGAGTCTTCCTCTGATGCAGTTTGAGTGTTGCTTGTTGGAGCACTAACAGACAGAAATTATTTTTCTAGATAACCAAACACTTTTAATGAAATGTTTGATACCAACAACTAATATTAAAAAAACCCAAATGTAACTTATGAAATGACAGTCTGAAGGGGATTTTTGCAGTTCTAGGATGCTGTGCCTAGAAAATGTTCTATTTATGTGCTACAGTCAAATAAATTTGCTTATATGGTAGAGGTTAAAAAGTCACTGAAACTTCTCATCATAGTATACAGTAGAATAAAGAACTCCTTCTTCAGGGATAGAAAAATGGTTAGGAAGATTGAAGGTGTAGGTTCACAAGCAATGTGAGCTAATGTAAATGCAGATTACCATGCAAAGGGGCCTTCCTGTTCTCCCTGGGACTGTTTTTTCCCACCTGCTCCATAGTGTTTCAAGTCCTATACTAGTATTTTTAAGTGAGGCTGGATTGATAATTTATGGGAAAACTTGATGTTGTAAGACAAGAAGAGTCTTTGAAAGAGAAGAGACCTTGAGACAGTGTTTTCTTGTTTTCTGATAAAGTGCCAATATTAGCTGAAAACTGAATGTATTAGTAGCTGTGCCCGCATCCATCTCCAGCATAGGCACAGTGTGATCAGAAGTGTTCCTCCCTGTCAAGCAAAAAGGGGATCACATGCTGCAGTGCCATATCTATTTCCATTTGATTTCCCAGCCATACTTTGTCCTGCTTGGCAGATTAAGCGTTACTGATCAAGAATGTGACATGGTATACCTCTTACACTATTTTGATTGTTGCCATGTTCAGATAAAAACTGGGCAGAATGTCTTCTCTCCTTCTTCATCTGCTAATCCATAAGCCCACTTGATTCTTCCAAGTAGGAAGCAAGAGAATGATACTAGAAAAAGAGATCAGAATAATGCCTTGTGTTGTTTTCTAAGATAACTGCTAGGCCAATGTAAAATTAAGTGAAATAGTGTGTTCTGCAACTCTAATCAAAGCTTCCTTCCTGCCATGTTTTCAGGACTTGTCTGGATTCTGGTGGATTGCTAATATTGTATGCAGCAAAGGTTTCTCTCTTTGTTACTGTGAGTGCTGTTCCCAGCATTTGTCTGCTTCCTGAGACAAAGCCACTTCCCATAGTCTCTCTTGTTTCCTTAGCTACCAGATTTTAGGGACCTTTTGAACTTGTCTGAAGAGCTCAGCTGTAAACCAAACATATCCAATCTCCATATGGCAGAAGATTTCCAGTATAGATCTTCTTTCTTTTAAGTATAAAAGCATCCAGTGATCTAATAAGTATGTTTCTTCATTACCCTTGACCATTCTTTTGGAATTTATTAGTACCTCTACAGATTATTCCGAATTTGGAAGATGAACAGTCCAATTTTTCTCTGATCATTGATATCCACACTTTAGTTTTGTGTGGTACTACAGGAAAACCCCATTACTGGCATCCTTGAATCTTTATTCCCTTTTCACTTTTATCTGCATCCTACTACTTTTTTTTTTTTTTTAATGCCTTTTCCTTTTCTTCAGACTCTTTGTGCTACACTAGGTGTTTTCTGTGATAAGTTCACAAAGTCCAGTCTTAGGTGCAATGTCTTGACTGGAGAATAAATTTGCTGAGTCATTACATATTCCACTGTTCTTCTTGGAGATATGAGAGTTTATTATAGATGGAGGTAGCTAGATGATTGATTATGCATTCAGAACCAGATAGTGGAGCAAGCTCAGCAGAGGGTCATCAAGGCAATTAAGGACTGGAGCATGGATGAGTAGAGAGAATGGGCTTGTTTAGTTTGGAAAAGGCTGAGAGAGGATCTTACTGCTCTCTTCAATGTAAATGAAGTGGCTATAGAGAAAATTGAGCTACGTGTTTCTAATAAATGCACAGTGATAGGACAAGGGGCAAGAGGTAAAAGTTTTAACTCAAGAAATACTTATTAGATGTTAGGAAAGAATTTTTTTGTTTGTTTGTGAGGATAGTCAAACACTGGAAAAGGATATCTGGAGTGGCTGTGAAGTCCACAGCCTTCAAGTTACTCAAAATTCACCTAGACAAGGGCCTGAACAACCTGACATATCTTCAAAAGTGGATCCAGTTCTGAAACTGGCACTGAGTAGAGGATTGGATTAGATGCCTCCAGATGCCTCTTCCAGCCTCAATAATTCTGTGTTTCTATGGTTACACTTACTGTTAGAAATAGCAGACTACACACTAATAGACCACCTCTTCTATATCAAGGCTTTAATGGGGTACATCTTGGTTTAAAGCTTTGGAGAGTTCTACTTCAACAAGATTCAACATGCAGGTACTTGCATATCCTGTTGAAAGCCTACACTTAAACCACTGGAGCTAGTTAGAACTTTACCTTCTTTCTGTGTTTGTGAGTACTCAGGAGGCCTGAAAAATTATTTTTATAGAAGATGTGAAAGGGAAAAAGAAAATGATGTAAATACTGGTCAATACAATCAAGAGGTTCTGTCTGTGTTAGCAGAATGTCTAGAAATCTTATTTTCAGCTGTTATTGACTTTCTCAGTCTATAGCTATCGTAGGCACTCTTCAACTTGCTAACAATTCTGGAAGTATGGATGGATGCCAGCTGGATGTTTTTATGCCATTATTTTCCAGTATACCCCACATTGATGAGTTAGTATGTTCCCTACCTGTTGTTGTCCCATTTTGTGTAATTTGAAAATGTCACCTACAGTGATTTCATATCCTTCAATTTGTTTTGCTCAAAATCTTGTTTATGGGGAAAGGGGAGGCATACCTTTTACAATAGTAAAGCCAAGAATTGTTAGTATAATTGAGATCTTAAGAGTCAAATCATTATGAGTGCAGATGTAATTGTTAGGAAAAGAAGAAATAACAATGTATTTAAAATTGATATACACACACTTTGTGGTCGCTATCTCCTTTCCCAGTCTCATGTTCACCCTTCCACTGTTCCTCTGGGTCTTTAAAGTCAACAGTTTCACTATGGTAGCATTACAGTCAGCATCTGAAGTTCTTTGTGAGAAGGAATGCAATTTTCATGGTGGTGGTTTCTTCTTTCCCCTGGTGTGATGTACTGGGGTCATTTTTATCTGTTAAAATAAAATGGATTCACAACTTTCTTTCTTTTCATTGCTCTGCAGCTTCATGTTACACCTGAGTTTATGATATATGCTTCCCTTTACATGTTAGGTGTTCTTCATTCTCTTTGTTACTTGTAAACCCCATTTTGTCCAGTTCTCTCTCTCTCTCTCTCTATATATATATATATATATATTTAGCTGAACATGAATGGGTGATTTAGAGCTATAGGCTCTCCAATATCAAGCCTATGCCCAATTTCTCATATTGCCTATACGCCTCTGCATTGCATCCTTGTCTTCCCAAGGCCAAATTATTGTAGCATATCTGTGTTTCTCTACTCTCCATTTTTTATTTAGTCATAAAATATCTCATGCTGCATAGAAGAACCATTTGCTACTGCTACCTATATAAAACTGTGGTTGTACCAAACAAAGTTAAGCAAAAGCAAACCAAATTAATCAGATAAACCTGGTCAATTAGGGAAGTGGCTGTCACAGCTAAACCAATTAAAACAAAGCAAGTAGTAGGCCAAGAAAAATTCAGACAGCACAAGCCTAAAAGAGCCTCAGTCCAAGGGCCTTGCAAATTCAGGCAAAGCTTACAGCCTGTTACTTAGCAGTGTTGACACATTTTAGGGGAGTACATGGTAGGTTCCATGTGAAGCAACTGCTGGGTGAACTGGGCTTAGGAGATCCTTAGGTGTGACCTATTTGATGATGTTAAACTCAACAGGGAGCTCTGCAGCTATCATCTCCCTTGTCAGAGCTTGCTTTTTTTTGCAATTGTGTAGAGTGAATCTGCATTTTGTTTTTCAGTTGTACAGAGCCCCTATGAAATCCACTCCAAGTGGATTAGTTAGGAGACTGAGACTGAAACTGAAATTTACTCTGGTCAAGTCTACAGAAATGAATGACCAGAAAAGCAAATGAAGCTAAATAGAAGAAGCTTTCTCATGGATAAGGAACTTTCAGAATGGGTAAATATTAAAAGCAAAACATGAAACCTAAAATCATGGACATAAAAAGCAGACCTGAATATTTTGATCAAACCAAAAAATATTTCTTTAGTTTACAGTAAGCATTTTTATACAGCAATTAGAATCTCTTGTTCTTCTTCCTAAATGCGAGTATGATTCTTAATAGCATATTTTTATCATGTATGAATATGCATAATTAACTATTTAAACTGGAATTTGAGAATGTTATTCTCTTCTGTGATTTACATTACACCACTATGGATTATTAGTGGCTTTGAAGTGTTAGTTTCAGACTTTCAATTTATGGATTTATGTTTGCTAAGATAGGAATGGTCCATTTGTTTGATTTTTGTCTAATCAATCATTTCTTTATTTTTTGTCTCTGGATAGACTTTTACCATCTCATGTTATTCGACTCTTTCATATAATTATACTTGTTGAATACTTCTTTGATATATTTTCCAGAGATTATGTTGTGTTTTAGTTCTCAATATTTCAATGAATTACCAAGGGAACTAATGTCTATCCAAAGCCTTTCATCTAGGACCAGCTAGTTCTTGATTTGAAACCACGTGTCTAGCTTTTGTTCTTGTTATATTTGTGCAACTTTGCTAAAGTTGATATGGTTGTGCCAGTATAATTAAGGACAACACTTGCCAAAAGAACATTTCTAATAACAGACCTAACCTGTAAAAGCAGCTTTTTGATCTTAACATAAAATTAGGTGTAGAGGTAACCTCTATGTCAGAAATGGTTGAAGATAAATTGATAATCCAGTGGACTCCTATACTGAGGTGGTTGTCCACTGTCTGTGCAGCCTGAGTTGGGTGTCAACTTTCCATTTTACATATAAGACTGGAACACTACAGGAAACTACAACTTGGAGCAAAACCATGAACTTTCTGACTTGATCACTGAATCACAGAATCGTAGGGGTTGGAAGGGACCTCTAAAGATGATCTAGTCCAACCCCTCTGCTAAAGGAGGTCCATCTAGATCAGGTCACACAGGAACATGTCCAGGAGGCTTTTGAAAGGTTCCACAGAAGACAACTCCACACCCTACCTGGGTAGCCTGTGCCAGGGTTCCCTCACCCTTATAGTAAAGAAGTTTTACCTTAAGTGGAACTGTTTTGTGTTTCATGTTCTGTCCATTACCCCTTGTCCTATCAGTGGACACTACAGAAAAAGCTGTTGCCTCATCCTCTTGACATACACCTTTTAAATACTTATAAGTATTAATGAAATGTCCCATCAGTCTCCTCTTCTTCAGGCTGAGCAGCCGCAATTCCTTTCCTCATAATGAAAGTGCTCCAGTGTCCTGATCATCTTGGGCTATCTCTAGAGGTTCCCCATCCCTTGAGCTCGGGAGCCTGGAACTGGACACAATGATGGTGTATCATGGAAGTAGTGTAGGCCTGAAAATTACTATTAAGACCATTGCAGAGTTGGAATCTGTGTAGTGTAGGCCAGGAAAATGATGTACTTCATTATGATGGGAACCTAGCTCCTGATTGCATCATGTGTCGTGTTCTGGTTGGCCCTTTTATTCCAAGTGCTCCCAGTTTCTTTCATGTGATCTTAAAATTACACATTTACTGGAAAAGAGAAGGAGCTTTCTTACACTTCAAAGAAGACATTTGTGCCAATGAATGGAATTAATCTTGCATTGACATGCATGAATCAAATTGGTTTATAACTTGGCTCTGACTTCAGCTTTTAGCAGTTAACAAAGTTCCCTTTTACAGAGGCTGAGGTTATCTTCTCACACTCGTTGCTGCCATACTGTAGAGTTGGAATAAGCAACGTTTCTACTGTGAATACGTACTAGTAATGCTACATTCAGATCTATGATAAATGCAACTTTAATTGAATATATTGCTACAGTTAATGTATTTACTACTGCTTAGAGCAGATCTGAGCTTGGCTTCTATGTAAGGAAGGATATTTCAAGCCTTTTGGTGCAGCAGGTTTAGGCTTGCTGATCAGAAGATTGACTTCCTCTTGCAGAAGCAGGAAATGCAGTTGCCAAATACACCTGTACTCAATCCTGAAAGTCTTTGGTTACCATTAACTATAGAAGGAATTTAAGGGGCAAGAACCTGCTAGACAAAGTCTAAAATGTTGCCAAGAAAATGCTGGAATGACTTTCTAAAAATTTACATAACATTTAGTATCTTCTGGTAGTTTTTGTATTCAGCTTAGAAATAGGATGGATGTGTGGGATTTCCAATGATCCTCACAGCCATGTGCCTTTTTTTAATTAAAAAAGGGAGACGTCTTTGTAACAAAAGGGTACATTTGACCAATTCATAAATTGCACGATCTTTAGTCACTGTAGCTGTGAGTTTTGCTTCTGTTAAACAGCTCTATTGTTTATGATTCCAAAAGCTATTGCAATTAACTGTTTTGCAAAATGTTCCATCCTTTTACATGTTCTTTACTTTTGTATGGCTTATACTCTTTTCATTTAAACTAAAATGGGTCTGTTTATGAGTTGAGAGTAAGTTTTAATGGCAGTATAATGACAGCCCCTGGCATGTTAGTTGGAGTGGGCACTCCCTTCCTTCCAATAAATAGGAACTGTTTTATAAATGGAAATTTTGCCTACTGCTTGAGCAGTGCCTTTGAAAGCATTTACTACTAAGACATTTATATGGACTAAGTGTTCCTGAAATCACTGAAAATTTATTCCTTTAAGGATTCTGATGATTTTTTTTTTTTAAATGTCAGATTCTCTTTTACAGCTGGGAATAACGTGATATTTCAGTTTGAGAGAATAACACAGGTTTTGTGTTGTGCCATTAACCACTTGTGAAAGAAATTCAAGAAATTCTTTCAATCTCTGATGTCAGGCCAGTTGTGTAAATTTCTGGGCAATTTACATCCTCAGTACATGAAAGGGGAACAAAAACTGTGCTGGGGTGTGAGATGTCACAATATAAGCTGTCCTAACACCATAGGTTGAGGAAAATATCCATTCATAAAAATCTTTCATTTTGATGTGATTCCTTTGACGTGAAGACTTCATAGTGAATTGAACAAACCGTAGTTAAAATTCCTAGTTGATTTCAGAGTTCTTAGACCCTAAAAAGTTAACATGTGTTTTGTGTTAAATATTCACAGAAGTATGGTCTCCAAGAAAATGTAACTTTAACCCAACTAGTGAAAAAATAAAAATCTGGGTGAGGAAATTAGGAAAATAAGGTGAAAGAGTTTTTAAGTGTGATATCAACTATTCTGAGCCACAAGAATTTTAATTGATGTGAAAACAAAGAGTTCTTAGCGGGAAAACATATAACAGAAGACTTAGCCATGTTTAGTAGTTCTGCAACTAAAATTAACATGTACAACAGCAACCAAGCATTTTTAAGTTTTTTTTTTTCCCATGGCTGAATTATTTTCTCCTTTAGACTGATGGGGAGACCAATATTGCTATACAACATGGTACCATACTGGGCAGCAGGTACTAAGCAGCTGCCCTTTGTCCCCTTACTGTTCCTTATTTTTCAATTTGAGACCTTATGACTTTCATATCTACTTCTTTTTTTTCATTTGTTGTCTCCTGAAACCATATGGCTTACCCCACTTTTCTTTCTGTA
Source organism: Colius striatus (assembly GCF_028858725.1). Classification (NCBI taxonomy): domain Eukaryota; kingdom Metazoa; phylum Chordata; class Aves; order Coliiformes; family Coliidae; genus Colius; species Colius striatus. The sequence continues at coordinate 42,518,480 of NC_084762.1, forward strand.
TCTCATACTCTTCTATTTTAGAGTTAATGGTGGGATTTAATTTGGTAAGGAGTAAGCTGATATCTGTTCATAATGGGGAAAAGCAGCTGCATCTACAAATGAGTCCAGGGGCAACAAACTCAGGCATTTTAAGCTGAATGCAAGAGGAAACCTCTGTATAAGGAGAAGAAGGTGTTGTTGTCACACCTGCCAACACCAACACTAACCTATGACTTCTGCATAGAAATTTCTATAGTTGAAGATGACAGAATACACTAAAAAAATACAATATACCATCTGTGTTGTAAAAGCATGGTCATAGTAGCCTTTTTCTTGTTTTACTGTGATTCTTACATGTTTGGGAGAAGAATGCATACAGACCTGAATGATGCTGATCTACTTAAATCTGTAAGAGCAGCAGAATGTGAGGAATTGCACAAATAACAGAACGTGCATAGATCAATGTAATAGCATGTGCAATTTGAAATGCCTCTCTATCAAAGATGCCCATCTTTGCAAATCATTTATCCCTAATAGTTTACTTTTGATTTGGACATGCAAGATACAGATCAATAATTGGTCTATTCAACACTGCATGAGGCTGGTCACCTGAACTGTTTACAAAATGGTGTGTAAGTCCTGAAAAAGCTTACAGTTTAGTAAAGAGTGTTCTGCTCAAGATCAAAAGTTAAGTAGCTGCTGATTACTAAATATGGCAGAAAAATATTTTTATCACTGTTACTGCTATGTTACAATAAGAATCATGTTCCTGCTTCACAAGTGAGAGTATGTAGTACTGTAGTAGTTGTGGGCCACATAGGACTCCATTTGGATGTGCTGAGATGAAGATAAAAAAAAAATATCCCCCCACATATATGCTTATATGTCTTTCGTGCTTGGTTCTGAACTCATCCTACCTTGCTACAGTCTTTGACATGCATTTCTTTTGTTATTGCTGGAGGAAATTTAAGACCTAGACTTTGTCACAAAACACCACTCTGCTTCTCAGATTACACCTCAAGACAAGTCCGTGAAAGTAAGAAAGTAATTATGAGATTATAAATAGAATTTTCTCCTTTATTTGTATCAGTAGATGTGCTTGAGATCAGATTTCAAAAGTTTTAACCAAAAGGTTATTGCAATATTTGTAATCTTAGCTTGAGTCAATATCTTCTAATTTTATTTTTAATATCTTAAGAAAATTAATTATCTTTATCATTAAAATTATTTATTATTATTTCTTTAATAACGTTTTATGAATGCTCATTTAAAAATGTTCCATAGTAAATCTCAGTTCCCTCTTGAACTCTTTAATACTTAAGAAAAATCTCTTGCTCCAGAATTGTGAAAAGCCTGAGACAGTTGTCTGTACTGCCAGAGGAAATGTAACAAAAAACCTGACTTTATTTGAGAGAAATATTTAAATATTGATTTTAAAGGTTTTCTAGGGTCCTTATTAAAAGCAGATATATTAGGAATACAGCATGGCAGAATGCATGCTTTAAAATATGTCATGGTGCAGCAACTTACAATGTAGGTGTCCAGTTAACTGTTTGGAGTACCAGAATGTGGTTAATCTTAAAGTGTATTATGCAAAGCTTTATAATCAATACAGCTGTTTAAATTGAAACATAGTTTAAATATTATCAGAGCAGGATTTCAAGTTAGGGAATAAAATGAATTTGTACCACATTTAGACTTTATAGTACATTCAGCTATTTATCTGTGTAGTATCTATCATCCATGATGAGATGTAGCTTCAGTTTCTGCAAGAATGAAACAATTTAAATCTTTGGACTTCCCAAAGGACACCATCTTTCTAGATTTGTCTGTTTTGATTCTACTCTTCTCAATGTAAGGACAGTATTTTTTTCATGTTTTGTGTTAGCAAAGCACACCATTGCAAATAAACAAACAATCCTTTCAGGTAAAAAAAAGCCCAAAAAAATAATTTCCAGAACATTTGGCTCAACAGACATGGGGTGAATGGATGCAATTTATCAGTCACAAAATGAACACTTTTTAATTAAAACTGTTGGTTTCATGGCAAACACTGACTCAGAAACTCTGTATAAAAGCATAAAAAAAATTTTCTTGTTACGCATTTAAATTCATAATTCATAAAAATCATAAATTCAGTACAAGACAGGATGAGAAGTCTTTATTTGCTCTGTGTTGGAGTAACATATGAGATGGTAGCACCTTGACTTGTGTCTGAAATTTGCTGGTCATATAAAGTGCACTAAGAGACTTTTCAAAAAGAAACAGTGAGAGCTGTGGACATCGTTTAAAATCTTACTTTTTAGGACCTCTTGTAGTTAAATGTCTTATGGCAGGTTTGGAATTTCACATTCTAAATATAGGGAATAGCAGGAATGCCTTGCTAAAGGTAAATACGACTTTTCAGTAAAAGTCCAATTTATGAGGATTTTTACATGTGAGCTTTGCTCCAGATTTGTAAGAGCAGCGATCTATATGTAGTGCCCCACATACTTTAGTTATGGAAAAATTTGGAAAAAAAATCAAATTTGTTTTGTCCATAGAATGGCAAGTGGATTGCTGAAAAATCAACAAACTACAAATTAATATTTTTACTCCTATCTAAACAGCTTTCATGGAAGAGCAACATGATAGTCCAGAACATGTAAAACAGGAAAAAGGATAAAAGAAGACATTTAATCAATTAAAGAATGAATAAAACCTGAGTAATAGAAGTAGCTTAAGTAGTACAACATGATTAAGAAACTTCTTACAAGAATTTACTATAAACTGTTGATAGAGTAATAAAGACTTCTCCTGGTGCAAGCTATTATTCCTTAAATATCTTTTTCTGAGCATTTTCTACTTGCCAAATGTATTTAAATGAGTTGATGTTTCCATTTTCTTACTGTTACCCTGATTTTCAGATTAAAACTGACATGATAATTGCAAGCTGTTTTAGGGATTGGGAGCAAAGAACTTTACTTACCACATTACTACATATTTCCTTTTAAACTTAAAATTTTTTACAGCCGTGCTTGCTTTCCCTTGAATCTGAACATGATACATCACTGACTCCTAACTTAGAGTTACAAGGAGGGGAAGAACAAGCACCTGGAAGCGGTGGATTCTTTGGAGATGTCAGGGTTGCCATAGCTGGTTTTGGACACCGTCAACCTTTATGAATCTGCACAGAGTCTGTTGTTTACAATCATAGAACCATTTTGGCTGGAAAAGACCGTTAAGATCATCAAGTTGAACCACTAACCTAATACTGCTAAGCCCACCACTAAACCATGTCCCTCAGCACCTCATCTACACAGCTTTTAAATACCTCCAGGGATGGTGACTCCAGTACCTCCTTGGGCATCTTGTTCCAGTGTTTAATAACCCTCTCAGTGAAAAAGTTCTTCCTAATCTCTAAACCTCTCTAAACTTGAAGTAATTCCCTCTCGTCCTATCAATCATTGCTTGGGAGAAGGGACCGATCCGTCACCTCCTTCCAAGTAGTTGTAGAGAGCGCTCATGTCTCTTCTCAGCCCTCTCTTTCCAAGACTAAACAATCTCAGTGTCACGGGTTTGTGAGGAGCTGCTTTTGCTTGGTAACATGGGGAGGAGTCTGCAGTGCTGCCTCTGTAAACAGTTCTTGTACTTTTCCCCAGCTCTGGGGTTTGGACCCACCTGGTCTGGCCAATCTATCACCTCTGCCATCACTATTTCAGAAGGGAAATTTAAAGTGGAAGGGAAAGGCAAGATGGAGGTGAGCATGTGGACCCCACAATTGGGAAAGAATGACTGAAGGAGCGATGCTGGACCAGAGACACCCCTGCAGTCCATGGTGAGAAGTAGAGACTGTGATAGAAGGGACAGAGGAGGTGAACAGTTTGGACCCTGCCCTGAAGGAACTGGAGTTGCAGCAGCCCATCAGACCAGCCTGTGCAGGGCTGCCCCGTGTGTGGGAGACCCTGAACTGGAGCAAAGGAGGGCTGGTGAGGAGTACTTCTCCTCAGAACTGAGATAAGCAGCAGGAGACATCAAGAAAGGAATGACTACAACCCCCATTCCCTGCCCCCTAGCACTGCTTATTGGGGGAGGAGGTAAAGACATCTGTCTCAAGGCTCTGAGCCTGGGAAGAAGGGAAAGGTGAGGGGAAGGATGGTCTTGAAGGGCTGATTGTGCTCTTCATCATTGTATCACTCTGTGTTGTGTTTTGGTTGTTGGTGGATTAAGTTAATTTTTATTTCCTTCCTCAAGTTGAGTAGTCTTTTCTGTTTTGTCCAGGACCATAAGTGGCAATTGAGCCGTCCTTATCCTTAGGGAGTTCCAAGTTCTGAGATACTTAAGGCTGATCATGGTCCCTGGATTGGCCGAAACCATGACACTTAGTTTCCTTAGCTTTCACCAGCTTTGTTGCCCATCTCTGGACATACACCAGCACCTCAATGTCCTTCTCGTAGTGAGAGGCCCAGAACTGAACAGAGTACTTGTGGTGCCACCTCACCAATACCAAGTACAGGGGGACAATCACTGCTCTGGTCTTGCTGGCCACACTATTTCTGATACAAGCCAGGATGCCATTGACCTTCTTGGCCACCTGGGCACATTGCTGTCTCATGTTTAGCTGGCTGTTGGTCAACACTCCCAGGTCCTTTTCTACTGGCAGACAGCTTTCCAGCCACTCTGCCTCAAACCTGTAGCATTGGCTGGGGTTGTTGTGGCCCAAGTACAGGACCCAGTACTTGGCCTTGTTAAACCTCATACAATTGTCCTTGGCCCATTGCTCCAGCCTGTCCAGGTCCCTGTGAAGAGCCTTCCTACCCTCAAGCTGATTTATGCACCAGCCCAGCTTCATGTCATCTTCAAACTTAGTGAGGATGCATCTGATCCCCTCATCCAGATCATTGATAAAGATGTTAAACAGAACAGTCCTCAACACTGAGCCCTGGGCAACACCACTGGTGACTGGCTGCCAACTGGATTTAAGTCCAATCACCACCATTCTCTAGGCATTTGTTACTGGAAGGAGAGGAGCTTTGTCTTTATAAGCACACACTTCAGGATAGTTCCATTCAGTCAGTTTTCTTCAGTTTTGAGGAGACAATACCTGATCTCTGGATTAGACATGTGCTCTTTAGATTGTTTATTAGTTAGGCAGTCATGCTATGAACCCTGCTTTAGCCGTTTGAGCTAGTGGACTTTTTACAAAGCAGCTTGTTACCTACTCCATACCAGCTAATGTTCTCTGCTACACTTGCCTAACTTACACTGAATGGGAGATCTCAAATGGAATGTTTGAATACTGGAGTTCTTTAGATCTTTGTGTGCTTTCTTGGTCGCTAAAACAATTTTGAGCTATGATCCATATCAGTCAACTATGAATGGGTCAGCCAACTGTGAAACTTATAAAACTGAGTCAAGAATAATTCTGCCCAGCTCAGCAAGAATGAGGCCTGCAGCAAAGGAAATAACCTTTTCCCTCAGCTATTCATTTTTTAATAAATGCAGAGCTTATTGTACCAGATTCATGAAAGGTAAAATCAAAGCATGTATGAGCAAATATAATGATTATTAAAACAGGAAAATATTATTGATATTGGAACAGCCTTTGATGCTTTTAGGGTAAGAGCTGGACTGATCTTGAAATTATCTGGCAATGTGTGAAAGCTGACCCACTTACTTGTATTCAAGCCCTAGGTACAATCATAAGAATTTTTTTTTGACAACTACAATGGAAAATATTACAGCTATTTTGAAACTACATTAGCTCACATATGTTCTGAGATATTACCTTGGCTGAATGCTTTGTAAAATATGTCTCTCTTCTTATGACTGTCTCTACATTGGTGCATAAGGGCATTTATACTAGTGATGTGCACGGCTAATTTTTTATTGTATGGAAGCTCATCAGGACAGTACTTTATGTTGGTCTATATACAGTATACATCACAATGAGCCTCTGTTCTTGATTTATTCACAGAGATACTGAAATGAAAATTGCTAATAAAAATATAATGGGAGTGAAGGCGTAAATGTGACTGAACATACACTCTTAGAGGAAGATAGATTTTTTTTTGTTCAGAACAAATGACCAACAAGTGAAGACAGACAGTTTGGATAGAAGTATGTGGGTGGATATATTATTATTGCTCATTAATAAATTCTGTGAATTTCCATAAAGTTAAAATATATCCTTTATATTTTTTATTTTAAAAACATGTTTATTTTTTTTTCAATGCTCCTCTAACCCTGACTAAAAGGAATACTTTTCCTTTGTGTTCATGTGTCTGGGAAGAGCTTAGCTTCAGCCTTACTACTGAAGGTACTTGGTTTTGTTATTATGTGTTAAGATTCTTAAATATCGTGTATAAGTAATTGTTTCTGATTGACTTAGTACACTCATACCATTTCACACTACTTCCCTTCCACCAGAGCAGAAATGCTTTCGATTTGTACCTTGCAAATATTGATAAGCTATAATATGATGTGTGTGACTATTGCCATAAAAACTTATGGGAGTATTTTAAAGATTAAAAGTTTACAAGATTAGAGTTTTTCCACTTCTCTCCTGAGTTTCAGTCGTGCTACAGGTAAAATCTATTACAACATTTTTTGAGGCCTTCAGTTACTTAGTGTATGACTGAAAAATATAATTCTTTAGCTGACTGCTCTTCAGTAATTACTGTATAGTCGTGATGTCTTGACCACAGAAATGCCTTCATTTGTTACAGCTAATACTAAGTATTTTGATGTTTGGATTTAACACTGATAAAATCACCTACTTTTAATATGTGCGGTGTATTGGCTGTTAAAAGCATAAAGGATTTTCATGGTGTGTCTGTTGCAATTCAGTGATATTGCTGATTCTTCTGGCTGCTTCACTGAAAAATGGTAACTGAATTTGCAAACTGAAAGATAGCTTTGCTTTAGAGAAGTATTCTGGTTTTGCAGCTTGCCATGAACCTGTTGCTGATGAGTAGGTTTCCAATTACTGTATGTGTTTGGGAAGAGAAAAAAGAGACGATATGAAAAGGAGGTCAAGGACACCAGTTAAAGATTTATATCTGAAAATTTCCTTCCCTATCTATCTTCTCCATGATATAAGAAAACAAACATCCACATCTAGTTTTAGTCTAAGTACTGCATTGTTAGACAATGCTCTACATTCTAGACAGCAAAAGGTGGCACTGAAAAGAAGTCCAGAGTTCACTGGTGTCCTTGCTGTTGCACGTGAATGTGGGCTCCAGGTGCCAGCCCCAGCTCTGCAGAGTGAACAAGACTCTGACACAGTGGAAAATAGATCCCTGGTATCTAATATGTTATCTCCACGCTTTTAATATGAATGTGAATCTAATATGCTTATCATTGCTGATGGAGTGCCTTTTACATCAGAGGGCAGTTTCTTTCCTTTCTTAAGCAACATGTTTTCTGGATCCTTTGACTTCAGGGAAACATTAATCTGCAGTCTGCCATCATCTATCATGGGTACTCCACAGTTCCTTGCTTCATTTCATTTAGTCCACAAATCTTTCTTTTAGTTTCATTTTCTGACTAACCCATTCTACAGTGAAGTCTGAAGATATTTTGTAAAAGCTGGTAGAAAGAACACCTCACAGCATCTATGCTATCACCTAACTGATATGAGCAGTCACACGCGAGTGCCTCATGGAGTGATGCAAGAGGGCTGCATAGTGCTCCACTTGCAAGATTAAGAATGGAGTATTCTGCAGCCCTTCAGAGCTTCCAGCCAAATACCACAAGCAGTTATGTGGATCTGGCTGTGTCCCCAAACCAGTTGGCTACATTTCTCCAAGGGCAGGATACACTGCTGGGCCTCTTAACTAGCCTCTATGCAGGATAGCTCTGGTCACTGAGTAGGGCAGGATGCAGTTGTCTGTTTCCAGTTGTTCTTGTTACATCATATGCTCACTTATGCAGTCCGAATGTCTTTTTTAGTTTTAACATTAATAAAAAAGGAAATAGATTTGTTTTTAATTGTTGCAGAAACAAGATTGGTTTTATTGTGACCAGTAAAGGGCAAAATATTGTTTGTTTTGTTTTGTTTTTTTTTTTTCCATTTCAGCACGTTTCTTAAAGCTCCTGTTATTCCCTACTGTGAGTTACATATCTGATGTTGATTGGTGAATGCTGGTCCCCAAGTCAATAAATGTGGTTTTGGAGGCCTTTCCTCTCTGAAATGAGTATACGTCTGCCTTGAAAAGAATGAATTATTCACACCATCAAGTAAACAACAGTAAATCTTCATCTGAACACCTTCAAAAATTGATAGGTTTAAATAAACTGCCCTTATAAATAACCTTTTACCCAAAGGTAGAATTGTTTTACAGCTCAGTGGGTGTAGGAATCTAAATCTCATAAATAACATGGATAATCTCTTCTCTTTGGTACTCCTGGAAGCCTCTTATGTTCCCCCAAATAATAGAAGACTTGTAAAATACCGATAGCAATAGACTAATTAAGGTAGGATCGTGATATGTTATCTAATCCAGTTCTTGTGTCATATCTGAGCCAAAGCTCCTCTGAGAACTTACATTTGTCAGTGTACAATGGTCCAGCATTTACTCCTTTTGGAAGAATTTTGTATTATTTCTAGGTCTGAATTTGTCATCTAATACTTGGTTGTTCAGGGAAGCTACTTTTTTCCAGAGTACTCTCAACCTTAAATGTTGTGGAGACATGAAGGAAAGTGCATATGTTTATAACATAACTTTATAAATCTCTAGTTCATATTTTTCTGGAGACAAAGAATACCTGGAAAGCATAACTACAGGGCTTGGTCATGCTTTCCTGACAAAAGAAAGAAACAAAACTAAAGAGGAATACAAACTATGAATTTAAGGCTGCCATGTGTCAGAATATTTGTGTTTTGGTATTTTGCCCCACCCCCCCCTTTTTTTTTTTAACATCTCAGAAATTTTATCTGAGTGGAGAAAAAGGACTTTGGACACCTACTTAAGGGGTAGTGAATGTCTTGCAGCTACTTGGAGAAGCAGTAACAGTAGCAATGTCTGTGAAATGACTGGAAATCTGCCACATCCAATATGCCCAATCTAACAAATGTTACAAGCATTTTCATGTTTGCACAATGGTTTGCAGGTCATTTGTACAGTCTGGGAAATCCTCTACAGGAACTGGGAAATCCTTCTGGGGAGGTCAAAAGGCTGAATAATTATAGCATTACACTAACTTAGGAAACCCAGTTGGCTTTGGTGCCAGATCTCGGATGCTGGAAAAGTCATTTTACTATCAGATATATTTGCTTCCCTGCTTCAATAATACAGATAATGATACTGGCTTTTTGGTTTTTTGGTTTTTTTTTGGTTTTCTTTTGCCAACTGTTTCTGATCTATGGATAAAGCAACTCTGTGAGAGCTAAATATGCTTGCTGAGTTTTAACATCCTTTCATTCCAAAATAGCGTAGTCCCATTAGAACCAGAAAGCTGTGTTGACTCGGCTACAGCAGTAGCATGGCCAGGATAGTGAATGCAATTTAAAACAATTTTGATCCATGTGTACTGTAAAACTGGAGTAACTCTGCTGATACCTACAGAGTTAGTCAAGACTAAGGCCAACACTGCTGAGAATAGTACCTAGCATGGAAGTTCTAACTTTAATTGCCGAAAAATAATGGAGAACCAGTCCATTTAAAGTATAAGGAATCAGATTGGCACTCAGTTAATGGTTGAAGGAACTTTCAACCAGAGGCACAAGACAGATATATGTGTTTTTCATTAGTCCCTAGTGCTGTATGTTGCTCTGGGATGTTAAGAAAGCAAAGTTATTGCAGAAATTAACATGTTATGTTATCCTAATTCTGTGAGTGCTTGTGTCCAGTGCAGACTTCCAGTGCATACACATACTTCTTTCCAGGCTGAAATGTCAGGACATTGGAGAGATATGGATTTGATGGATGGTTGACTGCTCAATGTTTGCTCATGCAAACCCCTTGGTTCAAGGCAAAGTGTGAGGTCTGGGTCAAGGCAATTCACCTTGTCAGTAAAAGCTGGTAGATGAAGGTATTCAGAGCAGCCCTGTGGAGAACCACTTAGGGGTGCCAATGTGGAAAAGCTGGGCATGAGCCAGCAATGGGCATTTGCTGCCCAGAAAGCCAGCCATATCTGGGCTGTGTCAAAAGAAGCATGATCAACAGGTCAAAGGAATTGATTCTACTCTGGTCTGGTGAGACTTCACCTGGAGTACTATGTTCAGCTCTGTGACCCTCAGTTGAGGAAAAATATGGACCTGCTAGAGCTGGTAGAGAGGAGGACTGTGAGAACGCTCAGAGGGCTGGAGCACCTCTGCTGTGAGGAAAAGCTGAGAGAGCTGAGGTTGTTCAGCCTAGAGAAGTCTCCAGGGATATCTTACTGCAGCGATATCTTTCAATACATAAAGGGAACTTATAAGAAAGATGAGGGCAGACTTTTCAAAAGGGCCTATAGCGATAAGACAAAGGATAATGGATTTAAATTCAAGGATAGATTCAGACTATATATAAGGAAGAAATTTTTATGATGAGGGTGATGGGGCACTGGAACAAATTGCCCAGAGAGGTGGTGGATACCTCATCCGTGTAAATATTCAAGGTCGTATTAGACAAAGCTCTGAGCGATGTGATCTAGTTGAAGATGTGCCTGCTCATTGCAGAGATGTGGGACTAGATGACCTTTTAAGGTTCCTCCCAACTGAAGTAATTCCGTGATTCTGTTATTCTATGACAGAAGGAAGTTTGTGATTGACGGCCTTTCCTGTGTCTTCTGCTTTATGACAATCCCAGGATCAGCCTTATCTGGCTGCTGGATTTCAATCTATATGGTATATCCAAAGAGTAGGAAGATATATAACAAGTCAAGTACGGGGGAAGTTTGATTTCTGTCTGTGATACAAGGTGATCCAGGAGACTCTGGGAGAGATCAAGCAGTGTTAAGGTACCAGCATTTTGATTTTTGTGAAATGAGATGATATACTCCAAGCATGAATTCATTCTGCTGCTTCTTCCCCCGGACAGCAAATGCAGTGCGTCAAGATGATAATACACTTATGGAAACTGACTTGTCTATCTATGGCTCATCTGTTTAAAAAAATAAAATAAAATGAAACAAAAATCACAGCAAACCTGCACTCACACATTAATCATTGATTTTACTTACCATGAAGACATTTTCATTCAGAGGCTTAGATATTGTGTATTGAAGGATAATTTCTTCTTTTTTTTTTAGTAGTTTCACAGGGTAGTATAAAGTAATAAGTAAGAAAAGAAGGCAAACAACGGAAACAGCAAGACTGTAAATGGTACCAAGACTGTGCTTTATCCTGCCCTGTAAGGAAAGATCTACAGGCAAAGAAGATTAATAACTTGGCTTTCTAGGTATAAAGCTAAAGCAGTATCTTTCCACTACCCAGAAAATTGCTGGTTACTGGAAAGTAAAGCACAATTTACATTAAGGCAATGAAAGTAGGAAATGAAAACAAATACACAACATCTGGGAAGGAGTAGGCATCTCTTCAGGTTTCAATGGTAAAACTCTTCCAGCTTCCCAGGTGTGGCATTTTTGTGTTTAGAGCGTGTGTTTCCCAAGCATACCATTTGTTAGGATGGACTGTATTCTAGGTTCCATGTTGGAGCAAGGGAAGAATGCAAGGAGTCATCCTCCTCTGAGAAGTGACAGAGCCCATCTGTGAGAGACTGACCACATCCCCCATTCCCTGCCCGCCTTGAGCCATTGAGGGGGAAGGAGGTAGAGACATCAGGAGCAGTGAGCTGGGCCCGGGAAGAAAGGAGGGATGGGGGAGGGGGATCTTAAAGTGCTGGTTGTAATTTTCTCAGTCATCATACTCCCTTTTTGCTATTTGTTCTGTTCTGTTTCTTATAGGTAGTAGAATAAACTTTCCTACTTTCCTCTAAGTTGAGGACTGGAGTCTGTTTTGCCCGGAACCGTAACTGGCAGCGAGCCCTCCCTGCCCTTGTCTTAATCCACAACAACCTTGCTTATCTTTTTTGCTCCCATTTACACTGGGGCCTCCACCATCCTAGAGAGGGTGGAAGTGAATGGGGGACAACGAGTGAGAGACTGTGTGATGTTTTGTTGCTGGCTGGGCAAAACCAGGACACTTGTTAGAAATACTGTTCAGCCAAGTTCTGAAATACATGACTATATTTTATGTAAAGCCTGTTTCACAGGTTTGGCTAGCTATAGTGCATTTTTCTCAGCAGAACTGCAAAGAATACACCTTATTCCTTATTCCAATTCCTTGAACCTTATTCCTACCTTGGCACTCTTGTGCAATATTCCATCTACCATCTTCTCTCCTTCCACAGCAAGCCCATTTATTTTGCTGAACCAAACAGAATAAGTGCTTTATAGAAGTCTGTCATAAACTGTGTGCCAATACTTGGAAAACTGCAGTGTTATGAGTCTAGTATCTAGAGACTTTGGGACTTTTCTTGTTGTGTAGTTTGCTTCTAGACCTTTAGAAAGTTTTGGTAGATGTATTAAATCATATTGAAGATGTAAATAAGCCTTTGTAAGCAGTCAGTAACTCCATAAACTTGGAGTTTCATCAACATTTAAAGAACCATCTTTTAAAGCATAAGGAGAGGAACTGACTTGGAGTTTGCATGATTCAATGCTGCTGACATTTCAACTTTCATCTGCTGTAGCTAGAGCTCCCGTGATTTCAAATCTGTTCTGACTAAAGGTTTCTTGAGTTGACATTGCCCGGCTTTGGTTGTTACTGAGAAGCCTTACACAAACATTATCAAATAGGAAATAATAAGAAGTAATTTGAGTAAATTTGAATGTACTTCTCAGGTAGCAAATGACTCTTGAATACATTTGGTTTACAGATTCTGGTATATATTTTGTTTATCCCACCACAGTCTTTGAATTAAATACAAACGTCAGTAAAAAGAAAGTCAGATAAAAATGAGCTTTCCGTTGTTCAATAGTGCTGAACTTGACTGTTAAGTTATTTTCATACAGACTTTCAAAGCATATTAAAAACTGAAAAACTGAAGAAAAGAGCGGGTTAAGTGGGCACAGTCATATGAGGGCTGCTCTCATCTTTTTTAAGCAGACAAAAACACATGGATCTCTGTGCCCACTTAACCCTGAAACAAGAACTAACAAAGCTCAGCAAAATCTGCAGTCATGTCTCAGGGGATGCACTGACTAATTGCTCTGGACCATCTCCAGGTCGGAGGAATTCAGACAGCAACTCCTCAGAGATGGGACATAAAGGAAAATCAGACAGGATGGTTGGATTAGCTTCTTCCCCTCCCACTCGGTTTCCACAGTACAATGGTGGGCTATTCCTCTGAAAACGTGCACACACACAAGACTTGTTCAGCCTCCAGTGCACTGAGTCAAGGTCAAGAATAGTGTTTTATCCATGTGAAATGAGAGGCACATGCATAATACAGTATTGATTCCTGTTCGTGGTAGCTGGGTTTGTTTTTGTAAGAGTCACCCTTTGTTATTGGCTTCCTCTAGCTTTTGAAAACAGTGACACTCAGGCTTGTCAGATATATAGAAGGATCTTCAAGTCTCAAGTAGAATTGATTTTTCCTAGTAACTGGCTTCTCTAGGACACCTACAGAAGTTGTTCTAGGAGACCTAAAGCTTAAGTTCATGTCTTCGTTCAAATAAAATATGGAGAAACAGCGAGTCATTAAAAGAAAATATATGCAATGTAATAAAGAAAATAGGTACTAAAAACAATTTTAAGAGAGAAGAAATACATCACACAGATTTTAGAGGTAAATTCAGCGGCCAATGAAGATGTGTTGGCATCAAATTTCTACTTGTGCTAAAAAAAGAGATGTTTCTTAAAATTGGAACACATTACTTTCATCCAGTACTGAATATTTGTCACTCCCAGGTTCTATCTGCCTCTGTTCTTACATTGAACTCATTAGTGTACAATGTAGCCCAGGTACACTTCTGCATCTCAGCCTGTAGTTGTATGTTTCCAGTATTCTTTTCTTATGCTTGATGTGCTCTGATTCTATTCACAGATTTTGACTTGGTCTTCATATTTTCTTCTTTATGAGCAACAAATGAATGTGCTGCGTTTCATGGTAAGAAGTAATGTTAATTTTTATCAAAGATTATATATATTTGAGGGAATGGCAAAAGCGATAGAAGAGTTCAGTTCTGACTGAACAGAAACTCTGATCTGAAGTCCAGAAAAATCAGCAGAATGATTCCACCTACCTGTTTTTTAAGTGTTCATCAAGCATTTGAGCCAGTCACCTATTAATAGATAGCAACAGAAAGGAAAATAATGAACAGATTTTCCTGTCTGCTGCATATAGGTTAAGAAAAACTAATCTTGAATTTTTATCTGAAGCCTTTTAGGCTGGATATATCTGTCAGTCATCACAGCCTAATTGATTAATTTAACACTGATTGCTCACAATCCATTTTCCTCCTTCCGTTTTTGAGAGATCAGTTCTTCTGTTGACTGGCTTTTAGTAACCGCTATAGCAAATTAATCTCTTTATTTCCATTACTGTAAAAGGGCCTTTTCTAGCAAGCAACTTTTTCTACCACATTAATACGTTCTCATTTTCTTTTAAAGGATACTCCTAAATAGTCGATTTTTAAATTGCTTAGATACAGTGGATTTTTGTTATTCAGAAGTTTTGGACTTCTCTGAGCAATCCAAAACAGAGAAATCATGTAATCATTATTAATGCAACTGTGCATGAACCGCTACTATTCATTGTTTTACAGCATAATACAATATTTATGTCACAATAACAATGAGGACTGAAATGTTAAAGTCATAGAAAGCAAGCCACAGAAAAATGAGGACTAAAATGCTTGTGTTTAAGAAAGAGGAATCAGAAAAACTTTTCGTGTCTAAAAGCTTGAAAAAAACACTGTGCTATAGCTGAATCTCGGATTAAAAGAGAAAGAAGACCTCTTATGAATTTCTGTATATCAATATTCACAGTGCACCTTACTAAATGTATGATTTTTTTTAGGTTATTTTCTTTTATCTTTTGCAAATAGGAAATGTAGTCTCTGTGAATGACGTGAATACAGGACCTAATATCTCCACACTTTTTCAGACTGAAGAGCAAAGTGTTACATAAATTAAAGTTTTGGTTTGAGTTCTGATTCTCAGCATATTGATCTTCTGGAACATTCTATTTTCATATTGTATCAGACCAGTGATATCTCTAGTCCACTCATTGCCTTTTGTTTACACTATTTCTGTACAGTTCTTCCTGATGACACCCAGGAAATCTTTCCCTCCTTTTTTTTTTTTTTTTTTTTTTAAATGTTACTTTCATCAAGCTGTCTGCTTGATTTGGTTCTACAGGAGTATTTCAGAATGATTAGTCTCTGATACAACAAAAAAGAGAGGACTTTAAATTGTGCCTTGGAACCCTGAAAGGGAATTATATTTAGAATATCTTTTCTGGTTTATCATAGTTGTTCTTCTGAATGAGGAAGGCTGAAATTGTTAGAAGGAGTCCTGACAGATAAAAGATGGAGGAACTAGTTTTCCATGTATCAAAAAAATCATAGAATCCTGCAACAATTTAGGTTGGAAAAGACCTTTAAGATCATAGAGTCCTATTGTAAACATAACACTGCCAAGTGTCTCCTTTTTTCCAGGCTAAACAAGCCCAAGTCTCTATGCAGCAACTTGCTCTTCAGACCTTTCACCATCTTGGACATGCTCCAGCACCTCAATGCCTTTTTTGTAGTGAGGCGCCCAAAACTGAACACAGTATTCAAGGTGTGAACACACCAGTGCCAAGTACAGGGGGATAGTTGCTTCCCTAGCCCTTTAGAATCAATCAATTGACCTGTTCTGAATTGACTGAATACTGAAAAATATCCCTAGATATTACATATTTAATGATTATTTCTATACACTCTGATGGCTTTACTTTTTTTTCTGAGCAGTCTAATGAGTTACCCTGAATTTCATGCATGCATCTGATCAAGGGATCAAAGTATAATATATTATTATGTACATGCATGTAATTTCCTAAAACTTCAGTCAAGATCTGTTATACTACTACCTGTCATTATGAGGTTTTGATATTTGCATAGGAAATTCGTTTTTTGTCACTCATATTTCACAAATGGTTCTGGATGCACAACTCATAAACCATTCAACTTGATAATATTTTGCTGCTGAGAATGTGCTACAATGCAAACTTCCTTTAGAAAGGATTTTGCTTTCTGGAGTTCTAGCTTTGATGCAAACGTGAAATTAACAACGTCCAGAAAACACTTGGATAGCTTTCCTCTAATAAAGTTGTGGAAACGTAATTTTAACCAGCTTTGTGAAATGTATGGATTGGTAAATAAACACTAATATGTGTATTGAGAAAGAGTGACCCCAAGTTGCAAAATTCTTCCATGAAATTACATTGCATTTGGCAGAAATTTAGATCCAATTGTCTTTCTCAATCTTATCTCCACTTTGAAATGACAGATACTCTGCTTGCATTCAGGACACTTCCAAAAGAAAAGTCACTGTTCTATCTATAGGCCATGTGGATTAACAAAGTTCCTTAGAAATTATGCTGTCTTATATTCAAAATTACAGAATCTTAAGGGTTGGAAGGGACCTCAGAAGATCTAGTCCAAACCCCTGCCAGAGCAGGACCACCTAGAGTAGGTCACACAGAAACTCATCCAGGTGGGTTTTGAATGTCCCCAGAAAAGGAAACTCAACAACCCATCTGGGTGGCATGTTTCATAGCTGGGTTCACCTTGACAGTCTTTAGTTACTGTACTGATTACTCAACTGCTTTTCTGTCTTAAAAAACGTTGGAAATTTAGTTCTCATCTCATTCATATCAATGACAAACTTCTGCAAAGATAATTCCTCCTTCTGAGGGAGAGAGCAGCATGAAGTCTGCAGTGTTTGTGGTTTATTTCCAGCTCCAACAGCTAAGATCGTCTGGAGCCACAGGCCCTATTCCTTGCCTCAAAGCAAACTCTCCTCTATTGAGTTACTCATCTGATAGCTCTGGCAGTTTACCAGTCAGGTTGAATTCATGCAGTGGAGAAAAAAAGTGTGTGAAGGGGGATTTTCCACACAGAGTCTTTTGTTTTGCACAAGAAGCTGTCTCAGGCACAGAGGCTGGATCTTGGTGTAGTTTATATTACTGACCAAAGAAAGTCCTTCCTCTGCCAGCCTCACTTACTAATGGCTTCCTCGGTGCATCTATCAGAAAATGGGCAATGCAAAAAAGGAGATAATCCCACTGCTTTCACTCCCCTACTCTTAGGGCAGAAAGTGAAAAAAAATCTCTAATTTCTGTGTTCAGGCCTCTTGATGGATACAGGTTTTCAAGGCTGTAGAAAGGCTCACTAATAACAAATAATAGCCTATGGCTCTTTGGCTGGGAACTAGCATAGAAATCTGGACTTAGAAAGTCATTGAAAGTGGAATTTTAAAGAAGTAGTTAGTTTGAAGAATGATCATCTTTCAGAAAGCAGGTTTTATATCTCCGTCATGTGATGTTCACAGTAAAAATTACTTTCCTTATTCCATATGTTTTCTGTAAAAATCCATACTGGATCCATACATGGCTGGAGGTCTTCAAGACCCACCTGGACATGTTCCTATGCGACCTGATCTAGGTGAACCTGCTTCTGCAGGGGGGTTGGACTAGATGATCTCTAAAGGTCCCTTCCAATCCCTACCATTCTATGATTCTATGATACTGTACAGATACAGAGGACAGATATATTGAGTCCCACATATAAGGAATATACAAATTCTCATATGAACCTTTTTCTCTTGTACAATACTGTATTCCAGAAGTGGTTGATTTGTGTACTTTAATGGGATATGTAGAGATAATGTAAATATATTTTTGCATTTAACGTGCCCATTAATTGTTTGTTAACTGGAAATAAGCTCTTATTCAATTTAACCATTGCCAAATATGGACTTCGGCCCAAAGAAGTCAACAGAAGTCTTTCCATAGACTAAAATAGACTTTGAATCAGGCCTTGTGTTTTTATAATTAGATTTCTTCATAGAAAGCTCTTTAATTGGTACAGTATGTTACTTTCATACAACAGGGAATGAAATTTCTTTTAGTAGCAGATATTCATAGATTGGAATGATGGAACATTTTTCTTTTTTAAACATCACAAGAGATTAGAACTTTGTAATCTGAAAAGGAAGCGGGCAATATGGTATGGTAGACAAAACCAATGATGTAAAGAGCAAGAAGCTTCCTTCAGCCAGGGATGAGAATTAGTGTTACTATCATGGTGTTTACACATTTCATGGAGCTAATGGACAAGATATATGTTTTTGGATTTCTATATGCTTAGATTGGCCAAGGAGGTGAATGATGCAATGAAAGTAATTCTTCCTAGAGTGAAAGAAATTATCATCTAACAAGTAGTGCCAATCCAAACACTTAGAAAATGTAGCTGTGATTAAAAAAGCATGCCAGAAAAACACAATTTTACCCTTACCTTATCTAGTACATGAAATCATGTTGAAGGCTGTGTAAATTAAAAAGATTTTCAGAAATAATTCCTTTCTTTAAGAAATTTCTTATAGATTAAGCCCTATGTTGCACACTCATAAGCCTTTTTCTCTAGACCTGCATGCTAGATCGTAGGAGCTGAGATTAAAAAAAAATCATGAGCATTGTGTGACTTGCAATAAAGTCATGCACATGAGAAGAAAAATTTTCAATATTCCCTAAAGATAGTAAAAATCTGGAGTTGTCCTCTATTTTCTGAAAGTTTATTGGCAATCAACCATTTCAGTTCAGAGGATTCAAATCTTATTTATTTTATTTAGATTTTATGATGTTTTAAGGCCATGGTTAAACAGAGGTGGGTTTGTAGTGAAAATATGTAAGGTATATTCTAGAAAATGACCTGTGAAATAGTTTGGAGAGCAAAGCCTAGAACTTTGAGTGGATTTTAGTAATGTGCCTGGAGCATCTGAAAGTTCCTTGCCCAAGCTAGGAGCTAAGAAAAAATGTTCCAACTTATCAGTGATGACCAATGTTCATTTAAACACAAGGGAAACAGATACCAGCTCTCATATAATATAAATTAGCTACCAATTTTCTTGCTGGGTGGTAGAAACCTTCCTAATGGCGTGTTATTCCACACTTCTTTACTTTTGCACTGTTCTCTGAAGTTTCTGACACAGAAACCCATTCTACTAAAGGGGCTGCTGCTCTCTATAGACCATTAGACTACTTCAGCATGTCAGTTCCTTTGTTTCTCAGAGAAAAGCATGATATGAGATCAGAAAAGCTAAAAATATCCATGCTCTTGTGCTAGGAGCAGCTCCTTTCAGTTAACTACATGTCCAAGAAATTTCACAAGATTGTCCTATTAATTTATTGATGAATCTACATGCCATATAAGTTGTAGTAAAAGTGGGTAAAAAGTAAAGCAATCTGAATTTGATGGTGCATAGAGATAAGCTCCTTTGGCTGCTACAGTGATGTGATTGCCCACGTGTTCACTGAATTAAAGGGAGCTGAGGACCTACTCTTCCTTCCTGTAGGAAAGAGGGAACCCAACATCTGAGGCTGACTAGAGCTGTTTAATGAATTGGAAGGTGATTGGAAAGTTGAAACTGAAATGCTTACATTAGAGAAACTCAGGAACTAATTATTGACAATGAAGCCAGACTGGGAGATCTGTAACACAAAGAGATACAAATATCTAACATACCAGTCCACTAAGCAGAGTCCAATGAGGTAAGACACTTACTAAGCAGCAAAAGCAAATTGTGGGAGTATTGGATGTGAGAACTGGCATTAGAAATCAACAGTAACTCAACTGGCAGCTTTCCAACATTTTCCCACACTGCAGGCAAAGCCTCACTAAAATTTAACTGAAATTAAAAGATGAGTTGCTTGAACTAACTCTGGTCTTGGCACATAATTCGGATTCTGCAGGTCTAGGAAGATGGAACTTAGATGTCCTAACAAACTGAAAAATAACCCAATTGCTTTCTAAGCAAACAAATCTGTGCAAAAAACATGTAATTGCAAAGCACTTTTAAAAATTCTTATTATTATTCATTTTTGCTATCTAGTTTGTTAATTTTTTGTAGTTCTAATTGAAGGAAAGCCTGTATGAATCTTGCTTCTTGGGCCTGATACATAGAAAGACATATTCTCATGTAATCGGATTAGAAATTTTAATAACACAACAATTGAATTGGAAATCTAACTTGACATGACACCCAAACACACTTACAGTCACTATTTTTAAAAACCATCCTTTATGGTTTTTATTAAAAATTACAACAGGGGGAGTAAGTAGTGGAAACAAACATTTTTGGGACTGTACAGGGAGCAGTATCTGCTCCCATATTAATTCATAGTATCATTACTCTTGTCTATTAATCGTACAGCTTTCTGGCTGTTAACATATTTGTGAATGCCAACTTGGAACTAAGACTTTTTTTTGTTATATGCAAACTACTTTTCTGCTTTGTCTGAAGTAGATGTAGAAATTGATAATGATAGGCAATTTGTTTCCTTTAAATAGTTCTTAGCTGCAGGCCCCAATCCAAAGTAGTTTTACAAAGAGAGCCTGATTCTTTGTAAATTTACAAAACTTCGCTTTCTATATTTTATCTATGTATATATTTGGGTACCTATTTATAAGTAGTGACAAAACAGCAACAAGAAGAGGTGGGGATACAAAGGCAAAAATTGAGAAAAGGCAGAATCTCTTTGACTTGCTCCTCACTCCAGTTTCAAAGTAGAACTATTACAAAAGTAAGTCTTTAGAGTACAGATGCAAAACCCAATTTGTGATGTAGAAATAAATAGAAAGTATGTGCTAGGAGTGCAAGAGGATGGTGAAAACTATTTGAGAATGAGTGGAGGAGCATAAAACAGCTTAGGAGGCATAAAAATCGGAAGGCAGTCAAAGAAAAGACAAGCATAGAAGTGGCACGAGAAGATAAATTATGAGAGCAGTGGATTAGAAAGAACATAAAGGTTTTATAAGACTGTTCTTTTAGAATATTGCTGTGTCTAGCACAGATGTAGGCCTTTGGCTGTGGTTTGCATTTTGTCTAGAAACTGGGATTGGTATTTTGCTCAGGCATTTAATTCAACTATCACCAGTGAGGTCTGAAATTGAGTTATGTAAGTATTAGGGGTGAATTTTTTTTCTAGCATAATTTTACAGCTCCAAACTTCCCAGATAAGTATAAACAACAAGCTCCTTTGGAAGCCGTGAACTATTTATGTCAGAAGTTCCCCATCCTGAAACTGGAATGGCAGTCGTAGTGTCTGCTGAAGGACTGGACTTGCACCTACTCAGAAACATAGATCATCAGTATGATCAAAAAAATAAAACACTAAAGAACTATGTCTGCCCACTGCGGAGACACTGAACTAATTGCTAGACACTAATGTTAGATCGTCTACTGAAGTCCTGGCCTCTGAAACAGTTTGGGATAGAGTCATGAAAGTTAGTGAAAGCATTTCACATTTCCAAATCATCTAGAAGACTTCTTCCTATCAAACAAATCTTCTTTTGGAAATGTCTTAAGAGAACTGTTATAACAAAGTTTTACATTCACTTTTAAAGTGAATTTAGTATTGCACTTTCATTTTTCCACTCTGAGTAATGCTGCTCCAGCATAAGTGCGCTATGGGGCTCACCAATACCATGAGCAAGAGATTTCTGTAAGCTAGAAACCTGCAAATTTTTGAAACTGCTGAGTTGAAATCTTAACTTTCAAAAAAGACAAATACATTTTTTAAAATTTCCTTCCTGTATGTACAGCATATTTGGTGGATATGAAAGTTAATTACTGTTTTTGTAGATATTAATCTTTCATCCCACAACCTTTAGAACTGTAAATAGTCTTGTGGCTCTTGGCTCTTAGTGCTTACAAACTAAGCCAGCTCCTACAAACTGAGCTAGTGTCATCTCTGCCTCTTATTCATATCCAAGTGCCTTACTGGAGCCAGAATCACCAGAAAAAATAAGATATGCCATTGCTCTGTGTATGTGGAAGGTTTTTGAGCATTTATAGAGCTCCATTATGATTCTGCATCTAAAATGAATTCCCCGACTGGGTTTAGACACTTAATCTCCCTGTTGCCAGTGATGCTTCATACACTGCAATAATTTCAGTTGTGAGACCATCTTCCTAAACACCAAAAAGATAGGATTTAACTGTCAGCCAGCACCTCCTATGGAGGTGCAATTGTCATATATATGGAGGCAATTACCCATACAAAACGTAGTTACAACTAGGAATTGAGCTATCCCAGGGAAACTGCCTCTATTGGTGGCAGGAAGTGGTCACTTAGTTCACTTTCCCCTTATTCTACGTGTACAAAAATGATAACTTTTCTCTGTTTAGACCTATTTCTGTTTTAACATATTAAAACAGATGGTGTTTGAAGGACTTCTACAAAAGACCTCAGCCTCCTCAAAAACACTTGAGCTGCCCATGATTTAGACATGAAAATGTGAACATCTCCAGTAAAACTGTATGGCCTTTTCCATCCAACTCAAGCATAGACTTGCTAGTGTGGCCATTCATTATGCAAATAGGACTGTCCTCACTTTAATAAGTGGGTTAAGTTGTGAGAAAGCAGGCAGACCTTAATGGCTTTTAAATTAGACAGTGTAGAAACCATTAGACATAATTTACCTAGAGGTAACATCAAACAGCTAACACAAAGGGTCATATGCACCAGTTTCATCCAGGAAAAGAGTTTCTGATATACCACAGAGAAAGTTAAGTTCTATCTTTGTTGTATAGCTGTTGCTCTGGGATATCCTGAAAGAATAGAAACTGTAAATACTAGGATTCATTCAACAATTTATGGTTGTTTGAAAAATCTATGATGTAATCTGTAATCTGCAATATAAATTTAGAAGCTGGCTCTAAGTTGCATTTTCATGTCTTATTTTCCAAATAAGCATTTCTTATTTCACTGATCAACTAGTTTATATTGTAGATGAATATCCATACTTGTCTAACAATGTCAAATGCCAGCTAGAATACAGGTTACTGTTGTCACCATGTGGGATGTTAGATAGCAGGGTTCATTTAATCACATGGAGCTGTTGGTGTTAGCTTAGTTGTAAATAAGCATTATCAATATATTAAAGATGATGTATAATATCATATGAAGATGTGTCTGTGAAGAGCACTGTACGAGTATACAGAAAATATATAGTGGTAAGAGTGGTGCTAGAAATTGGATATGCTTGAAGGAATATCGCTTGAATGTGTGAATTTTGAACACTACAAAATTCAAAAGACTTTCTTGAAATAATTAAGGATGTTTAAAGGCCATGTACTGATGATGTTTTTCTGTAGTATATGCTTATGAGAAAAAACAGGAATCAATATTGTCTCTGGATCTCAATCCAAACACTATGTAGCCATCCAGTATATAATTTGATATCCTACTTCCCAAAAATGCTTCTACCTTTCACTTGGATTGATTTTAACTGGATGCTTCTGTAGGTCCTCAATCAGCAGCTTAATCCATTAACCTAAATGGGTTTCCCTGAGTTACTGATACAATGATCTCCTTCAGTTTAACCTGCTATGACTTTGAATGACTGAGTAGCCTGAGTATATACTTGCATTTACAAGTCTCTCCTTACACAGTTTTCTTTTTTTAAATGATGCATTCCAGGCTGCACTGAGTCAAGCTCCTTGCTATTTATTTTTATATTGACCTGAGATCAATCAGAATGCCTTCTGGTACATTTCTGCATTAAGAGAACACAAGGCCTGCCATACCTTAGCAGACCTGCAGGTCTTCTAGCCCAGTGTCTCCTCTAACAGAGGCCCCTAGATGAATGCTTAAAGTACAACAGGGGTGAAATGACTCTTCCCCTGGTACACCCTCCCAGCTTCTGGCTGTCAGAAGTTTAGGGATTTCTTGAACTGAGCATTGCATCTAGTGTGTTAATAGCCCCTGATGGACCTATCTGCCATGTATTTATAGTTTTGTCATTTACAGTGTCCTGTGGCAATGGATTCTACAGCATAATTGTGCATCATATTGAGAAATCCTTTCGTTTGCTTAAAATCTGACACACAGTGGTTTCGCTGAATGTTCCTTAGTTCTCATCACATGCAAAATAATCACCCCCTACACACTCTTCTCCTGTTGTTTACAATGTTCTATTATTCTTTGTTTTTCAATTACTTTGTAAGAACTCTGTGTTTTAAATTTTTTTCTCCCTATGACCGAGCTTGGTTTCAGAGTTAATAATATGCCTTCTCAGCACAATAGGATACCGGCAATTAATTGTTCGAAAATATTTAAATTATAATATAAACCCCTCTGTGTCTAATAGGCTGAAAGTTCACAGACCTTACTGGTGTTTTGTTCTCCACAAATGACATGGATGTCCCTATTTGAATAACAGTTATAACTTGACATGTTTATATATTCTTTCAAAGAGGTCAGTTTTGACACAAAAAATGTTTTCATTATCCATACTTTTCATGGTACATTTCCCAAGTTCATTCTCTTAGGACACAAGCTGTAATACTTCAGCTTCCCTTATGTTCCTATGGATTCACTGGCCATTTTAAAAGAGCACATAAGGCATACATTTCTTAGTAGATTCAAGCCTTTTAGATGCTACTTTAAGCTAGGACAGAGATGCTTTACATTAGTTTGGACAAACCTCTGATTTTGGCATATAAATAGTTTAATGTAATTTATTTAAAAGATGTAGAAATAGTCTGGGCTAGTAGTTCCCCTCAGATTTCTTCCTCAAGAAGGAGACTTGTTCTGGCCATTGAGAAAAAGGACGCAGAATGTGTTATAAATTTAGATTCTGCTGCTTGCTAGGTTTCATGTAGAACTGACTGAGACTCAGGTCATGTGGAGGGTGGGTTTTATACAGAATTACCCTGATTACAGTCAGAACAGAAGTAGGACAGAGCTGAGTTCAGGTTTCTGGTTTCCATGTTTTCTATAGTGACTATCAGGACTTGGCAAAGTGTTGTTCAGAGAATTAGAGCAGCAAGGTTCAAAACTTCCTTCCATCCATTTGTACTTCACCTTTTTTCTCTTTTCCTCTGGTCATAGACCATCTCTCTATGCAGTACACTCAGCAGTCAGATTGTCTGATTGCAAATGCATTGATAAACTAGTTTCTGTTGCATGAAGAGACAATGACCATCATTTCATGCACTGAAACAACTACTCTCTCCAAATACTTGTTTTTCAGAGCTCATTAGCAGTCCCTTTTTCCTAACTACCTTTAGCATGATCTGATTGCTTTCTACACACATGTTTTTTTCCTCTTTGGTGGTTGCACATATTTGATTATAAACCTATCACTATGAGATACAAATGCATACCATCAGCTTTATCTCCTTCATCTACTACTGCAATATTATCTCTGTACAGTTAAGTGAAGCTTCCATTTACCGCCGCTTTGGCCTCTGCACAATTTCCTCATTTTAACCATGCTGCTATTCGTTCCTATCAGGTGGCCAAAACCACATTTTATCAACTGATCTCTGAAAAATTGCTAGCAATAATCTAGTGAGTTCGTACAGGTGCTCTTCTTCTCATATGTTTCTCATACCCTTTAGTAAAAGTAAACACGTTAGGGTATTTTATTTGTTTCTAGAAACTCAACATTTATTATTTTTGAGAAAAGATTTGTCTCCTTGCTTTAATCAAAAAGTGAAATAATATGAATAGGGGAAATAAATATTAAATATCTTGATATTAATGTGGCATTATATTAAAATATTCTGGGCAGATGTCATGTGGTGATTGTCTTTTTTAAACAATTCATTAAGTAAGAAATTTTAGCAGGTTGCAAACTCTATTGAATTTCTTTTACCTGAAGTTTTTACTATCAAAAGGACAAAGAGGGCAGGGTTCTGGAAGCACGTAGTTGAACTTAGTTGATAATGTAATTCCTGTTGACTTTGAGATAGTTTCAAACTTTAAATAATATTTGAGAAAGTCATGACCTATAGGGAAGAAAAAGCAGGAATAACATCAAGCCCATTATCACCAAATAATTTTAAACAACTTAAGACCCCTTGAGGATTCTATCTCCAAGTTTAATTGCTTTTTCATTCCTTCATATTGCTCTGCTCTATCACTATAAAACTCAAAAAAAAAAAAACCAAACCAACCCAAAACCAACCCAATACTATAATAGATAACAGCAGTGCTTTATTTTTACTGTTAAATATAATCTAGACATTAAGAACATAGATCACAGAATCACAGAAGATGTACCTTCATAAGATATTTTTGGTTTTATTCTTTACTCGGTCTTTAAATAGTGTGAAGAAAATTTTTAGAATGATGGAGCATAACATTGGCTAGGACTAATACTTTCCTCCAAACTTATTGAATTTGAGAACTACAGTGGTTGGATTAATTTATGGTGTCTGGAATACTCTGGATTTTTTCTGTAAAAGTGAATACTTCTTACATTCGGGGACTGTGGAAGGACAGCATTATTAACATTCCTATTTCCATATTTGTTTTTGTCTTTTTAACTGCCTGTAACAACTTTCTATTATTTTTTTGTGATACCTGGCAACTAATACAACCTCATTTTAGCTAAACTGTGGGGTTTTGTTTCATTTATCAGATGCTTTGCTCGTGCTCTGTAGATGCTATGGTACTAGAGGAAATTTGTATACATACTTGTTTACTTGTCAGAAAAATTTGAAAAAACCCACTGTTGATGATGACAGCTTTGAACTTTCAAGAATTCAAGCAGCTAATTGCTTGATCACCTGAAATAAACTCTTGCATACCCATGTCCTGTATATAATTTATTCACTGTGGAAATATTTTCTCTACTGTCTAGCCATGTACTGTCTGTACAGCACAATAATTTTCCTGTTATGGCAATTAATACTCAAGACAAATATAAAGAATTCGTAGATCACATGGTATTAAATCTTTATTGTTACAGTAAGCAAAGACATAAAAAAATCATTCCTCTTCAGTAGGTGAATTTGTGGTTTCAGGCCAGTTGGAGATGCCAACAGCTCTGAAGCACTAATTGATGTTTTCTGGTAGCTTTAGCAGAAAGGTAAAAAATTCTGTGTGAAGAGAGCTTAAACTAACTTCCAAACTTTATAGATGGTCCCTTCGTAGTTGTTTTGAGTCATGTTGGCAAGGTGGATTCAGAAAGCTTTTGCTCCTTTTCTCACTCAATAGCTATTTCATCCTGTGGCACAAGCCCAGACTTTGAAGTGCTAGAAGCTACACAAAGAACAGATTTTGTGCTTACAGGAACAATTTCCAGAGAGACCTGAACAAAAATACTCTGCCTCTGAGCAACTCTGGACACAAGAAGTATTCTGCTCTAAATCTATGCTTTCTAGTTTCGCATAGAACTCTTCAACAGTATTACCTTAACTATGCCTCTTGTCCCAACAGTGTATTTTCCAAAATATCACTTTTGTTTGTTAAAAAAAGTATTTTCTTCTTACTAACTGAATTTAAATCATGGGAATACATGTGAGTTAGATTGCTACAGTGGGATGACACTCTGCTGATGAAAATATCAAAATACTCCTTTATTAAATTTTTAAATTTCAAAGACTTAGGTTTTGATACTTGAATAATTCTTTTGTTTTATAACATTGTTTTGGTTTACTGACTTGTTTTGCTGAGATAATTTGTACAGTTAGTTAGACAGTCAGATAGAGTTACATTTATTGTATCCAATTTAAAAAAGATAAACTCGTCACAGAACAAAAATAAGGCCTTTCAGCATACAATTCCTGCTTAGTTTTAAACTGACAAAGATGAACTTCTGAAATGCCTTTAAATCTAAGCCTGAGAATGTGCCATATGTGATTCAACTTTTGTTTCAAAATTCTAAGGTTCCTGAGGAAAAAAGTTTGTAACCGAAAGTCCAAAGGGTAAAATAGAAAACCTTTGTAACAAAAATGGTTACTTTATGTTGATACATAAAGGAAGTTGGAAGAAAAAAATATACCTTCATTAAGCTGCAAACACTCAATTTGAGTCTGAGAGAGCTCACTCCAGTTACTGGAGCTTTAAGGGAAGTGAAGCACTATGTGGCTAAGCTCCACTCCACAGCAAAATAATACTCTCAACTGCACACCCTCCAGTGTCTTAAATGTTGTGGGACTAAAGATCCATGGAAACCTCCTGTAAAATCGCTGATTTGGATGCCTGTGATGGCGGGACATGCTGTGGGGACATTTCTGTCTTCTACCTGTGCATGGTCTGTGTCATCTGCCGAGGAAGGGGTATGAGAACCACTAAACCCAAGAGCTCATCATGTACTGTTGTGCTTCAGATCTGGCACAGAAAATCATCACTCCTGTCACATACTGTGTCCCAGAGCCTACAGGTGGTTCTGCAACAGTAAAACTGTTGCTGAGACCCACAGCTAGAGAATCTTGTGTGTGTGTCATGGCTGCCTTAAAAAAATCATTTTTCAGGGGAGATTTTTTTAGCTTTGTAGATATAACCAGGAATCACACTGGTAAGAAACTCTTCAATATATAGCATGGATACGAACTGATTTTCTGTCATGAAAAAATGGAAGAGGATTTTGTTTGTTTTGGAATCTGAACAAAGAGGAGTGATGAGCAAGCCATATGTATATGTAATGTCAGATGTCTGGGGCATGACTTTGCACTGCTCCATGGATTAAACAGATCCTGGAAAAGAAACTGGAAAAGAAAACCCCAAAGCTATTGCTGATTGATTTTTATCACATTTTTGTGATGCTAGTGTATGGGATATAAATACTTCTGCAAAGGATCTCCTTTGCTTCTGCTTTTAGTGAGCCCTAAACTATAAGCCAAAGAACTGCCTATAGAAGAGGGGGATGCACCCATGCATTCTGCTTCTGGATTTCCTCACTTGCTAATTGTACACTATGATTTTTTTCCTGCTTTTAAGTAGCAGGCTAATGAAGTTGATTCACAGCAGAATTACCACAAAGGCATGAAGCAGGAACTAAAAGCTAGTGAGCCAGAAATGTTGACTCTTGATACACAGTACTGCTACCAGTGCTTGCAATGATCATCAGTGCTAAGCTGCCAAGTGCTTGCCATCACACATGAGGAATTCACCGAATTTGGTGTATAGTTTAATGAACCACTTATACCTTTGTGCAATGCAGAAATCGTATTTAATATCCAGTGTCGTTTTGTTGACCTTAGAGACACACACGCACACACACACACGAATTAGTGCTGTTTAGAAATTGGATGGGTAGGATTTGACCTATTGGGGTGTGAGATATTTCAACCATTTTCTGGTTTTCTTTCTTCGGCATAGGAACCCTGTAACTGGCTTTGCTTTTTGCTGCTGTGTTCTCCTTTTCAAGGTCACAGCTAAAAGGGACGCGATGGATGTTTTAAACCAGAGGGGTAGAAGCAGGCCAGTTTTATTAATATCCTGAAAATACAGAGTTTTATTTATGAAGTGTGTGAAGTATTTTAAAAGACAGTCTCAACACTGATTTTTATTGCCACTTGTCTCCAGCCTCTGCAAGAAAATTTCAACACTATACAAAGGTGCCTTTGTATAGTGTCCTAATGCTGTCCATGCCTAAACTTCAGATGCTAGCCATTAAATCCAGCTATACAAGATCTGTGTAAACTTTCATTATATCCATTATAACTGATTTCACAGAAATGAGCACGTTCTCCATCTTTCAGATGAAATAAAAAAGGAAGGTACAGAGCAAGTCAAACTACTAAAAGAGAATCCTATGGCACATTTCACAAGAGTAAGCATGTACCTTGGCATCACTGGCTGTATTCCATCTCATGTAATTAGATTTTACCTACCTGAAATTCCCCCTGTGGTTCTAACAGGATACGTTTATGTTTTACTTCCTGCATGAAAGCATGAACTAATTTAGATTAGCTGAGTCCAACTCTAGAAGTGGCAAAATTTTGTGTTAGATGACACTGTTCTATTCATAAAAATCATCCAAGCACATCAAATATTTCTTGCAGGCTTTTGGGGTTCCCTAAATGAAGGAAATTACATTTGTCCTGCTTTAAATTCCCAGCCATGACACTATTGCCATCTGCATTGAGTTACAGACTCTGCCCATTGCTGTGAGAAATGTTAAAAATTCAAAAGCTATCTCACCCTAATGAATTCCTTTGAATTCAGGGTAATGTTGTAATAGAGGCATTGCCTCCCTAGATCAGAATAGCAGCCCATTTTGTCTGGGCTGTTGCTGCCAGTAGCTTGAGTGCTCCAGATATCTGAAGTGCTTGCAGGGAAAGTTTTTTCCTAAGCTCATCAGCTAATAGTTGATGGTGCCCTGAAGCCTTGAGGGTTTGTATCACTAATTGATTTTCTTTTTTTCTTCTAACTATGGTGGTTTTGTGGCTGTTTTAAGTATGTATTAGCTTGGTGGTGTTCATCTCTAATTTGCTTGGAATTAATTGAGGTCAACACTAAATATTTGTTTAGACAAAAAAGATTTTGCATGGTGTTTGACACTGCCATACTGGTAAAATCTTGAGACCCACAGGGAAAGGCAGAAATATGGGCTTTAAAAATTAATTTGAAGTAATAAAGAACTTGGGATTGTGTCTGCCTTTCATGGCTGAGCCATTTGTAATTACCTACCTGCATGATGACAGGCTATGTCCTAATCTTCTGGTCTCCTATGGGGGCAGTGCTCTAGTAGTATTTAGTTGTGGGTTTTTTTATTTTCAAAATACATTATGAACATATATCCTCCTGTTTTCTTCTGGAGCTGGGTCAGTAATATTCATTAGGATTGTGCGAAGTATGGTGCACAGAGGTATGCCTTGCCACAGCAGCTGGAGACATTTTATTCCCTGCTGCTGTCTTTCAATGTGGTTTCCTCATCAGTCCAAACTAAGAGCATGTGACACTGCATTGAGCAAATATATGAAGAAATTTCACCCAACACTTGTTGCAAAAAAAGCCCCTACCACTGAAATCCCCCAGCTGCCCCATCATGGAAAGTAAACCTTTCCAAAGAACAATTACACTGTCCCCAGCATCTTGTCTTTTGTCCTAATAAACTGATTTATTTTATTTTAAAAGTGTCTGATTCTCAATTAGAGGTCTCTCTGCAGAGCTCTATTGTATTTTTATCCTGTGCTTTGTGCTTTCTTCAGGGCACCCTGACCACTTTCTCTGCATAATGTTTTGCCTCATAGCGATCTGAAATCAGAGGGAGTGCTTGCTTTGATAATGAGTAAGAGGGGATTTATTCGGAGCTGGACATGAATAAAGGATACATCTGTATCTTTAACAAATAAAGGGTACTTTTATTCAAAAGAGGACCTGTGTCTAAGGAATATGTATATTCCAAAACCAGGACACATATTTTTAGAAAAAGTATTGGTGAGGGCTATGGATTATAATTTCCATTGTGATAAATGGTGGTAAGAGAAAGATAAGATACAGGCTTAAAATTTGGGAGAACTAATTATTTCTTTAGGTATTTTCAAATGCATTAATAAAGTATATAAATTTCTACATAGACACTAACAAAACTTATTCATAACTTTTAGCTTTTGTCCACCTGGTTTTGGTCAATTACTTGTTAGATATGCACTACCTTTACCCATGCTTGAATAACAGTAATCCTAGCCCAATGTAAGGCTGATTGTTTTCTTCCACTTAAGGCTCTCATAGATATCTTTTTCTTCCAGGATGCTAATAATGAAGAATTCCATTTTCTATTGGGGATTTAGTATCAGAATGTTTGTAGTATTAGAAATGCCATCAGTGAGATTTCTTACTCAGTGGCATCCCCCATGATTTGGCTTAATAGAACCAACATAGATTCAGCAAGAATGTGATTTATTTTGAGTATTTCTCCAGAATATAGATATTTTTGTATGGTTCTCCCTACTCCTATAGGGAAAACTCCTTCTCTTATAAAAGGGGAAAAGCGAAATAGGAACTTGGACCACTACAATTTGTGTTATTAATGAACACAGCATAATTCACCCCTGAAAATGAAATTCTGCCACAGATTTCCTTGGGACTCTGAACAATTTATTTAACTTTTATTTGCCTCAGTTTCTAAATTTCAAAGGTAGACATCTACAAACAATGTATTACTTATTTAAAACATGTTTTAAAAAATGAACTGGGGAAAATTTCAGGAAACAAAATTATTGTAATGTCTCTCCAAGCAGTCATTACTTGTACGAAGCAAGCACTGTAATATTAGACATTTCATGCTTGAATTCTAAAGAGATTTAACCGGTCTCAGGTTTTAGCTTTCAGTATGGCTTGCAGAGAGACTAACATTTAAAGTCCCTTGGTTTAAGTACCTTTCAAGAATTTGCTACAAGAAGCTCTTTCCATATTTTTGTGCAGAGCTTTTCTATTTCCATTTTGTAAACAGAGATGGGGGGAACCATACTCATTTTAAAAATACTAAATGACAAACTGCCATCTCTGCTGGCAAAAGGAAAGTCTGAGGCTGTTCGTTTTGCATCCTGTGAGAAAAGACTAGAAACAATCAAACCAAAATTGGACCCAAAGATAAGTAGAGCAGAGGGTACTTGGTGCATGCTCATTAATATTTAAGTCCACATCAAGGATGTGCTTCTGAAGCAAAATTTCTCAATTTTCCCTGCTTAGGTTTGAAAACAGTCCTGGAGTGCTTGGACCAAACGCCATTTAGATGAAAGCAAATTAACAAATGTATTGTGGTAGCTCAAATCATGTGCTGCAGCAGCTCATAGGGTCTCAGGCAACAGGACTGGAGTCGACCTAGTCTGCAGAAGAGCTCCTGAAGTGGAGGTTCAAAATCACATCCTCGGCCCCAGATGTTTAACTCTATTGACCTGTTGCCTTTGGGCCTCACTAGTGATCTTCTGGGGCTCCCCTACTGTACCCACAGTCCAGGACCCCATTTCAGCTTCCCGGGGCCACCAGCCCCTGCCCCAGCAATGTTACAGCAGGATCAGTCTCCAGCTCCCCACAGCTCTGCCCTGCCTGGCCATAGACCCCACAGAGACAGACCCGCCCGCAAGCCCACAGCCTGGTCTGGCCTTGGCCTGTGCTTGTCCTCAGGAATGTACCTGATGCCCAGGTCTGAGGTTGCCCTTGTTGCCCTACTCCTGGCTGGGGTGCTGAGATGGGTCCGAACTACGAGGCCTTGCCTTCTAACCCCTTTGTGCCCCATGGGGTCCCTATCATAAGGGTCTGATATGCAATTTTGCCAGCTAGTGTCTTTGTTTTGGGGATTTCTTTTGTTTGTCCATACTCTCAGTTTAAAACTCCACATCTCAACCAGTTTTCAGGGGGATGGGGATGGGGAGATATGAGTGAAGCAGAGTGAGGGTGAGGGGAGATAGGTCATATTTCTGTTTATTTAGTGTCCAAGACAGAGGCACACAGATAAAAATCAAGGATGTCATGTATTATCATTTCCAAGGGAAAGAGATGCAACACAGGTGTGATTAGATATATACTCACGTAAGCATGCGTGGCAGAATAATACAAAAAATGCATTAATATCACATTTTAACATCATTAAAGACAACTTACTCCAATTAAACTGCACTTCAGTTGTTGCTGCTATGCGTTTTAGCTCAGCTTTGTGAGCTAAAGTATTGTGAGGTTCATATGTGCTAAAAGAAGGTCAGATTTCCTAAAATTATTTCCTAAGATCTGCTGCCAGTGTTGAACAGGTGGAAGCCATTGTGACTGTTACCAAGTGTGTGAGATCTGCATCTGAAATTCAGTGGGAGGCTAATGTCTAGTCCTGCCTGAGAAGTTGGTAGAGCTTTACCACATGACTGTAGTGCATTGATTTATAGGCTGAAAGTAAATTGGAGTCACATAGGAACTAACCACAGGTACATGTGGCCACATATATTTTGTCATGTAGTTGTTTGTGAGAGGTCTATGCTGACCTTAATGACACCTGCTTGCACAGTGTTGGTTATGTATACTACTTGGTGTCTTTTAAAGTCAGTAGCTTAGTATTAAATACTGAGACTGCTGCAACACATCTAGTCAGCCTGCCCTGCTGGCGTAGTTGTGTCATTGCACAGACAGGGCATGAAATGCCTGTAGGAGCAACATACTTGGGAATGAGCACTTGAAATGTTTATCCTTTGGGTCTTTCCTTGCAGTTTTGCTTTCCACATATAGACAATGAGAGAGTTGAGATCTCATTAAGATGAGGCCAAGATATTCTGTTCTGCATTCTTCTGAAGAGGAAAGCATGAGTTCAGCACCAGCACTGACACTGGCTTCTGGAGCTGTTACTGCCCCAGATTTTGGGGCAGACAGAATGGAAGGAAATGAGAGTAGTGAGACAGGCTGAGGGCAGTGCAGTTCTCCTGTTGCTGAGCTGCCATTTTTGACATGCTCTCCTCAAACAAACTCTTCTGTCTCTAGGTGAGTTCAGACTGCTCCTAATGTTTATTAAAACAAAATGAATTAAATATTACCAAATATAGATATGTAGAAACAGGCATTTGATGACGTAGCCCTCCAGATATATGGAACAGTCTGCCCAGGGAGGTTGTGGAGTCTCCTTCTTGGAGGTCTTCAAGATCCACCTGGATGCATTCCTGTACAACCTTATCTAGGTGGACCTTCTTTGGCAGGGAATTTGGACTAGATGATCTCTAAAGGTCCCTTCCGACCTCTACCATTCTATGATATGGAAGCTTATATTGTAATCATATTGCTTTACACTTTTAGAATATATCTACACTTTATGATAATTAATGATACAAGCTTCAGAACTTGCTTAAGAATGAAATGAGGTGTTTGTCTATGCATCTAACTGGAATATTTGTAGCAGATTATTTTGTCAAGTCAGTATTTTTCTACAGAAATGCATCTTTTCTGAAAAGTTCACCGGTAGGATTAGCATGGAGTGTTTCAGGGACAGAGATGCCATACTCTGAAGAGCCCCTGGATTGTAGAGCCACATCTTGATCTGGGCACTCTTCTGCTTTCCTGATCTGAACTAGATGCTTTAGACTCTCCTATCACAGGATAGTATGCTAAGACTTCATCAATACAAATCCCCTGGTTCAAAGTAGAGTCATCTAGGGCAGGTTGCTCTGGGCTGTACACAATGGGTTTTGAATATCTTCAAGGACGGAGACTCCACAACCTCTCTGCCTAGAGAGGGAGGCATTCAGTTCCAATATTCAATCACTGTACTGTTTAAGTGGTATTTCTTGTATTTTAATCTGTGCCCATTGCCCTTTTTTCTGGGCACCACTGAGTCTGACTTTATCTTCTTTAATTATTCCCATCAGGCATTTTGCACATTTATAAGATCCTCCTGACCATTTCCTTCACCACACTGAAGAGCCCTAGCTTTCTCAACCTCTGCTTGTAGGATATGCTCCAAACTCTTCACCATCTAGCCTTTTGCTGGACTTGCTGCGATATGTCCATATCTCTCATACTGGAAAGCCCAAAACTAGGCACACTAGGTTTGTCTCACCAGAGCTGAGTAGAGTTGAAGTTTCACTTCATTCTACTTGCTGGTAATGCTCATCTGAATGCAGCCTAGGAGATTATTGGCATTCTTAGCTGCAAGGGCACATAGCTGACTCATAGTTCACTTGGATCCTCAAGTCTTTTCTGCAAAGCTGCTTTCCAGACAGCAATCCCCAGTCTGCACTGGTGTATGGGATGATTACTCCCATGGTTCAACACTTCTCACTTGCCTTTGTTAAACTTCATGAGGCAAACTTCTTCTTTGCCTATTTCTTCAGCCTCAATAGGTTATTGAAATAATTTTTTGGGTG
Source organism: Colius striatus (assembly GCF_028858725.1). Classification (NCBI taxonomy): domain Eukaryota; kingdom Metazoa; phylum Chordata; class Aves; order Coliiformes; family Coliidae; genus Colius; species Colius striatus. The sequence continues at coordinate 42,554,211 of NC_084762.1, forward strand.
TTAGAAGGTGCTAAGAAATATTCTTAATTTTCACTTTAAAGGATCATAACAGGGAAAAAAATTAAGTAAAGCTATTGAAAGCTTTTTAAACTGGACTGCTTTAACCTAAACCTTGTTGGTTTTTTTTTTTTCCTCTTCAAGAAATGTTTTATATATTATTGATTTGCTGAGAAAGATCTGGAAGGTTGTTGCTATTAACCCAAACATCAAGAGCCCTAAACAGCAGAACAGAAAACTCTTACTGTCTGGAATGGTAAATGAGGAAGCAAAGGAGTCATCATGATAAAAATCATAAAACAAGAAAGGTAATTTTGACAGTAGCATTTTGAACAGGTTTGGGGAAGCAAGCTTAATACTGGGAACAAGGCTAACACCTGGAAGACAGACCAGCTGGGACATGAGATGAGTAGTGACTGGGTAAATCCTTACAGGAACAACAGACTTTATTTGGAGATGTTTCAAAGGTTAAACTAGCAAGACTTGAAAACAGCTCAGCCGTGAGAGACTTTGGAAAAAGCGAAGTTAAAAAATCAGCTAGGAGGAAAACCAGGTGTTTTCTAATTTCTCTCATTATATCATTAAAAGGGTTGTATTAATACTATGAAAAAGAGTGGTTTTAAGATTTTTCTGGAAAATGACCTTTATAACCTCAAACTCAATAGTTAAGGGAAGGTTTCTAATAGTGGCTTGTGTTTTGTTTTGTTTTTTACTTTCAAGCTCTTATGGTGATATTTTACACTGATGTTTTTAAAGTCAATTGTACTGGGTTGTAACTTAAACAAAATGATATTGCTGTGGTTACTACTTCCACAGAATGATTAATGTTATGAATAAGTCCTAACATAGTTCAACCAGAGATTGAAGTGAAATGGATTTTGAAATCAAAATACACTGTTAAATGAATGGCTCAGATTGTAACTACTTGAAATCATTGCCATTCCATGGCAGTCAGTCTATTTACATAGTTTAATTCTTGTGAAAGGTTTGTACTGTGTTTGAGTTGCTAAAATATAATGTAGGGCTGAAATCTTCTTCTAGGCTCAGTGGGGCTTACAGGCACCAAGCCTCCTGTGTTGATAGTGGTCCAGCTATGCCATGTTATGCTATAACCCTCTGAGAGGATGATTCTTGGGAGCTAGCTAGTATACAAAGACACAACCGCGGTTGATGCCCTTTCACAGATTGTAATTTATTAATTGGATAGCTACTGATTGAGAAGACTTGGACAGACTTCCTTCTTCCTGCTCCTCTTCCCCCTTACACCATCTCTTAGGTACATATCCCCCTAAGATCACAGTAAATGAACATTAGAAAAATGCTTTATGAAAAAGACATGCAAGTACCTTTGAACATAGTTAATAAGTAATGCTCAGGTAAGTAACAAACTAGGAAACTTAGCATCATTCTTAAATTGAGTAAAACAAATAATGCTGTGTGAAGCTGTTTCTAAATTGCATAGTTTACTGCTCATAGCTTGCTCTGGCATGACCTTTGCAAAAAGGAGTCATGAAGAAAGAGGAAAGGGAGTTTCTTATCCTTTCCTCTGTGTGATGACAAGAAAAAAATCATCTATAAGTTTCATAAAGTCCTCATTCATGAAAAATCTCTGTTGAATTTAATCTGCTGTTGCCATTGACTTTTATGTGAAATTTTTCATGAGCCAAGAACTTCTAGGTTTAGACATTTTGGATTTTAAAGACAAGAGAGAATTTGTCAGGGTATGACTGACTCTAGATTTTATGTTATGAATAGATAGTTTATAAAACATGTTTGTCGAAGAAGAGCATTACTGATGCAATCTGTTGTGAATTAGACGTTTCCAAATTACCGATTAAGCAAATAAACAGTGTAAGTGCAAAAATCAGCTAATATATTTTGTGCACTGATTTTGACAATTACAGATCAACTTTAATTATTTATGATCCTTCATGTATTAATAAATCATCTGTGGTGTATTTTATAAATAAAATGAAATCTCAGTATTATGTCAGGTCACCACAGACTCCTGTATTAATTTTTTGCTGAACGTCTAGGAAAGACATTCAATGTTTATACAAATTACACACTATAGCCACTGTATTCCTTGGTATTAATTTGCCCACTTTCAGTTTGAATTGATTTTTTACACAGCCTTGAGTATCTGGAGGTGCCACAACATTTGCCTGCATATTTAATGTGCAACTTCATTTCCTCTTGATTTGGCAACAAAAGCTTTTTTTTTTCTTCTGTAGAATTTCACCCATCAAACAGATATTTCATTTAAGAGCGCTTTTGGCACAATTGCAATTGCCAGGATGTGGTAAGGTCAGGCTATTCCACTAAGGAGGATGACCTAGGAGCAAAGGGCAACCCAAATGCAGGGGATCTCACCAAGAAGCTGCAATCTCACAGCATTAGAACTAGACCATGTTGGTGACGGTGACCCATTCTGTGGACAGTCAATAGTCACCAGACAAGGTGAGGTGAGGAATCTGGGATAGTGTTCATTCAGGGAGTGCCATAAATAACAGCAGGAAACAGAGCTAGAGACAGGGTTTGGGACTGGCAGTCCTTTGGTGTAGCTTAGGCATGGACCAGCTGCCTAGGGCTGAACTGAAATTGGACTCCTGGACCAAAAGGCAGCAGGTATTTGGGTAGGGGTCCCTGGTCAGACTGGTCTCAGCCATTAAGATCTACTGATGCATGCAAGGCCCTGATACAAATATTGGGAGTGAGCTATCTTATAGGAAAGTGAGGCCAAAGGAAAATTTGAACCAGATGAGTTTTTTTTCAGCCTGTTTTTAAATAGTTGAATGAATTCTCACAGTCTATATGTGTGCACACCAATATGATAAACTGTGCTTGCTGGCCCCAATCCCTGACCCATGGAAAAGCAACCAAAAGCTCTCTATTTTCTGTGATCTTTTGATCAGACCTCCATTGACCAAAGCAACTATTTCAGAACTAGTGTCACATGATGTCAATTTGATGACTACAGATTCAGGAAGGAGTTTTGTGCTGTTTGAGTTGAGTTTTTAGACCTCCTGGTAAAAAAATACCTTCTCCTTTGTCATACTGTGCCTCCGTTGTTTTGTCTGAAGATCACAGAATCCTACATTGCTCTTTGATTCTGACAGTCTTACATGTCGATGTGTAATATCATCCTCCTCCTGTGCCGTTCTGTTGTGCCATCCAGCCTGTTACTGCACAGCCTCCCTTCTAGCCTGCTGTCAGGCTACTACCAGGCTTCTGAATGGAACTTTGTTCAGGACAAATGGCAAAACTATGCTTCCTCCACATTGCTGTGTCAACAACTTGTTTCTGTACCAGTATTTTTTTTCATTTTACTTTCTGATCTGACATGGTCAGAAGTGTGTCAGCTGAGCGTAGGACAACTCTTCATAATGTCTCCCTGTGTAGATCTTCACATTTCAGCCTTTTCCATGTTTGTATCATCACTCTTTAAAAGCAGGACCGTGAGTATATGCATTTTGAGAAGAATCTCCATGTCCAGACAACAAAGATTAAGTTGATGATGTATGTCTCTTCATCTTGAAAGTTTTGGCACTCATATAATAACTGCTTATTCTGCTCCATCAAAACAGAACACAGGGAAGTAGATGATTTCCACTTGTACTGCTGAATCTAGGTAGCAGAAGTTGCCTGTGTCCAATGCTGAAGACTTTACCTCTTCATCAGTGGTTTTTTTTTAGTAGTGCTGGCAAACAGATGTCTCCTATAACAGTCCACAGGTGCATTTGCCCTGATATGTTTGTGTTCAGGCATTGCTAGGACCAAGCTTTGTTGCTCTGCTCCATGTGTATCGTTTGAATGCAGCATTTCACACTTCTGCATCACTCCAGCGTTATCCCCAGCCTTGATTCCAATTAGTATAAGGTTTTTTTTTTTTTTTTAATTTAGCTTCCCTACCTGTGATGAATGTGCCAGCTTTTGCTGTCTTTTGAGGATCTTTGCTTCCTTTTTCCTCCTTAAGCATATTCTCTTCAGTTTTGGGCTGACATTGTCCCTGTTATTGTAAGCTGGCAATTATTAGTAATATATTTCACACTCTTAATTGATTACTGAGTAGCGGATGTTAATTTTAGGAACGTAATGTACTCTCAAAGTCAATGGAGCATCAAAATATTTTACATTTTGTGATAGATTTGCCCTTCAGATCAGTAACTTTGATATCTTAATAATGCCCACAGATTGATTTCACAGGTTGCATATGTAGCTAGTCTAGATATGCAGTAGCCATTGATGACTAATCTAAGAAATCAATTTTATACTGCACCACCTGTCCAGCAATTGCAATATAAATGAATGGCTAAAGGATCTTGGTCAGCTGAGTATGTTTTGTGTTCTTATTTATGAGGGCAATTTTGTTTGCTTACTTTTTTAGATATGAGATCCATTTCTCCAGCCCTCTATGAATCCTCAGTGCTTCTCTATTTTGAACTCTTTTGTTTATAAACAGTTCTCCCGATGATTTTGATTGCTCATGTTTGCCCAACATGATATGGATTTTTATTCTCTTTTACAGTCAAGCTCTAAAAGCACTCAGTGCTTTTAGCTAGCTCACTTGCTCAGAAGTGTTTTAAGTTATGAGATATTATCTTGTCTCTTTTATATCACAAGGAGCAGGGAACACTTGTCCTCTGGTCATTGAACCTATGTATGTCGCACATAGTGCCAAGTTCTCAAGGTCTTGAATCAGCATGCCAGCACAAGAATCATTTAGTTGTATCTTATGTGCTAACAAATGTTTAAAAAGCTGAGCTCAGCAGGATTTCCTTAATTAAAATGGGTTTAGGATCTTATTAAACGACTTAATTTTGTCATTATGTTTCCATCCTTAGAGTCATTGGGATGCCATGGAGGAAAATCTATGCTTTCCAGATGGATAAAGCTAACAATGCTGCAATAAGAACATGTTTTCTTTTCTTTCCCTATATTACAAAAAACTAGTAAGAATTAAAAGTGAAGTCAATCTATTTTACAGACAAAAATTCTCATCTCCAGGGAAGACTATATGAAAGTAGCATATGGAAAAAAAGACTTTAAAGTGGATGAACTTCTCTTTTGTGAAAGTATACTGACTTTTTTTTGGTGTATATGTTCAGACATGTAGAGGGAGATAGTTTGTTGTATCTTTTGGAACAATATCTTCAGTACAATATAGAGGATAATTAAGATATTTGCACTTAATTATCTATTTTTGATATCTAATTGATCTCAATGTCTGGAAGAGCATTGCCTTAAATCTTTCTAAACAGGAAGCACTTGAACTCATCCCTTTTCCTTCCTTCTTTCCTTATGATTGTCCTTCCCACTCCTAGAAAAAAAGAAAGCAAGTTTTAGGGATCCCATGTGGAAGACTCTTTCCATAAGCTACAATCTGTCTTAGTGGTAGAGGACACAAAACCTGATGAGAACAAGTTAATAGAAAGGCCATTTCATTATGATTGCAAAGATTTTTTTTATTGTGATCATATCTATACTTAACCCTTTCCCAGTAGATAGAAGTAGAGATGATGATTTCTTGAGGATTTTTTTCTAGACCTACTCTCCTAAGATCCTATGCATTTGCCACAGGGCTTGCTGGAAGTGTTCCAGTGAAAAACATGATCAACAGACATTTAATGAAAAATGAGTTTTCACAAGATAGAAATGTTTTGTATGATTTTTTTTTTTTGTATTTTCTCTTTTAAGTATGGTTTCAAATGGAACTGGCCTAAGTTGAAACATTTTAGTTCCTTGATATGACTTATTTTTGTTTGCTTGTTTTGAGCTATTTCAACATCATCTATCCAGAGACAAAACAAAGTAAGAATTTCTTTGTTGGAAAAATTGCCTATAATCTTTGTACTGAAGCAGAAGGGATTTTCCCTTCTTTTAATCATCTTCCAAACTGAATTCCTGGCAAGCTTCTGCAGTCTTATTTTCCCCATCACAAATTTGTAGGAATTCATGTGTAACACACAGTAAGAAAATGCCACGTACATGCACAGTTTCCTCGAGGAAGGAAAAAAACAACATGAAGCAAATGTGACCCTTGTTCAGTAGGATTCAGACTAGCTATGGATGAGTATTCATCTCACAGAAGGCAGCTTGGGTTGCCTAGGTAGACAGGGAATTACAAAATCGTAGAACAGTGACATTTTCAACCAGGTTACATTACTCAGAGCTCCATTCAACCTGACCTTGAATATTTACAGAGATGGGACATCTGCCACCTCTCTGGGCAACCTATTCCAGTGCCTCATCACTCACATTGTAAAACCTCTTTCCTTTTGTTTAGTCTAAGTCTATCCTTCTTTAGTTTAAAACCATTACCCCATTTCCTATCACTGCAGGCCTTGTTAAAAAGTTTATCCCCATCTTTCTTATAAGACCGCTATAAGTATTGAAAGACTGCAGAAAGTTCTCCTCAGCGCCTACTCTTCTCCAGGCCGAACAACCCCATCTCTCTTAGTCTTTCTTCATAGGAGAGATGTTCCAGCACTCTGATTATTTTTGTGGCCCTCCTCTAGACCCCCTCCAACAGTATACTGAGGATCCCAGAGCTGGACACGGTACTCCAGGTGAGGTCTCACCAGGGTGGAGTGGAGAAGGCAGAATTACTTCCTCGACCTTCTAGCATAAGAAGTAAAGAGAAAATTTTATGTGCCTCTGAAAGAAGATACAGAGAAGCCTTCTGCTGAGCATAAAGAATGCCAATCACTTATGTGTGTCTCTAGAGGTCAGATATGAGACTCAGTACTGCTCATTAGCTACTGCCACTTCCTTGGGATGCCAAACGCTGAAGAGCTTTGTCAACTCCTTGCAAAGAGGCCTCTTCACTGAGGAATTCAACTACTCTTTTGAGATAGATGGCATTCAAAGCCGCAGCTAAAAATTGCCTTCCTGAGGTCTGATTAAAATCCTGAGATAAATCTATCTCCACTGTTAGAAAGTCAGTGGTTTTATTTATCTATCTATCTATCTATCTATCTATTTATTTATTTATTGACTTTACTAAGTCTAGTTAGGATCTGCAATTGTCTCTTTAGAAAATCAGAGGCCACAATAAACCGTGCTGTTTAGGATTCAGTTTGGGATTAAGACGTTCAAATTTAAACGCCTGGCTGGATGTACCCACATGTGTGCCGAGGCGTCTAGGGTGCCCTGTATTAAAGGAAGATCTAGTCATACAGCGGAGAAGCCTGGAAAAAGATTTTACATGCCTTATACCTGTACCTAGTCCGGTCAGTCACCCTTGGGCTAAGGGAATTCTAAATTTCAAACTTCTGAGGTTCACAGTTTCACTTAGAAAAATAAAAACAAAAATTCACTGTAGCCTTATGCCATTAAATTCCTCTGATAAAAGCATTTGTGACCCCTACCTATGCAAAAGACCAGTATAACATACAATTGACAATACTGTTAATGAATGTTTGAATTTAGCATGATTGTTCTCAGAGCACCAGATGTGTGATTGCTCCACTACAAGAGATTTTAATGTTAAATGAGAACTTATTGACAGTTTGATGCAGAAAATGCCTTTCTCTAAGAATTAGACAATAAGTTCTTTGAACTTACTAGACAATACTCTTGAATGGAGTATTCTGGATTTTAGTCTGTATATGTGAAATTGACTCAAAATGTAAATAAATAAACCACAGTATTTGAAAATTAAAAAATGCTACCACAAATTTGCTCATTTTAGAGTGATGGTCAACTTTGCTTTGGTCACTGTTTTATGCAAAGAGCTTATATATCTTCAGGATAGCATAGTCAATGTTATAAAATTATGAATAATGTGTTAATCATTCCTTTCGATCAGCCGTGGATACATCTTGTTACTAAGATGGGTTGATTTTAGTAAAATACAGCACTTAAAACCAAGTGGGGTGCATACAGTTCTGTGTATCTGTGCTTATATAGCTTGTGCTAAAAAATTGTCACATTCACTGGATCACCTAAATGTAATTGTTTGAGATTAGGAAATGTGACATTATCAACTGCAAAGAAGATGCAACCATTTTCTGCAAAGGCCTTCATCTAGTTAAATATATATTTGCACAGTTTCAAAATCTGCAGCTGTGTGACATACTAGTTGGCTGTCGTAACATGAGCTTTATTTCCTAGCTGTTAGAGAGCACCAATACTCCTTTACATCATTTAAATTAGTTAAAGAGTGAATTACTTGTTTTTCCCTTCCATTCATTTTCACTCTGGGCTGTGCATTTACATTGACACAGCCTTTGATATGGTCAAATGAAACAGAATATTTTTCCTTTAATGGAGGAAAAACTGGAAAACATTTTTGTTTTTTCTGCTAAAATTGCTCCAAGGTAAATAATGTTAAAAATAATGTTAAGTTTTGATCATTGTACATAAAGGCACATTTTTCTCATCGATAACTGGAAATTTTCTTGATGAAAAATATTTTTTGAAGAAAGAACAAGCTTTGTGGGAAGAATAATTTTAAAATTAGTGTTAACTTGAGGCAAATTTTAAAGAAATTAGCAGGACTCCTAAAACTCTGTTATTCACTTTGAGGCAAATTAGAGATAGTTTTGTTTATTCTCAGCTAGTGATAGCCATGCAGAAATTACTTTCCATGTCAATTCTGCAGTGGTACTTTTATCTCCAAAGCAGTCGAAGATCTTGCAGTACAATTCAAAGAAAATTCTGAGGTGATTTGAGAAAGAAGACATCACTGTGACATCACTAAAAATCTAGAGTTTCATTATGAGTTTAGAATATAACTGAAAAGAGCTCTTAGTAATAAAAATGTCTGGGGTTCCTTTTAGTTTCTTCTTATTCCTTTTGAGATAAATAGATACAGAGAAGAGACTTGCCATATAAAAGTTTTCAGTTGTCAGCATAGCTATTCAACATTTTCTGTAATTAGTGAGCTGATCTGTTCCACATATATGCACCCATCAGAATGTATTTGTATTTCTAGTAAAAACCAGGCGAACTTACCAGTGGGATGCACTCAAGAACTCTCAGGGTTTTTGTTTCCTTTGACAGGTCTGGAATTTATTACTTTAGCTATAACGGTGCATTTGCTAGCAGTCACTGAGATACCATAATTCAATTTCAGTTTTAGTCACTTTTTGGAGCTGACCCATACTTTTCACTTGAGAGCTAATTTCAATGAAATTTGTTTTTCACTTTGCAGAAATTATTACCAATATTACCTAGCTTGAGTGTCCTTTAATTACAATAAGTCACATTTCCAATGTTTTATATTAGCTCCTCTGTACAGATGTAGGCAATAAAGTAGCAAAAGAACTGTACTCCAGAGTGCCTTTTCATTTAATATCTCTTTATTTGCAGTAAAATATGCAATATCTAGGAAATTCAAATCATCAGTTAAGCTGTACTAAGTTTTCACCGTTTCAAAGACCATATGGGAGATAGCTGTGTATTTTCCTTGGAATAAATTGTTGAGCAAGAAGACTTCATGTTTTTTGCATAGATGCACAAAAGCATAAAGAGATTATTTTGAAAAGAATCATAAAACAGGTAACATGTTCTTCTGAAAAGCCTGCACATGTACTTCAGAAGTTGAAAAATACAAAAATATTCTCAAGTTATTAGATATGAGGAAGTGCCATACAGATAGTTAAACACAATGGCACATCAGTTCTGGAAGCCAGGATTACAACTTTGCCTAGGCCCAAAGGCAACTCTTAGTTGTGCCTTTGACCGTGGCTTTACAGTCAGACTGGCTGACCATTTACAGAAGATTTGGCATGTATAATGTCAGTAATTAAGTGCAGAGCCATATGTAAGTCAAACACTGATGATAACTGCTTAATGTTAAGTAACATTTTAAACACTGACTGGCCTGGATTACCTCTAGGTGGTTTATAATGTCATCATGAAGGACTTTGTGGACTTTCACTGGAGCTGCTCTGCCATCACAGTTGCATCATCATACAGGTTGGGGTTGGACTGAGTCACAATGCTAAAGTGATATCACATTGCAATGGTATTTTCTCATGTTCACTTCAGTTTAGCATGTGATCATTCCTCTAGCCTAAAAATGAGTTCAAACTAAGTAAAATATCCCACCAGTATGTACCAGTAGGGAAACTGTGTGTTATAAATCCTAAGTAAACTTTATCAACTTGTCTGTCTTCAAACGTTAACAGAAGTACTTACTGAAATGTGATCTGTTAGCAGAAGCAGTGTAATTTAAAAAACAATATGCATTCTTGAGAATTTTGCCAAAAACTTTGTTTTTGTGCTACATAAGATACTAGAAACAAGTTATAAGTAAAGCAATTGCTCAGCATTTCTGCTACAGAGAAAAGAATCACCAAAATGCCCACAAGTAGCCAAGTCACTTTTTAAAATGGTTTGATCAGGTAGTGAGTTACACGCTGAAATAATGTGTATAAAGCTGAAGGGATAATTAATAATATTTGCAATTCTGTTTTTAAATGCTTTTCTTTGGAATCCCAGAAACCTCTTTTACTCAGTTTCTCATGGCTGTGCTCTGACTTGTTGTAAAAGTGGGCCAGGACCCAAATGTTGGATCCAAACATGTGGAAATTTTGGATCCAGTACTATTGCATACTACTCACACACTGAGATGAAGCAGCTGTGAAGAAACCTTGAGCTTTGATGGGTAAGATAGAGATGTTTGTGATTCAGTTGAATTGGAATCTGTATCTAGTCTGTATTTAAATTCTAGTAGTGATCTCGTGTCTGTACACATCCAGAAATAAACAGATTTTTTAGCTCTTTATCTTGAGTTAATGCCACTGTGAAATGTATGGTACATTTTAAATTTTCCTTTTGAAACATTATCTTAGTGTGCAATGATTCTGAACACTATCACAGATACTTGACAGCAATGTCTGATTAAAATTGTAAAACTAAAGCAGCACTGAATTTCATTTTTAAAGTTCAGATCTTTCAAGTGCTTTCTGTGCTGATGTTATTTTTCCAATACCAGAAAAATTTATGATTGTTACCATATAGAAAGCAGTGAGTCAAACTCATAGTCCTTCATGTGGTTTCATGAATATTTGCTTGGCATAGGACTGTTTAGTGTCTATATATTTTCATCTTTATTGAGGATTTGTGATGTGAGTGCAAACAGTTCTGTTAGTTTTAGTAAGAAATTTATGCACCGTATATCTAGCATAAAGCTCTCTTATACTAAAAATTAAAGCTTATTCACCTGTCTAGTTTTGACATTCTGGACATTTACTACAATGTTTCAGATATTGTAATTTATGTTTTGGTTTAGTTTGTTTTTTAAAGTTTTTAGGTTGGCAGATAATATCATATTGCCAAAATAATTTTCAGTGGAAAATTGAGCAAATATTCTGGAAGCAATGTATTGGTGCTAGATCAGAGATCAGCTAAGGAAGCTATAGTTTGAGCTGGAGATCTCTTTTAAGGTTTAAACTTGAAGGAGGGATAGATGTGGATTTTCTTGAAATGTGACAAATGTAATTGTTTATGCGTATAGTATTTGTTTTGCTTCTTAGATTGTAATAGCAAAAAGAAAATAATCTTTTTCTATAATGTGAAAAAATCCCTCTCAGAAGCCTGGAGGTATAATTATTTCTTCTTTTCAGGGAAAATGGAAACAAATGCTTTTGTAAAAAAAATCTGAAAAAAAGTAAGAAAGTTGTCTGGTTTTGCTTTTTACTTTTTTTTTTTTTTTTTTGTGAGGGGCAGTTTCAAATGAGTGAAGCTTTTACCTCTTTGCCTTGCTGTTCTGTTTCAGATTCTGACATGCAATCAAGACATGGAATTAACTTTCTTCCTGAGACAGAGATCTGTGGAACTTCGATCAAATTTTTCAGAGGTGTCATCCTGAGTAAACATTCATAACATACTCTTAAGGAAACTATAGTCTCTCCTTCATGAGTTTCACCACTGAGATAAGGTAGATTTTTAAAAGTGTGCTCATTGTCATACC